>NC_060142.1:523852465-524168090 GCF_021461385.2 Schistocerca piceifrons
GCAGTGTGGTTCGTCACTAGTTCATTTAGCAAATGCGAAAGCATCACGGAGATGCTCAGGCAATCCCATTGGCAGACGACACTAGAGAGGCGTTGGGCATCACGATGTGACTTATTGTTAAAATTTCCAGTGGGGAACGTTCCAAGAAGAGTCTACTAGTGTATTCAATGTCTGTTTTAGCGAAGAGGCCGTGACGGCGAAATCAGACAGGTTTGAGCTCCCATGGAGGCCTATCAACAATCTTTCTTCCCGCGCTCTATTCGCGACTTGAACATGAAATGGTGTAAATTTTTGGGGAAGAAACCACTGCATCGAAGGAAATTAGTGATTGACATTTTGCGAACTTCCTTTTGTTTCAGACAAATCACATTCTCTGAAACAATCAAATCTGGTTTCGGCCTGCATTTGTGATATGTAGTACCAAAATTCCGCAGCCTGGTCGCAATCCAACCCGACCAACCGCCGTGTTATCCTCTGCCAATGGCATCGTCGGATGCGGTATGGAGGGGCATGTAGTCAGCACAACGCTCTACCGGTCATTGGCGGGTTGCTTAATCTTGGAACCGCTAAAAATCGGTCGAACAGCTCCTCAGTTGGCCTCACGAGGCTGAGTGTATTCCAGACCAGTCCTCCAACCAAGCAAAAATCCCTGGCAGTACTGGGAACCGAACCTGGATCCTCCGTATGGCAGCTACGGGGATGGACTTCAGCTTGCACTGGACATCTTCTAATGCTAGTTGCCATAGACGGTATTTTGTGGTCAAAACATTCATTACATGCGTTATCGAGCTTAAACTTTCTAACAAAAATTGCGATATTATGTAGGGATAGCCGAGTTTTCAGAGTACTGTGTATATATCCTGCTACATTGAATATACCGGAAATGACTTTGTAGGGCGACTGCAGCTGCTTTGGAAGTGACAAGCCCACCCGTAAACTACCTCAAATGTAGTAGAACTGCTCAGTTGATCAAAAGTAGCCTCTCTAGCACGAACGTTATAGTGGTTTGTAAAGAACACATGGATTTAGATACAGATAAATTAAAAACGTATGTCGAACAAGTGAAGGGATATAAATATGACTGCTCATTTAAGCAGCAATACCTGAAATGATTTTATACCCATTTTGTACGGGCATATCTCATAAGAACGACTAAGAAGGTTGTGTTGTTATGATTTAATTTCACGACGCAAGCTGAATTACCATATTCAACAACGAATTTATTTCGTCATGGAATACACTAAGAAAAGCTAGCCTACAGTTACTAAGGTAATCTCGGGACACTTTACTACAAATGATCGGATCCGCTTTCGAACGTAATTTCTCTCGAATGCTGTTTGCTCGAGAATATCGAAACATGGATGTACGTGGCGAGCCCCAAAGAAAGAGTATTGATTTGTGGTAGACGATGTAATTCCGCGCTAAGTTAGTACAGAGTAAAATGAACTGTAGATAAGCTAAAGAGCGAAATTTTCAGTTTCCAGTTATTGCTGCTGTTGTAAGCTTCCTCTTGTACTAAATGTCATTTGTGGTGTGCAAATCGTGATAAAATCGGGAAGTAAATTAGCTTGGTTGGTTGAATTCAGCACTTCGCATTTACGTCATCAGCAGCAGCGTCGGAAGTTATGTGACAAAGTAGGCGCTTTAGTAAAGTTGCGAACTGAAATACACAATCCGCTGAAATGAACACAGAAACTACCGGTTAGCAAGCTCGGCTCACACTGTTGGAATCCGATCACCGAACGACACGATAACGAATAGGGCCCCGCCAATACGATAAACCTCGCATAACAAACTGTTATGGACCAAAACGTGCACCCGCTTTGCTGATCCGGCTCTATAAATGTCAGCTTAAACTAACTAATTAAACATTTTCGGTTATTTCTGATGTTGTGCGAACAGTTGTCCAAATTCGTGGCAGATGTACGAGACACACACGCTGGACATTTGATGACAGGAAATTACGACAGAGGGGTTTGGGATGACACATTTTGTCGAGCGTGATGCTGTCATCTATATGAGATCGCGCTGATAAATGGTTAGCAAACAGCTATGTATATTCACACACAACCTCGTGTAGACACACACACACACACACACACACACACACACACACACATACACGCGCGCGCGCGCGCGCGCACGCAAGTACGCACGCACGCTGCTCAGGCAGATCACCCGATTCCAAAGCTGTGACGAAGGGTGTCATTCGTATTGTACTTGTTTTTGCTACTGTAACAATACACAGATGTTTTAGTGCAGAAAGCGCATATTGTTTTAAGGACAGTTTGAACACACTTTCCATAATATCATTTAAAGTAGCTGGGAGTACGGGTGTCGCTCTGTTGGAAAAAAGAGAGACTGATACACAATATACCACAAAACGTAGCCATTAAGTCGTCTTTCGTCCTTCTTGTTGAAAATGCTTCTACCTGTAGCAAAATTATTCCAGTTGACCTTTCCTGGAAGCAGAGAAATGTGTTTGCACAGCACGTGTCGTTTCAGCATGAGAATAACGTCTCTCTCAACGACGTTTGTAGCTACAGCTGCAAGAAAGAGCTGCTTCTCTATGGGCCAGAGACGGAAAGAGAAACTTCCATACTTGATTTCGAAGCAATAACACTTCATCTTAGTGAGGTTTTCTCAAGTTTCAGGTAACAGACGTAAGCAAATGACATTTAAAAATATAATAAAAAACAACGGTACCACTCTGCTGCATTAAAGCAGGGAAAACCTTTTACTCTCCATTTGGCGGAAATAATTCTATATGCATATTCTCGTTATGATCTTCCGCTGCCTCTTTTCTTTTATTTAAAAAAAAAAATTGCTGGAGTCGATGCCCTATCGCAGGTTTCTCTAATAAAATGTTTGGTTAATCTTCTCAATCCTCTTAGCGTTATGGCAGCTCTTGGCACGAGCAGTAAAACTAGGCTGCAACAAACAGCACCTTGATCGAGTTAAGTACTTGAAGAGATAATGCTGTGTCAGTGATTAGCAATGCTGACTTGTGTCACCAAGGCATGAAACTGATGCTCATTAAAACCAAACGGCAATCGTGGTCATTATCACGGTATGTTGATAAGAATTTCGAGGCGACAGGCGTCGCATCCGGGCATCCCTTAAACTAACCATTCCAAATCCGTTAATAACCATGCCGACCCTGCGCCTATACGGGGAAGGGCAACGGGAAAAGAAGAAAAAGAAGAACTCCACTAGAAAGAGGCCCTGGTACGTGAATACTAGAATGTGAATAGTGACTGGTTCCTGCCTATCCACGAAGACACTGCTAGTGCATCCTGAACAAGTCTGAAGTCCCGCTATTCAAGAATCACGTGAGTTAGCAAATGTTTGAGCAACTCAGTGCAGCAACTATTAACAACCGTACCAACACGGTTAATAAACCTAGCGGCTTTAACTGCTGCGTGAAGTCTGGAAAACTGTCAACAGAATGAGTACCAGGTTTGGCAGAAGTGTAGATTTACTGTTTAAATGGGGTAAACTGCCGGCACTCCAATATGACTGTGGACCAGAGCGCTACACGGTCTTCCACATTGCTCAAGAGTGCCAAAAACGAGCCTATCAAGGGGACATTATAGACCTGTTCAAATTATCCCCAGGTGCGACAGACTGGACTGAACGGTTAGATACTAATATGTAGTTGAACGCTTGTGTCATAGTTCTGACTTCGCATTTGCTCGTCTTGTGTGATAGAAATATTCCTGTATATTCAGTGTTTTTGCATTTTATGTGTATTTGCCATGCGATAAATAAATAGTGACGAAGGCTAATGGTGAAATTCCGGTGTTACCTGAAGATGTTCATTTAGAACGAAACCAGTTGTGCGTAGTAAACGTACATAAAATACAGCTGTGATGTTTTTTCCATCAACATTTTCCAGTTGGGTAAATTTAGAGACCCTGTATTCGTAGAAGGCTGTGCAGCCATTATGCCGCCGCTATCTAGCTGTATCTCCGACAATGATCACGAGAACAAGATAAGAGAGATTAGGGCACTTACATACAGTCATTTTTCCCTCGTTCAATACGCTATTGGAATGGGGGAGAAAATCGGTAATACTGGAACGATATACCCTCCCCCACGCACTATACAGTGGCTTGCGTAGTATATACGAGATGTGATCAAGAAGTACAGGGAATTTTTTAATTTCGCGATCTTTATACATCCGATTTTCAATTTTTTTTTGTCTTGTTGGTGCACATGTTTTTGATATATGTTTACATCTACAACTGTTTTGATTATGGCGTTTATTGTTGACAGTCGAAAAGATTACAAGTGCTTTCGAACGCTCGGTGAATTTTTACTTAAAAAATGAATCAAAGAATGTGCATTAAATTTTGTTTTAAAAATGGAATAAAGTGCAGCGCCACATTCGAAATGTTGACGGTGGCTTTTGGTGAATCTACTATGAGTAAGGCAAGAGTTTACGAGTGGTATAAAAGTTTCAAAGAAGGTCGAGAAGAAGTGGTAGAGGACGACCACCCTGACGCGCTAGCATACCAGTTACTGACGACAATGTGCAAGAAGCTAAGTAAAAGTTTCTAGAAAATCGCCGAATCACTATCAGAGCGGTTGCTGACGACGTCGGCATGTCTTTTGGCTCACGCCGAGCAATTGTTTCGGATGTTTTGGACATAAAACGTGTAGCAGCGAAGTTTGTTTGGAAACTGTTGAATTTCGATGGGAAATGACGTCGTATAGACATCACTTAGAAATTGCTGAATGAAGTCGACAACGATACAGAACTTCTAAGGAAGTTTATAACAGGTGACGTCGAAACCAAGGCCCAATCGTCCCGATGGAAACTACATGAAGAGCAGCTACATCACATGTGAAGGTTTCTCTCATTGTTTTCTTACCATAGGATAGCGCATGATGAGTTCCTGCCTTATGGTCGTACCATCAATGAGGAATACTACCTGGAAGTTTTGCACCGTTTGCGTGAAACAGTCCTAAGAAAACTACCAGAACTGTAGCAAAACCACTTGTGGAAATTGCATCACAATAACGGTTCCGCTCACACCTCGTTCGTGATTTTTTGGCAGGAAACAACACCGTTATGTTTGCCTCAGTGACGTTATTTGCCAGACATGGCGCCCCTAAGAGTGAAGAGAACCATGAAAGGACGTCATTTTACCGCCGTTTACGAAATAGAAACAGAATCGCTGAAGGAGCTGAATGAAAAGTGAGTTCCACAAGTGCTTCCAAGATTGGAAAAAGAGCTGGCACGAGTGCATTTTATCTGAGGGGGATTGTTTTGAAGCGGACAAAGTTGATGTTGATCAAAGAATTAAGATTCTTTACGAAAAACAAAAATTCCAATTACTTTTTCGTCACACCTTGTGTGTAGAGGCAAATGTAAACAGCCATAACACGGCAGCTTTAAAAGGCCGTAAGTCGAAAGCTATTCCGCAGATTAAGCTCTCACCTGACTTGGGCAGCTACATAACAAAAACAACACTGCATTGATATAAATGGTATCTGTTGGCAGACTGACAATCTTTCGTACTGCCCTCGCAGAATGCGAGTTGTAAACAGGTGACGTAGAGGGTGTGTGGCCTGAACCCGTCTTGGCCGACGGCCTCGGCTGTACGGAGCACAGGAGGGGGAGGGTCCCTAAGGAGGCAGCGTCACGGGCCCCGGGTGGGGACTCGCTGCCCCCCCCCGCCCCCTCTCCCTGATGACTGATGACGGCCGGTGGGCCCCGGAGACGCCGATAACATCGGCCCGGCTGGGCAGCATCAATTATATCCGCCAGAGACGCCGGCAGCGGTCGACTCCTGCCGTGGAAGGAGCTCCATCGGTCACGCGTGTCGCACCCGCCCCACGACAAGCTCTGCGATTGCTTCGCTGGCTGTTAATTCTCCGGGAGAACTGATCTCGTACCTTACTCGCCACGGTAACCTGACTGCAGTTATATCGTATCCACTATTTAGGGGTGCAACGGAAACAGTGCATCAGGAATGACGACGACTTTGCTAAGTTGTGGTCACACTCGTTTCAGAGTTACTAATATTTCGAAGGGTATATAGTAAACTTCTGGATATGCTGCAGAGTTGTTGTTACCTGTTTCTGCACGATATTTCGACGACCGACACCCCCCCCCCCCCCCCTTCTTCTTCAGATTCAGTGAGTTTTTCTGTGATGTTTACTGGTTGCCTCGACTCCAACTAGACTGTTGGTCCCACGCCTCTAGAACCAAGTTCGATTTCTGACTACGCTCTCTGATACTCTTATTTTTCTGAGTTCGCACTGATATTTCGTGAAACACAGTTCCCCTCAACGTTTTCCAACACCCTTAAATGTGTTGGCCACCGAAATTTTAATAAATTGAGTTATTTAATCTGAAACTCCAACCCTGTTTATTAGGTTTTCTCGCGTCTTTATTTTGATATACTCCGTAATTATGCTGCGCCAGAAACTTGGCGCTTCCACCACGATGCTGGAACATTTAAACTCTCTCCATCGCAATATAAAGTTCACGATGGAACTTGAACAAGAGGACCAATTATATTTCTTCGGCGTGTTAGTTAAGAGCAGAACGGACGGATCACTAGGTCACAATGTATGTAGAAAACCTAAGCACACTGACCTCTGTCTCCATGTCTCGAGACATCACCAGCCGTCACAAAGAAATTCGGTTCTAAAGACTCTGCTACATTGAACTGGAACATTTTCAGACAAGCAGATACTCGCTGCAGAATTAGAACACCTATGAATAGTGTACCGAAGGAATCAGTACTCAGCTCATCGAACAGAAAGCCGATGCACTCTGAGAAAGAGACCGAGGATGGAAAGTAAAAAATCGCTTATCTACTTGATGTTGACGCAATATTCGGAAAGTCTCCTACAGAAACATGGCATCCTCTGTATTTCGCTCCCTTCAACACAGGAAAAAAATTATTCTTTGCAATGTTCAAAACGGCCAACGGCCTTGCCTCAGTGGTAACACCGGTTCCCGTCAGATCACCGAAGTTAAGCGCTGTCGGGCTGGGCTAGCACTTCGATGGGTGACCATCCGATCTGCCGAGCGCTGTTGGCAAGCGGGGTGCACTCAGCCCTAGTGAAGCAAACTGAGGAGCTACTTGATTAAGAAGTAGCGGCTCCGATCTCGGAAACTGACATACGGCCGGGAGAGCGGTGTGCTGACCACATGCCCCTCCATATCCGCATCCACTGACGCCTGTAGACTGAGGATGACACGGCGGCCGTCGGTTCCGTTGGGCCTTCATGGCCTGTTCGGGAGGAGTTTCTTTTATGTTCAAAACGACCTAGGTCTCCGAGATTCAGGTGTGTACCGCATTCTATGCAAATGCGGCGTGTCGTAGGTGGGGGCAGGATACTACAACAGTGACGACTAAAATAACGAGGCAGTCAACTGTCACCGAGCACTGCCTCGAATATAATCACGAAATGGAATACGACCAGACCCTTATAGCGCAGCGAACACCAATTTTCTGGGACAGCGTAAGTAAGAAGCCTTTCGAAATAAAGATTTGAAAAGATAACCTAATAAAAAGGGACGGCAGTTTCAATTGAAATTACGTTTGAGGTGCGACAATCAGTTTATTAAAATCTCGTCGGCCACCATATTCACAGAACTGGAAAACGTTGACAAAATTTGCATCTCATGGGATATCAATGCGAGCCTGAAAAACGAAAGAGTATCAAAGGGCGTAGTGGATGTCGGGAATCGAATCGGCTATAAATAGCGGCGTGAGATCAACAACAGTTCACAGTCTGGTTGTAGTCCAGGTAATGAGTACACGTAACTGTAAAACTCGCAGCACCTGAGGAAGACGGATGGGTCGATCGTCGAAATACCGTACAGAAAATGGAAACAACAACTCGGCAGAACACCCGAAAGCTCACTATTATATACAATGGAAAAACTTGTAGAAGCCGATGTGGGGAAAGGTCAGTTTGGGTTCCAGAGAAATGTACGGACACGTGAGGTAGTACCGACCCTGCGACTTACCTGGAAAGGTAAACCTACATTTGTTGTATTTGTAGATTTAGAGAAAGCTTTTGCCTATGTCGACAGGATTACGACCTTTGTAACTCTGAAGATGACAGGGATAAAATTCCTGGAGCGAAGGGCTATTCACAAGTAGTACAGAAACCAAAATGCAGTTATAAGAGTCAAAGCACATGAAAGGAAAGCCGCAGTTAAGAAGGGAGTGAGGCTGGGTTGTAGCCAGTTACCAGTGTTATACAATCAGTACATTCAGCAAGCAGTACAGGGAAACAAGGAGAAGTTTGGAAAGGGAATTGACGTTCAGAGAGGTGAAATAAAAAGCTTTGAGGTTTTCTGGTAACAATGTAATTCTGTCAGAGGCGGCAAAGGGCATGGAAGAGAAGTTGATCGAAATGGCTGGTGTCTTTTTGTGGTTTTAGGGCGCACAACTTCAATGGTCATTAGCGCCCTGACTACTCTAAGAATGCACCGCGAGGCACAAGTTGACAACAACAACTAAAAGGGAAAACACGATAAAAGACAGACTGACAGGCATAGGAGTAAAAAACAACATCATCAAATGTCCGTAGCGAGGTTTGTTAAATTGATAAAACAAAGAACACGAGCTCGTGGGTCATCCGCTAAAATGGCATCGAAAGTATTAGGCAGGTTAAGATCGAGGCGCAGAGTGTGAAGATCTGGACAGGACATTAAAATGTGTCTAACCGTCAGCAAGTGCCCACATGGGCAGAACGGCGCCGGCGCAGCCGTCAGCAGATGGCGATGGCTGAACCGGCAGTGTCCAATTCTTAACCGGGCCAAAACGACCTCCTCCCGCCGAGAAGGGCGTGAGGAGGAAATACCAGCAATGTAATGCAGTCGAATTAAACAAGTCGATGCTGTTGTAATTAAAAAAGATGGCTCTGAGCACTGACTAAACTTCTGAGGTCATCAGTCCCATGTTGTAATTAGATTAGGAAATGAGACATTAAAAGAAGTAGATGAGTTTTGCTATTTGGACTGCAAAGTTACTGATGATGGCTGAAGTAGAGAAGATAGGAAATGCACATTGGCTATAGCAAGAAAATCATTGATAAAAAAGGAGGAATTTGTTGACATCGAATTTAAATATAAGTATTCAGAAGCTTCTTCTAAAAGTATTTCTCTGGGGAGTAGGCTTGCACAGAAGTGAAACGTGAACTATAAGCAATTTAGACAAGAAGAGAACAGAAGCTTTTGAAATGTGCTGCTACAGGAGAATGTTGAAGTATAGAAGGGCATACAAAGTATCTAATGAGGTGGTACTGAATCTAACTGGGGGAAAAAGAAATTAATGGCACATCCTAACAAACAGAGGGGATAGAATGATAGGACGCATCCTAGAGCATGAATGGTCTGATAATGGAGGGAAGTGTAGGGGATCAAACTTTTAGAGGGAGCCGAAGGGATGAATAAGTGAAGTAAAGGCACATGGTATGAGTGGCTGGGAGCTCCACAAGGGCAGATTCAGCTGCTTAATAGGAAAGGTTTTTCCTATTCTTTGCACCCGCACGTGCCTTTCCGTCCACGAAGTGTTAGAGCTGTGTGAGGAAGCGTATCTGTTAGCCGGCCGCTGGTGGCTGAGCGGTTCTGGCGCTACAGTCTGGAACCGCGCGACCGCTACGGTCGAAGGTTCGAGTCCTGCCTCGGGCATGGATGTGTGTGTTGTCCTTAGGTTAGTTAGGTTTAAGTAGTTCTCAGTTCTAGGGGACTTATGACCTCAGAAGTTGAGTACCATAGTGCTCAGAGCCATTTTCGTATCTGTTAAGTGTAGATGACTGTAATGTGTGTAAGTGTGGAGTGTACTGTCATGTTTGAGTTGGCTGGTGATGCTGAGAGAAGGGAGAGAGTGGATCCTGGTGTTGGCAGATAGCTTACTCCTCTCGAATAGCAGAGCTTAACGACCCCAATCGACGAACGGGTCACCATCAAGTGTCGCATGCCCTCACTTCGTGAGACACAGCGGAGAGGTTTGGATTTTATTCCAGGACACTGTCACAAGTATTGGCGATCAGAGACATTACATCACCACACACCTAGGCGAATTGTCACCCGTCGAGTACTGGCCACGTCCGACGGTGCTTAACTTCGGTGATCTCGCGTGAACAGGCGTATTCCTCTCGGCATGGCCGTTGACAGGAGATGAATGCAGTAAGAAGAATCAAATGTATTTCAGATGCACTTGCTATTCGGAGACGAAGAGGCTTGCACAGGATAGAGCAGCGTGGAGAGCTGCATGAAACCAGTATTTGGACGAAGATTACAAAGTCACCAAGTTTTAATTACCACATCGAAAAAATATAGTTATTTGGAATGGGTACTGCTATCGACAGTTGTGTGACATAGTCAATTGCACCCCTTCCGCACCGCTGGCTCTTAGGAATATTCGGAACTGAACGCGCCTTTTAAGGCAGCAGGCACTGTCTCGCTATTTCGTTCAACAATGTCCAAGCGATACCGGTCAAAGGTTACAGAAAAGTGCCATATTAATAACAACCGAAAATCATAATTAGCCTCGCTGTAAACAAAATCAGTTGTACTCGTTTCACAGAGGTCCAGTTATTCCTGAAAAATAGGTTTCGGCATTTGTTTTCTGTCACCGCCAGGGCAGTGCGGCGAATCTGGCGTTAATGGGCTACGGGAGCAAACGACCCACGCGAGTGCCTTCGCTAACAGCACAACATAGCCTACAGCGCCTCTCCTGTGTTCCTGACCAAATCTGTTGGACCCTAGATGACTGGAAAACTGTAGCCCAGTGAGATGAGTCTGATTTCAGTTGGTAAGAGCTGATGGTAGTGTTCGAATGTGTCACAGGTCCCATGAAGCCATGGACCGAGGTTGTCAACAAGGCACTGGGTCTATGATAGTGTGGGCTGTGTTCACATGGAATGGACTGGGTCCTCTGGTCCAAGTAAACCGACCAATCTCTGGAAATGGCAATGTTCGTCTACTTAGAGACCATTTGCAGCCATTCATGGACTTCATGCTCCCAAAAAATGATGGAATTTTTATGGATGATTATGCGCCATGTCACTGGGCCTAATTTGTTCGCGATTGGTTTTAAGAACATTCTGGACAATTTGACCTAATTATTTGGCTACCCAGATCGCCCAACATGAATTCCATCGAACATCCATGATACTTAATCGAGAGGTCAGTTCGTGCACAAAATCCTACACCGGCAACACTTTCGCAATTATGGACGGCTATAGAGACAGCGTCTTTCTGGAGAGGACTTCCGAAGTCTTTTTCAGTCCATGCCACGTCGAGCTACTGCACTACGCCAGGCAAAAGGAGGTCCGAGACTTCTGTCACTTCTTTGTATAGCTGTATCCCGGATGTCTCTCACATCTAATTCCGATAGTCACGGTTTCAGTAAATGTGTGACGGCGACATGGCGCAAAGTCTTCCGGCGTTTTGACCACAGTTGCAGGTGGCTTTCGCCATTAAAGGTCAAAATGTTGGAACAGTTTACATCATGCCAGTGTCTCACACCTAGGAGGGTAATGGCTACGAGTACCGAGGAACATGTAACTGTCAAGGTGAGAGAGGGTGAGAGGGAGAGGGAGAGGGGGAGAGAGAGAGAGACGTAGACCTCTTGTGCAAGGCGTTTCTCCGCCGCAGCCCCCGTGCGTCGTGCGCCCGAGTACCCTTTGGCTGTCGCCTGTGCCTGTTTACTGATACGTAATCTAGTTGGCTGCTTTATTATCACTGCCTCGGCGCACGCACACCAGCCGGTCGACCCGAGCGCAACCCTGATTTTACTGCCCTCTAAAAGGATTACGCGGCCTGCGGCCAACAAGCTGTTTACTGCCGCTCGCAGTTAACTAATAGCGGTTCACTGCTCGACCGCACAAAAAGTATAAACCGCTAATGGTGGCGTGAGATGGCTATGAAATCGTGGGACGTGAGTCCGTGACCTAAATACGCCTTTGGGCCACTCCCCAGGGTGTTGTGGCGACGAAGGAGAACACATGATTGTACTGTTGTAAAAAAAGAGGAATGCGTCTCAGGAATCACTATTATACAACTCTTGTTCCGACTGTTTTCAAGCCACTCTTCCTCTCTCTCTCTTTCTTTTTCCTTCTGAATTTGGTCAATTATGGGCTGCATAGAACTTAAGACTTCTTTGCTTTTCTTTTCCTCTCTAAGGCGCTGCAGTCATGGACTGTGCGGCTGATCCCGGCGGAGGTTCGAGTCCTCCCTGGGGCATGGATCTTTGTGTTTGTCCTTAGGATAATTTAGGCTAAGTAGTGTTAAGCTTAGGGACTGATGACCTTAGCAGTTAAGTCCTATAAGATTTCACGCAATTTGAAAATTTTTTTCCTCTCTTCCCAGAACCTACCTGTCATAGTGTCCGTGCCGTGCACGCGCGACGTCCTTGGCGCTCACATATCGATAGTGTCTCCCTGCGTATGTCTCTTCTCCGTTTCTGGGAAACTGGAGGGCACCGGCCAGCAAGAGAGAGCTTGAGCAGCGGCGGGCGGGGATGTCGGGACGTGTGATGAAGCAAAAAGGAAGGACTTGCTGGCAGCATTCTGGAGAGTTGGAGGTCCGGTTTTACGTAGGATGTGTGAGAACTCCATTGGGCCGAGCATAGATGGATGGCCGTGAGCTAGCCTGAGGAGTGCTATTAGCATCACCACGCCGCTTGGTGATTGTCAGCTACTCGACCTTCGGAGGAGTGGATCTGCTCAGGAACCTTGTTGCATGCCTACGAGGGTGGTCTCAGAAGTCTGGCAAATTTCCATGAAAGAATGTAGCGTTTTCGTTGCGGCTTCATGATTGGTACGCTTGATTATTCCAGAGACTTTCAACAATGTACAGGGTACAGTTCATTGTTGATAGCCGTCTAAATTGGTCAGTGTGTCTAATGGAGAAGAGCAAGTTCCGTTCTGTTATTAAACATTTTCAGTTGAAGGATTGGACTGTCGCACAAACAAAAATTGGGTGAAGTTCACGCGGACTCTGTGCCATCATTGAGGACCATTTATTTTTAAATTAAACATGGTTGGGCAAGCACGTAGACGAAGCACGCTCCGGCTCTCCAGTTGAGGTCACCACAAACCAAACCATTGACAAAATCCATGATATGGTAGTCCAAGAGAGCCGAATAAAAATTCGTGAGATTGCTGACATTGTAGGCACCTCAACTGAGGGACCGCGCAATATCATACACTGAGAATTGGATATGGAGAAGCTGTGTGGGAGACGAGTACTCGCAGTCGACCCAAAACGCACCTAGCACATTTCAGCACAATGTCTGGTGATGTTTAATGGCAATCCGCAAGATTTTCTGCGCCGATTTCTGACTAGAGCTATCAATTGCACGCCAGAGTCAAAACGGCAGTCAAAACAATGGACAAAGGCTGGTGGAAGTGCACAGACAAGTCGAAGATCATTTTTTCAAAGATGATCTCCGCAGAGTACTTTGAGAAAGGAGAAACTATAACTGAACCGTATAATTCTTCGTTGCTGGATCGTTTGAAACTTTCGTTGGCTGAAAAAATACCAAGGTTAGCACTCAAAAAAGTGCTCTTTCTCCAGCATAATGCGCCATCCCACGCATCAGTGATAACAATGGTGAAAGTGTATGAAGTGGGTTTTGAGTTGGATCCTCATCCACCCTGTTCCACTCTAAGTGACTTTTTCTTGTTCCTCAATTTGAAACTTTGTATTGCTGGGAAGAAATTTTCATCAAATGAGGAAGTCATAGTTGCAGCTGGACCAAATGTATATCTCTCCAAGGAGACTAAGTCGAGAAGTAAGGTGAGTTGTGATTCCGTAGATTTACCCGGCGTGAAGACGATCAAATCCGGCACCATACCCGTGAAGAGCATAAACAGTCAGGTGAGTTGTTTACGAAACAAGTATTATTTCTTGCTTTTATATCAGATTTATCAAACCACCCTAGTATACTGTGGACTTTATGGTGAGCCCTTTTTTCTATTTTTAGCTGACGTCTGACTTACTGCATCCTGGTCCTGGCTGATATTTGTGGTCGTTCCACTCGATATTCCGTTGTAACCGAAGGCGGTGATTCGTATTTTTCTACCAGGTTGCGTTCAGCGATTTTTCTGGACACATATTCGCGATTTGTTACTAACGTCAGTTTGTAATTTGGATTTTGATTCCTACTGACCACATTGCTGGGTAGCATGGTTTGTTTGATTGTGAATGGTTCAAAAATTGTTCAAATGGCTCTGAGCACTATGGGACTTAATATCTGAGGTCATCAGTCCCCCTAACTAACCTAAGGACATCACACACATCCATGCCCGAGGCAGGATTCGAACCTGCGACCGTAGCGGTCGCGCGATTGTAAATACAAGCCGGCACTTACTGTAAGCTACTTGTCTGGCATGTTACCTATTCAGTGCTTGCCAGCGTTGTTTTATTTATTGGTGTTCTGTATTTTATTAGAATAGTGTTTAATTCTGCTTATCTGTTTGTGTTACAAGACAGATTAACCATTGTTTAATATTTTGTTTATTAAATTCAGAAGTGAAACCGGGGAAGGGCCTCAGTGTATGCTTTAGTTGGTCTTGTGGCTTTCGTCAAATCATTTTTGGTAATGTAAATTCCTCGTACATCCCTAGAAGAGGTACCTATTTTTGTGAGACCGATAGCCAGCTGATTCCAGTAAATCAGCATTACTTGTTGTTAGCTGTTTGCCGAACTGCCCACCTGCGTAATAATTATATTGCGATTTGTTTGCTTGAAGTTTCTTCCTGTCGGGCTTAGCTACTTCTTTCCCCCATATTTCGTCTGCCTGTAACCCCTTGAGATTAAATATTTGCCTTACTTTGGTGTTCTATATTTCAGTTGTGTTGATATTGGCCAAGAGACTTTTATATTTATAATTATTTTCTCTTATGATTTATATGTTCTAGGCAATTTGACCTTAAGGTCTCACGATCTTCACGCCTTGTACCTGGTGTTTTGATTGGCCATTGTGTAGTAAGACTGACTGTGTTTATAAGCCGGATAGCCTGGCTGTCCATGGAGGCGTGTTTGGACTCAAGCTTAAGCTAAAGGTAGGTTCATTCAACAATGCCATCACATTTAGCGAACACAGGCATCGCCTGCAAGGGACACCGTGACCGTTAGGAATTAATGTAAAGACAAATGGCACTACGTCGCGTATTAGGTTATTTTTGTAGCTCGTTTCAATCCACTACTGCAAACATCTATTTCTACAGTATTAAAGTAACGTTAGTGACACTAATGTACCTTTTTGTGTACGTTGCGTCAGTTCCGAGTAGTTTTACTAACAGGGATATTTAAAAGAGTAGGTGCTATTGGAAACATTTGTCTTACATGCTTGTTTATTAAAATTTCTTATTTTTATCTTTTACTTATATTTATTGATAGCTTGAATCGTCCGCGGCTCGTGGTCTTGCGGTAGCGTTCTCGCTTACCGCGCACGGGGTCCCGGGTTCGATTCCCGGCGGGGTCAGGGATTTTCTCTGCCTCGAGGTGACTGGGTATTGTGTGTCGTTTATCATAATTTCATCCTCATTCACTCGCAAGTCGCCCTAGCGGCGGCCGAACCTCCCCGCGAGGTTATTGCTTGAATTTATTGTAAGATGTATGAGACACTACTTTATAAACTGAAAGATGCTTGTTCCAAATAGATTATTACTAAAAACGGGGTAATTCCTTCAGCAGTGCTGGGGCCTAGTGGACGGGGGACGCTAACCTATAAAAGAAAAGCTGTCGGTAAGCGATTTAATTAAAAAAAAAAAACAAAAAAAAACGTTGTCAGTGACGGAGGTATTATCCACTTTTAATGGTCCGCAGAGGGTCAAAGAAGGGCGCTTCGCCGACACGCTGGACGCTGCCCAAGGAATGGCGTACAGGGATCTGAGCAGCGATTTACTGTTTAAAAAGGGCTCGTGAGAGAGAGAGAGAGGGCCGGCCGAGAGGCCTTCCTTTGATTCCCTAATTCTCATTCACCGAACCGCAGACGCCGAGATTGAAAACCGGTAGCGGAAGGGCAATGGGCCATGGGAAAGGAGGCTAACAGGAAAGGGGGCGGGGGCTGGCTGGACAGGGTGGGTGGAGGGACGGGTTAGAGGAGGGCCGCTCGGCCCACGATGAAAGCGCGCCGTCTGGCCCTCTGTTGTGGCGCCGCGCCGGGATGCGCCGCCCGTCGGCCTCAAAGTCCTCAGATAAAGCCGTCCCTACGGCCGTTTGAGCTCGCATAACAGGACCGCCCTGCCAAGCCTCTACCCTGACAGCGATGGCCATCGTCCGCCTACTCCCCCTCTACCCGGAACGCGACAGGTGCTCGAGGAATCTCGGCAACGTACGAGCAGTTAAAGGAGACACTCGTTACCGCTACACTGAGTCCCAGCAGGAATGGTCAATATTCAGGGATCATTCGAATCAAAAATGTCGAGTAAACTTGGGCTCCAAAATGCATACCTTGAGGTGGGTAGGACGTCAAACGGGCCGACTTGGAGCAGGTGAGGCACCACAGGACATTTTAATTTCCACTGTCTATACTTTTACAAATAAATTCATAAAACTTTAACAACATGACCAGGAAGGATTCAGGATTCATACTCATAGCAGTGGAAGCTCAAAAACGTAACAAATCTCATTTTATTTACATGTGAAATTTCATCAATTTTTCCCTTACTACTGGCTGCATTTGTTGCTATAGGTACACTTTTCTTCCTAAGTAAGAGAGGTTCTTCGATGACTTTTTCACAGCATACAAACCATAGTTACAGGTGTATGAAACTCTAGAAGTTATTTAATTTATGAAAAAATGAATGAACTTTTACATTTTAAAGTTCATGTTTAGAAAAAATTTAAGTTTATAGTTAATTATCTCAATTTTTTCCACAGTTTTTTAATAGATTTGGAAAATTCTAGCGTTTCATACACCTGTAACTACTGTTTGTATGCTATGAAAAATTAATCGAAGAATCTTTCGTACTTAGGAAGAAAAGTGTACTTATAGCAACAAATGCAGCCAATAATAAGTGAAAAAATGATGAAATTTCATATGTAAAAAATAGTAGTTTGCTACGTTTTTGAACTTCCACTGCGATGAGTGTGAGTCTTCAACCCTTCCTGGTCATGGTGACAAAGTTTTATGAATTTATTTGGAAAAGTAGAGACAGTAGAAATTAAAATGTCCTGTGGTGACTCTCCTACTTCAAGTCGGCCCGTTTGACGTCCTACCCCACTTAAGAGCTGTGAGCACTTGTTCATCTTCACTACTGTGAAACACATTTCTTGTTCTGAACAAGTACTCATAGCTCTTAAGATATGCATTGTTTACCAGACAATTTTTACTAAACAATTTTGTTCTTTTGTTCTATACTACCTCTTCCCAAAATATGGAAATTTTGATTTTATTTATTGCTCGTTTAGAGACATGTTGCCTTACAGCTTTTGGTGTAGATTACACAACATATTCCCTATTACAAACAGCAATTATTGTTTTCAACAGTTTTAATGGAAGTAATAATAAATTAAAAATACGTTATAATTTTAAATAAAAAAAGACAAAAATATTCAAACTTTAAGAAGATTTGATGATAGATGATAGGAAAGACTTGGATTATAAGAGAGAGAGACCGAGGGGGGGGGGGGGGATGTTACTCTATCTGAGCCAGCCTGGTCTGAGAGCCTCGTAACTATGTTCAAATGGCTCTAGACACTATGGGACTTAACATCTGAGGTCATCATCCCCTAGACTTAGAACTACTTAAACCTAACTAACCTAAGGGCATCACACACATCCATGCCCAAGGCAGGATTCGAAACTGCGACCGTAGCAGCCGCGTAGTTCCGGACTGAAGCACCTAGAACCGCTCGGTCACAACGGCCGGTTTCCTCGGAACAACTTCGAGCCTTGCAGTCCCGGTTCGCTACAGTTTAATTTTCGGGTTGATATTTCTAAACACTATTTACGAGGACACTTTAACTATTATGTACACTGAAATGTGCAGTGATGTGAGAGTGTAAAGTATGTTATTTCTTGGGGTTATTAATTAACCTCATTCCTGTATTATGTGTGTTGAATTTTACCTGTTATGTAGCTTACATACTAAATGTGGAAAGCAAAGAGCTTGCAGTAGAAGAGGTTTGTTTCACAGTACCGAAGATGAATACGTGCTCATAGGTTCCAATGTATGCATTTTAGAACCCGTGTTTACTAGACGTTTTTGCTTCGAATGCTCGTTCCTGTAATATCCTTGAATACTGACCATACCTCCCAGGACAGTCAGTATTTACATACTGCCTGATGGAAAAACATATTTCGAGAAGGTTGTGAGAAAGCGCTGCTTACTCTCGCCACCTGTATGTCGAATAAGCAATGAAACAGGGGAAATTTTTTTTGGAGAGTGTAAGTAAAACATTAAGAGGAGCAGACACTAAAGACATGCTTCACAGACTACATAGCCCATGATGCTGAAAGTAAGAAAACTTGAATACAATGGATGTAAATGTAGCTCAAACTACGGACAAAGAAGACAAATACGCAGACAAAGACTAGTTGTAACGCATCACTTGCAGTCGCCCCAAAGGGCAGTTCTCCTGGCTGTTAGGGACGCAAGAGCAGCATCTGGTAGAATGAGGCGTTGGCCAACCTCGAGCTGATGCATTGATCTTCCTTCACCTGCTTATAGTGGCTTGTGGTCAGGGCCCACTACGTTGTCTTAAGAACTAAAGATGACGACTGATGTTTTCCAGCACCTTTTGGAAATGAAGTTGCAGAAAGTCCTATGGTGATACGTAACTAACAGGACGTAAGAGATGCATTCTACGCAGAGAAGGAAGAATACTTTGCAGGGCCTCCAGTGTAAATCTGTCTGTCCCGTGCCACACTCCATAGCCGATGCCAACCGTGGTAAGTGGAGGATTGGGGGGGGGGGGGGGGGAGGACAGAACCGCACAATAACACTGAGTTCGGTGTGGGGCGGCGATAGGGCGGGTGGACTGCTGCCGCTTGTTGTGGGTTTGTGAACCACTGAGGGCTATGGCGGAACGAAGCCTCTCTGTCGTTTCTAGGTCCCAGGTTCAATACACAAAATACACAATGGTATTCATATAATTCAATTAAGAGAGAGTTTACGAAACTGCATACCCATAAGGGTGAATTGTACTGGAATGCAAAAATTTAGAAAAATCGTAAGAAGAAACTATGAAAATTCGAAAGCAGTGACGTTAAAATCACTTGAAAAACTTAAGTACGAAATGAAGAAGTAATCGAAATAAAGGACGAGACGTGAAAAGCTTACCCGAAAAAGCCATATGTTACGTGCACATGTTCTATTGCGTTCAGGATAGTTTGGAGCAATACAGGGGAAGGAAATGACAGAAAGAAAAAAAAATGGTTTAGATTGACTAATACACAACGTAACTCTTGTAAAATTCGACCAGCGCTACAGGGAATCGCCCCCTTCCTTCGTCTCTTCACCACAATCGGATCATAATTGTGTTTGGAATCTCTAAGAAACTTCCTCACTTCGCTCCGTCTTCGGCTGAAAACTTCGCAGGCGATACGGAGTATCGGTTGTGCGCTCCTGAGAGGAAGGAGTAATGAAATTAGCTGCCGATAAGCGACTGGGGGGCAACGCCCGACCAGTCGTGTTGACACAGTGTTGCGCAGGTCACGCAGAGCTTGTGCGCGGGGGCCGTGATAAGTCGGTCGGCCGGACACGGCATCTTGATTGGTCAGCTCGTGTCCGCAGCCACGTAGCGCAAGTAACGAGCACCGCCGAGAGTCGCCGAGGCGTTTTATCTTGCTACAAGTACTGACGTTACGTGCACAGCGATAGCGAGGCGAACGAGTTGTCCTGGTCACTGGTAGAAATGCTGTGCCTTCAATTACCTCTAGCTGACCGTCTGGAATCACTTGGAGAGCCGGGAGCATACGATGTGGCCAACCTACCGACCGGACAGTTTTCTCTCGTTCTCTTGGATATTCATGGCTAGCCTCCGTAGGTCATGGAGCTAGTACACGCTACGTACCCAGTTCGAAGCCTGATGGTGGATGGAATTTTGAGCGCAAGTATTGGACGACAATGGGGCAGAGTCTACAAGGAATAGTTCATGAGAAACAGACGGTACATTAGTTCCTAGGATTAAATCACAAAACTTTCCAAGCTGTTTATGGAACGAGGCCAGTAAATACCGACGACTAGGGACGTTAAACACAACGATTCCATTGCTCATAATTTGTAGGTCAATTAAACAATTTAAAATCAGAGATAGTAAAATAGTCAGTATTAAACTGAGTGACAGTCCAAATCCACAATAGCTGTTTATTATGTTTTCACTGTATGACGACCGGTTTCACACTCTGGAGGTATATCTTCAGTTCACATAAAACTAGTACATCATGTACCACGACTTCCACGGTGCAAGTGCGCATGAAAACATGTCACTCTTCGATAAAACCTTGGATGAAACGGCAGATGGGCATCCGATCCGAACCATGCATGATCAGGAAAACATCTCCAAAACTCTGTCAAAAGACGAGCCCGGACAGCACTTGACGGACCACGTATGATAGGATGAAACCATCGTCAAAGTCCGCGGGGGTAACAAAGAATTAAAAAACACACACTTCTTGAAAGTCGCCATCATACTAAAGTATACTGGCAGGCGTAAAATAGTACTGCACGCTACAGCGCTAGCCACACACTGAAATGTATTGGCTTAAAAGAACAAATGGTTCAAATGGCTCTGAGCACTATGGGACTTAACTTCTGAGGTCATCAGTCCTCTAGAACTTAGAACCACTTAAACCTAACTAACCTAAGGACATCACACACATCCATGCCCGAGGCAGGATTCGAAACTGCGACCGTAGCGGTCGCGCGGTTCCAGACTGTAACTTAAAAGAACAAAACAGTGAGAAGCGAGACCGGATCAATTACTAAAATGTGTGTATCTTGCGTGAATACACGGTGCTGGACGATGTGACATTGGCAACTTGGAGTTGAAGCGGCGTACAAGATAGTGGTATTTTGGTTATTGTGCTGTTAATTGTGCGAATATGGTCACAAAGTGTGCTGTTTCTGTCTAGGAGGCGTCACTGATGGTCGATGAAGACGGCAGAGGACGATGTGTGGGTGTTGAGGAGTAGGAGGTGGGAGTTGGGTGTTGTGGACGGTTGGAGAAGAGGTTGTATGAAAACTGGAATGTTGTCGTACGAGTAAAGGGTTCTGCTAGAAAAGCATATGCGAACTAAGTGTTGAGGGGAAGAACATGGATAAACTGAAGAGTCGAGTTGTGTAAGGAAGAATATCGGCATAGTCCTGGAAACGGTTAGATTATATATTTGGATGGAAGAGGTAGTGAGTTGTGCGGAATGGCGCCGTTGGAAAAGATGTATGTTTCAGATAACAGACTCTCAATGATGGATCCGTACCTAAAGACTGGAAAGTAGCATAGATCACACCAATATTCAAGAAATGCAACAGGAGTATACACTGAATTACACTGACGTCGATTTGCAGCAAGATTTTGGGACATGATCTGTGTTCGAACATTTTGAACCACCGCAGAGAAAACGATCTATGACATATAGCCAGCATGGATTCAAAAAATACCGTTTTTGTGAAACACAACTAGCTCTTCATTCGCACGAAGTAATGAGTGCTACCGACAGGGGAACTCAAATTGATTCCATATTACTAGACTTCCAAAAGGCATTTGACATTGATCGTCACAAATGACATAACGTCGAATTGCGAACCTATGGAAGATCGTCTCAGTTCTGCGTTTTGATTCGTGATTTGCTGCCAGAAAGGTCACAGATCGTAGTAACTGTCGGAAAGTTATCGAGTAAGAAATAAGTGATATCTAGCATTCCCCAATGACGCGTTTAGGCCCTCTCCTGTTCCTATTCTATGTAAACGAATGTAAACGATTTAGGAGACAATATGACAGCCCTCTTCGATTGTTGGCAGATGACGCTGTCGTTTAGCTTCCAGTAAATTCATTAGAAGGACAAAACCAATTACGAAACGATTTAGACAGGATATTTGCGTGGTGCGAAAAGAGGAAAAATAATGAAAAGCGTGAGATCATTCACATGAGTACTAAAAGGAATCCTTTGAATTTCGGTTACACGATAAATTACGCAAATCTAAAGGCTCTAAATTCAACTAAATACTTAGGAATTACAATTACAAATAAGCTAAATTGGCACGCACACACAGATAATGTTGTGGGGAATTCAAACAGAAGACTGCGTTTTATTGGCAGATTACTTAGAAGGTGCAACAGATCTACTTAGGACACTGTCTGCACTACGCTTTTCCGGCCTCTGCTGAAGTGTTGCTGTGCTGTAGGGGATCCTTACGAGACAGTGACAATCATTAAAACAAAGGCTTTTTTCATTGCAACGAGATCTCCTCACGAAATTTCGGTTACTACTTCCTCCTTCGGATGCAAAAGTAATTTGTTAACGTCCACCTACTGGGGAAAAATGTTCGTCGTAATAAAGTATGAAAAATTAAAGCTCGCAAGGGAAGATTTAATCGTTTTTCCCGCGCGCTGTTCGAGAATGGAACTAATAATAGTCTGAAGGTGATTCGATGAACCCTCTGCCAGGTGCTTAAGTGTGGATTGCAGAGTAGTCATATAGATGTAGATGTAAATGAGCAGGACCATGTCTTCATACGCGAAGGTGGGTGTTGTTTGGAGGGATTACATCTGGTGGACGAAGAGGTACAACAGGCTATGATTTCGCCGGAAATGGACGGGGTCGACTTGATTTCGTAGGATAAAACGGGACAGTGCTGACTCCATGTATTGCTGCTTGAGGCCGGGTTTATTTGAGTATCGTTTATCGAAGCTGATTTGCTTAAATACAGGTGCCACGGCTTTTGCAGCCCTGTGTTAATGAACGTGGCGTATGAAACAACATTCACAAGGTTTTGCTTGGATGGCCTTCTTAGACAGCTCAGCCGTGTGGCTTGTACAGAGGATGTCTTCTCTTTTGTCATGCAAGCATGCCTTCGGGAGGAGGACGTGATTGTTACGAAGAAAGTGCGGGATAGAGCAGCACACCTGTACGTGACTCAATTCATATCAGTGTGGAGCGGCGTAATTAAGTTGGTACGCGCTCAAGAATACTACTTCATCATCACCTCCACGTCCTATCGTGGGTTATACAATCTTACAATTGACACTAATTAGTTCCCTTGCGGTGGCTACGACGACAACAGAGCACACACAAAGGGTAATTTCTTAGTGGACTCGGGTTTCTTAGGGGCTGCGATAAGCAACCCGCTGGTCAACACGTTTCTGGGAAGGCCTCGAGGAATCGGACGCATTTGCCACCTGCCGGCGAAAGCGAGTGCCGTTGGCCCCGGTCACGACCGGAAGGCCGCTTTAATTTGCGAGTGCACAGCAGGTCGGCGTCGGTCTTTTCGCGACGACTACGGCGACGGCGCCCCCAGTCGGTGGCCGGCGACGCGACGTGTAAATCACGCTCGTAATTGCTGGCGCGGCCGCGCGTCACGATCCCATCTGGCACCGGCGCCGGCGGCGTTGGCCCTTAACTGATGCCTGGCGCACGCACGGACGGGCGGACGCTGCCGCGGCGCGCCGTTCCGAGAATTTTAGCCCGTCAGATCTCATCTTGAGTGACGGCTTCAGCGCGCGGCCGGGCGAGCGTGAATGCGATACGTGCCACATGCGAAAAATTTTGACTGCCGTGTACAGCGCTAAGTGAGAGGAGGGGTGGGATAGGAGAAGGGGAGGAGGGAGAGAGAGAGAGAGAGAGAGAGAGAGAGAGAGAGAGAGAGAGAGAGAGATAGAGAGAGAGAGAGTGGATGACCGGGAGACGACAGGGGATAGAGGGAGATCCGAAGACAGGTTGGGAGGGTGACGGGTAGGGAGAGAATGGAAGATCAAGGGATTGGAAGGAGAGAGAGGGAGATTTTGTAGTAAGGAAGATGAGAAAGGGAACTAGAGAGTGTGGAGGGAGGGAAGGTTGATGGGTGGGAAAGGGAAGGGATGAAGGGCGGGAGGAGGTGGTTAGGAGCGTGGGAGGAAGGCACGGGAAGAGAAGGAGAGCGGATAGGAGAAAGAGCAGGCGGGGTCATTTTGAAGATGTAGCGGACATACAATAGATAACAGGTCGCAAAGCAGCCCATGCACTAAAGAAATCGCAACAAGATCTAAGAGTCATAAATGTTAATAAGTGTCACGGTCGCCAAGGGAGGAACAAATTTATACCGTTCATAGGTAGCTGATAAAAAAAATGGACAAGAAAAACGAGAAACCTGTCTCAAATGCACTGAGGTAACAAAAGTCATAGGACACCGACGTGCACATATACACATGGCGGTAGCATCGCGCACACAAGGTATAAAAGGGCAGTGCATTGGCGGAGCTGTCTCTTATAATCGGGTGATTCTTGTGAAAAGGTTTCCGGCGTGATTAAGGCCGTATGACGGGAATTCACAGACTTTGAACGCGGATTGGCAGTTAGAGCTAGAAAATGAAGAGTCCATTTCCGAAATCGTTAAGGAATTCGATTTTCTGAGATCCATAGTGTCAAGAATACCAACTTCTAGGCATTACCTCTCACCTTGGACAATGCACTTATCGGCGGCCTTCACATCACAACCGAGAGCAGCGTTTGATTTTATCGTGGCTTCTCCTGTCTGGTTTGAGAATATCAAAGAGCAGACAAATAATAATGGGTAATGATAGTATTATGTGATCAGAGTATACAAACTTTGGACGCTTGACAATGGCTTTTTGCGCAAGGTCCGTTCATTGTATGTTTGACCATTAGTGATTTTTCTGAAAATATTTCTTTACCGGACTTGGTACATTGAATAATACCAAAGCGTTTGTTCGTACTATACCTTTGATATAATTTGTAACACGGAACCTTCAGCCTTGCCAAGATGCCGTTTAATTGGAACAATAGCTTGCAACATAAGTGAAACACAAGATTAAAGAATATCACTGAATTCACAAAATATTATACTAAATTAAATTACGTAGACATATTAATTCTGTTGCTGTTTGCAACTATGAGTACACCTAGTGAGATTGCGCCTCATAAAATAGTATAATGGCGGTGTGCCAAATAATCATCTGCAGGATAGCAGACATGCGTCCGATCAAGACGGCTTCCAGAAAAAAGGTCTTATCGGCAAGACAACTGAACTGCCTAATCATTCTAATGCATCATCAGTTGCACGCCACAATCGATACAACCGCGTATACTAATTAATATCTTAAGTTATTCTTTATTTATATTCTGAGCTTATATCTACGTGTTAGCACTATGTCCACTCCCATCCTGCAAATGCGCCTTTAAAAGTGGTTGCATAGAGCTGTCAGTGCTAACAGACAAGCATCACTGCTTTGAACAGTCGCAAAAATCAATGTGGGACGTACGATGAACGTATACGCTAGGACAGTGCGGCGAAATTTGGCGTTAGTGGGCTATGGCAGCAGACGACCGACGCGAGTGCCTTTGCTAACAGCACAACATCGCCTGCAGCGCCTCTCCTGGGTTCGTGACCAAATCTGTTGGACACTAGATGACTGGAAAATCGTAGCCCAGTGAGATGAGTCTGATTTCAGTTGGTAAGAGCTGATGATGGGTTTCGAATGTGGCGCAGACCCCACGAAGCCATGGACCCAGATTGTCAACAAGGAACTGTGCAAGCCGATGATGGCTCCATAATGGTGTTGGCTGCTTTTACATGGAATGGACTGTGTCCTGTGGTCCAAGAGATCCTATCAGTGACTGCTTTTTTTGTGAAATCTTATGGGAGTTAACTGCTAAGGTCATCAGTACCTAAGCTTACACAATACTTAACCTAAATTATTCTAAGGACAAACACACACCCCCATGCCGGAGGGAGGACTCGAACCTCCGCCGGGACCTGCCGCACAGTCCATGACTGCAGCGCCCTAGACCGCTCGGCTAATCCCCCACGGCTGTTCGTCTACTTACTATCTGCAGACAGTCATGGACTTCATGTTCCCTTACTACCATCGAATTTTTATGGGAGGCAATGTGCCATGTCACCGGTTCACAACTATTCGCGACTGGGTTGAAGAACATTCTGGACAATTCGAAGGAACGTTTGGCCATTCAGGTCGCCCGACATGAATCCCGTGGAATATTTATGGTACATAATCGAGAGATCAGTTCGTGCACAAAATCCTGCACCGGCAACACTTTCACAATTATGGATGGCTGTAGAGGCAGCATGGCTCAATATTTCTGCAGGAGACTTCCATCGTCTTGTTGAGTCCATTAGACGTCGAGCTGCCGCACTACTCCGGAGCCGGCCGTTGTAGCCGAGCAGTTCTAGACGCTTCAGTCCGGAACCGCGCTGGTGCTACAGTCGCAGATTCGATCCTGCCTCGGGCATGGTTGTGTGTGCTGTCCTTAGGTTAGTTAGGTTTAAGTAGTTATGTCTAGAGGACTGATGACCTCAGATGTTAAGTCCCATAGTGCTCAGAGCCATTTGAACCACTATTCCGGGAAAAAGGAGATCCGACACAATATTAGCCACCTCAGCGTATGATACAGCGCAGCAATACTGTAAAAGAGTACAAACAAGCATAACGTAAGCAGTTTCGTCAACAGACCTGTTGGATTTGTTAAGCTTTCTGATAATTAAACGCCGTCTTTGATTCGGCTTCCTTACAACATTACCTGTGTGGTACTTCCAACTGTGAATATCTTTGAGAATTTCATTTATTCTCTTTACGGGAAGTTCTCTTGTTTTAATAGAAACTGTACCGTTGCTATAATCACAACTGGTTAATGCCGGGTGGTGCATTACCCCAGTTTAAGTAATTGTTGCAGTGGGGAAGTGGGAAGATCAAAATGACTACGAGAGAAAGGCGAAATAAAGGCGCGAGCACGGTAAACGTGAAATACACGGTTTGCGTATGGCAGTGCAAATTCTGCAAATCGGCGTATCTGTTTTGCAGCGGCAGGGCGCGTCACGAGTCCGACAGCCAATCCCCGGACAGCACTCTGCGCGACGACGCCGCCGGCATAAGTGATGACGCGCTGCAAGTTTCAGCTCCCGCTGTGGCCGGGCCGGGCCAGAGTAGGGTAGGGGCGCTCTAATTGTCAGCGCATCGCGAGATGATGGATGGCTCGCAGCCGCGTATCGACCCAGTGACCCGCCGCCCCCGCCGCCGACGCCGGCGGAAATTCGGCGCCCGCGCCGCCGCCGGCCGCGGCGGTCAGCTGTTTTAATGCGGCGCGCATCTCGCATCATCCCCTAGGCCGCAGGCCGGGGCTTAGCGGGATCGAGAGCCTAGTCGATACTCGTCAGCGCGCCCTCATCGGCTTTCTGGCCGCGCAGCCCAGCCCCCCGAAATTATCTTTTGTTACCGCGGCCGCCTGCCACTGGAATGGGCTCTTTGGCCGCCTTGTAGCACTGGCCGCAGGGCTCACCTGGACCTGAGCTGCCTGCCAGACTCACCTCAGAAGCGCACCAGGTGGATTGGACTCTGGTGGAACATCAAGTAATTCAGGCCGTCAGGGCAGCGATTTCCCATCCTAATAAAGACACTTGCATCATTCCTGCGATGTAACAAATGAGCAGGGTGGTAATTTGCAATGTATCATTCCACGACCGTCCATTTATCATAACGCTTTTTCCTGTCGTAGTTGCCTCGGCCGGTTTCCTGCTGCAGGTTTTGTTCGACCTGGAGATGATGGGCCGGCCTATTTCTAATGCTCCTAAATGGGTGGTGGTCGGATACAAATAGGCAGATGGAAGGGCGAGTAACTTCCCTACGACGACCAGTATTTTATAACAGCCATGGCAGTGAAACTTCTATCAAAAGTTCGTGGTCTAGTGGTTAGCACTGCTGCATATAGACCATGGTACCCTGCTTTTGATTCCTGCTCAGATCGAGGATTACGCTGCTCAGGACTCATCATACATCCAATCTTCATTAGTGTCCGCCAGACAACCCCAGGTGGGGCCTCCATGATCGTTAGTGTAACTTCTTGAGGGTCTCCAAGGAAGCAGCACGGTACAAAAATAAGTAGGAGCAGGAAACAGCCATTCTTCTCCTAATTCTGACTAACTGAAGGCCTGAATGTTAATTTCGTGGAATGGTTTGGATATCGCGAAATTGAGGACTCGGTCAGTAACCCTCGTGGGTTGTGCAAGTCGAGTGCCCTCCAGGACGGAGTTACTGTTTTCGTGGTGTATTTCAAAAATGGAGAGCAGATGATCCTTCGAGATTAACTGAGTTATTTCTTGCGGTGCAGAGGGTTGAGAGATTCCAAAATTGCGCTCCCGTGCACGGTCGTGGTTTTCGGGCTGAACTTCCAGTGTTGCAGGCGATTGTTGCCTTTAAGTGAGCGTGCACGTCCTCGGTAAGCCGACCTCTTACATGAGATCACACAGCTAACTGTGCTGTGCACGGGCACATAGACCACCAATATAGCAGGACAGCGCCGTGGGTAGCCGACACATGAGCTCTTAGTGGCCACAGCATAGCGCGCCAAATCAATGCAAGTTCCGAACGACAACAACCACCACGGTATGTTGTTAATGGCAACTCAGGAGGCATCACTGCGACCTCAGGCGCTCCCCTCGCCAACATGAGGCAGCTATTTCGCCTCTAGGAGGCACAATCCCGTGGATCTATTTGCTTCTACCCTATCACTTGGCCGCAAATAGTCCCCGACAGGTTCTTCCGCCGGCACTGGATTTACGGAGCCGCCAGTCTCTGGCAGTCTAAGCTTGCTCACCAGCTTGAAGAACGCTACGCTGCGACGTGCCACAGGAAACTCTGGCACTAAGACTATAGTATTCAGTGCCTTGTTAGTGTGTTGTGTTCATGGACATGGAATAGCTCCTCAGATATGTGAATGGCTCGAAGACTTCTTAATAAAACCCAGTAAGTTGTCCTCGACGGTGAGCGTTCGTGAGAGACAAAGGTATCGTCAGGTGCGCCCCAGGGAAGTGTGGTAGGATAGCTATCATTTTATACACAAATAAATGTTCCGGCGGATACGGTACACAACAATATGCGGTTATTTGCTGATGATGCTGTGGTGTACGGGGGATTGTCGTCATTGAGCGACTGAAGGAGGCTACAAGATGGCTTAGACAACATTTCTAGTCGGTGTGATTAGTAGCAACCAGCTCCAAGTGTAGAGTAATGCACATTAATGGGCATGAGTAGGAAAAACAAACCCGTAATGCTCGGATACAGCATTAGCAGTGCCCTGCTTGACATAGTCACGTCGTCTAAATTTCTGGGGTTAACATTGCAGTGCGATATGGAATAGAACGAGCATGTGAGGACTATGTTAGGGAAGGCGAATGATCGACTTCGGTTGGGAGAATTTTGGGAGAGTGTGGTACGACTGTAAAGGAAACCGCATGTAGGACGCAACTGAGCCCGATTCTTGAATAATACTTTAGTGTTTGGGATCGGCACCAGGTCGAATTAAAGGAGCACATCGCAGCAATTCAGAAGCGAGCTGCTACATTTGTTATCGGTAAGTTCGAACAACACGCGGGTATTTCGAGGATGCTTCGGAAACTCAAATGGAAATCCCTGGAGAAAAGGTAACGTTCTTTTAGAAGAACAATACTGAGAAAATTTAAAGAACCAGTATTTGTAGCTGACTGCAGAACGACTCTACTGCTTCCAACATACGTTTCGAATAAGAACCACGAAGATAAGATACGAGAAATTAGGGCTCGTACGGAGGAATATAGACAGTCGTTTTTCCCTCGCTCTATTAGCGAGTGGAACAGAGGACGAAATGACAAGTAGTGGTTGGTTGGTTGGTTTGGGGAAGGAGACCAGACAGCGTGGTCATCGGTCTCATCGGATTAGGGAAGGATGGGGAAGGAAGTCGGCCGTGCCCTTTCAGAGGAACCATCCCGGCATTTGCCTGGAGTGATTTAGGGAAATCACGGAAAACCTAAATCAGGATGGCCGGACGCGGGATTGAACCGTCGTCCTTCCGAATGCGAGTCCAGTGTCTAACCACTGCGCCACCTCGCTCGGTCAAGTAGTGGTAAATGGTGCCCTCCGCTGCGCACCGTAGGTTGACTTGCGGAGTATATATATGTAGATGTAGAACCGTCCTAAACTGTGGTTCTTCCGGACACAGGCTTTGGCCTTTTTAGTCTTAAGCGAACTTCTCTGTTACGGTTATATTCACAAACAGTATTATTTGTATCCTTCTCAACTTTTATGTCATCGTTAATAAATGTTGAGTTCCTCGTCCTTGACGGAACGCTGGGTGGGCCACTTCCAGCTGGACGACAGTGTCTTAGTGGACAATGTAGATGATATTTAGCCAATAAATTATATTTGTTTCTGTGGGAATTCGAAAGTGATGCTGTTGTTTCTCTTCCTTTATCGACTTTGAACTGTAGCCTACTCTTATCAGGTTGTTATAATAACTAGCGGGAATTGATAGTAGTCATTTTGAGACAGTCTATTGAACCGTAAGCGGTGAATTTATTCCAAATCAGTGGTCGGATCTCGGAATCTTACTGACAGTAATAAGATCGATGCACGCTTTTAAATTATTGGCTTCGGTATTGTGAGAAGTTTAAACGAATCTCACAGGTCAAAGTAGGCGGTCCATATTTACACTGATTGGTAGTGTAACAGAGCAGAGAATTAATCTGGATTCGCCAATAAAGGTTTCCAATTAAATCCGCGGAGCAGCACGTGGCACAGCACCGAGAGCGCGTGGGTTCAGGCATGCGACTCTACAGAAACTGCGAGATACGGACGAAAGGAACGTTTCAAATTCGTATGGCACTAAAAATAAAATCTTTTAGTTTTCCAGGCGAAGTCACGTTCCTCCTAAATGACTTTTCACGTGACACCAGAGCACTCGTATCTGCTTCCGGATATTCTGCTTTTAGTCTGGTGTCCTCGGTTAGCTGAACACCGTCAGAGAACAGGAGTTACCCCACACATGTGCTAAAGATGTGGGATTATGTGTAAAATTTTTCCAGCCATCGTCGTCGAGTGGGATGCGAAACAAGACAGAAGGAGAGGGGAATATTTGTCAAAATATTACTGTCGTGCCATAGACTTGCCTCCCCAGTCGTTCTTTATGTTCCTCGCGCACCGACACAGGGAATTTACTTCCTTGACGGCTGAAACTGGAAGCCTATAGCCGTCGTCTCTATTGAAACTATTTTTATATTCCACAAGTCTCAATCCTTTTCGACCTTCTCTACAATAAATGTTGCATTCCTTGGTTAGCACTCGTACTTCGTTGGAAGCTGGATCTTGGAAGCAGTTCTACTGAAGTTCCGCTGTCACAATTTTCACGCTCTGTTTTAAACGAGTGTGGCATTCGTGCTCTTAAATACGCTCTTTTACTACATTTCCAGTTTCGCCTATGCACACTTTACCACAACTCCGTAACTTCCGCAGTGCGAAGGCGAGCAGGTACGCCCGTTTTACGTCGCAGAAAGAGTTATTTTGTTCTGAGTGAAAAATGTGGTCTTTAATCCACCTTTTCGGAGACTTCTGCTTATGCAGCCAATAACGTGAGAGACGAACGGCAGTTCCACGTCCTTTATTAGCACAATTATTACTATTTCAATTCACATCCCTCTCTGTGGACAAAGCATCACAAATGGCCTTCAGTGTGCCCTTTATCTTCGATTCCAAGCTGCTGTTGTCTCTGATACGAAGGCACGTGAAGGGAGTGAATGTCGAGCACTGTTTGCTTCTGGGCTGAGCGGTGGCGTGAAGTGGTGAAGTGACACAACGAGAGGCCCTCATGTGTACATTCTACTACGAAATGGGGGAAGATCATTTTGTTTCACTCTCATTGATTCATTGTAGTTTTTCATTACCGGGTTCGCCCATGATCTCTTCGGATTCGCTATTGTGAACGCCATAGCTACTTTCCGGTGTCTGAGGTCTGAAATCTCTTTTTAGCCCGGAGAAGATGGGTCGCCCCTTCGGTAATCTTTTTATATGGGTTGTCGTCGTGGTGTGTTACATCGTCGCAAGAACTAATGACTTATTCTGTATAGCATATTTTTTTCCAGAATTAATATGGCAATCTGTTTAGTGGAAGCATTCAGATGCAAAGCAGTAAAATAAAAATAAAATAATAAACAATGGAAATTATTTATTGAAAATGAATGGGAATGACAGAAGAGAGGGATGAGAATTATCAATTCGCATAAGCGACGGGTACTGCTTATTTGCTACGAAGCGACATTATAGTGCAATGCAGAAAGAATTTGAACATTTAGATGACAGTGAACGAGCAAAAAACTACAACTACCGACAAACGGTATTCATTGTTCTGTACCTCAAGAAGTACTTTATGCTAAAACTGCGGGCTTGAGCACTGGTGGTACGAATAGTAAAAGTCCTGAAGTCGTACCCATTATTCCATTGTCAGTTGCAACAGTTTTCAATGGAAATGAACGAAGAGAATGGAGACTTCATATATTAGTGTAAAGTACTTTGGCCAAGTCAAGGGAGATGGCTGGAACGATTTTTCGATTTAAAACTCACTGTTGTTGAATTTATGAAGGAAAAATGACTGCAGGAACGAAAATTAGAACATCCGGAACGGATTGCAGACTTTGCATTTTAAGTGGACTTGGCTGCATACTGCTTACAGTAAAATATTGCAAGGAAGCTTCATTCTGATTTGATGGGGATGCATTTAAAAAGAAAATCACGATGTAGAAGGGATATTATCTGACAAAGACAGTCCAGTTCACTATGGTTACTGGCGTTAAGGAAAACGTGAGGCTTTAAGAATTCATTGTGGCCTTGAAAGAATTACTAGATAGTGCTATAAAGGTTTTGACAACACTGACAACCTTATATCTGTTTTTGAGCTTTTTTCGAGACTGTTCGCCGTTTCAGTTGAAAGCATGCCTGTGAATGTGCAGATGTAATTGATAAACTTGTAAGGTAATTCCGGTTATGCGACAAATGTTTTTACGTTAAAACTGTCCATAGCGTCTACATTGCTTTTCTCGGGTAAAGTTTCCTTGTCTCCACACTGAGGCTGTTAAAGTGCTATAATATTTCGATCGACATATTTGTGTAAAAGACCTTTCTCCTGTTATGAAACTAAATAAGTCACAATTACATGGCAATTCGAGTGCGAAATATTGTGAAATTGTATGCCGATAGTTTATACCAGATAAAAATTATGTGTTCAGGTGCCAAAAAATAATTAATATTAAAAATTTATTTTGTTTGTGATCTATATTGTTAGAAATGTGAAATTTAAAACCTAGTCGCCTGCAGTGCGACTGCCGGCCGTTGTGGCCGAGCGGTTCTAGGCGCTTCAGTCTGGAACTGCGCGGTCGCTACGGTCACAGGTTCTTATCCTGCCTCGGGCATGGATGTATGTGATGTCCTTAGGTTAGTTAGGCTTAAGTAGTTCTACGTTCTAGGGGACTGACGACCTCAGATGTTAAGTCCCATAGTGCTCAGAGCAATTTGAACCATTTTGCAGTGCGACTGCATTGCCATTTAAAAGCGGTGCGTTCGCTTTTTCTCCTCTTCCCCCTCCATGGGCTCAGATAGCGTGTCGTGGTGGTGGGGGATATGTGAATCGAGGCAGAGCGCTTTGGTACTCAGGCCCGGGAGCCAACATCTTGGCCACTCCTGATCTAAAGGTTCAAAGAAACAGATGAGCGATGAAAAATATTCCGGCGCAGACTTTTGTAATCATTAATACCGGTACTCATTTAGAAGTGGGCACGACTATAATGGACGTTGGGCACCTCCAAATGGAAGCTGGGCTTTTAAACCAGTCTCTCCCCGTTCTGGTTCCGAGGAGGGATTAGGGTCCGCCGATCGGAAGGACACAGAGAGCAGCTCCGGCAGCCGGGCTGCGGGACCTGGCGCATTCGGGACACGTCTCGCGCCACTCTTGTGCTCTCAATGGCGGCCGTCGGCCGTACACGGCGGCTGTCAGTATCGAGCAGCGGCCAATCGGCGCGGCGGCGATCTCGGCGGGGAGTCCCCGCGGCCCGCCAGGTAGCGGGCGCCCGCTCTGACACCCGCGGGTATTCGTGTGGGCGGGAACCGTCGCCCCGAATTGCGCTCGTTCAAAATTCCAGTCACGTCGCCGCCCTCGGCGTACTGGGACGGCCCAAGGTAAATTCCGTTTTCCTTGTGCCGCTCGCGAAAAGATGCTTAGCTCCGAAATCTGATGGGCGTGAAAGTTACAAAAATCTAGAGGACCGCTTTCGAACGATAAGTGTTACTCTGATAAATTACATAACTCGGGGTGTATACGCCTCGGGACATCCTGGAGATCCGGCAAAAACTCGGAAATTTTTTTCATCCGTTAAAAATCCGGGCATATTTTTTAGAATTCGGGGAATTTTTCGTTGTTTTAATTTTCAGTTAATTTTTTGTAATTAAATTCTTGAGAACTGATACTCTAACAAATAATTTTCGTTTGGCTCTTGTTGCAGAATAATACTGAAGCAATAAAACTTTAGTTGCTGAGGAAATGCACCATTAACAACAACAATATACAGTGCACACTGTAACGCCCCCCCCCCCCCCCCGCCTTAATATGATGAAAATTCAGTTTTGTGTTAGTAAATAAAATGTCACATGCTTTAGGAGAATATAACTTATCATCAAAGCATTTCAAAGGTGTTCGCAGTGTGGTCGTCACAACGCCGAATAATACTGTTTGAAAGATAAAGTTATGCCTCTTCACTTTTGTTGTCTAGGGAATTATATATTTATAAGAGGTCCGGATTTTTGAAAAGGGTAAGGCTGGAGACATCTACTAGTTTTATAAAAGACATCACACGTTTTGATTCCTCTTTAAAAAACACACGTAAAGTTTACATGGCGTCTATGACAAAACAGTTACATCTTGTGCATCAACCTCTTTGGTTCTACAATCCATACATCTTTACATACAATGGAATTAGCCAGCACTAGAAACACTGACCGACGTGACTTTCACAACTACACTGAGCCAGCTGCCTGCCGGTCTTTGACAGTACTCGTATTTACAACCTTCCAAAGAGATCAACAAATTATCTCTTTTTTTTAGAGTCAATGAAATTGTTATTAAATGAATTATTTACATGAAATAGTTACAAATGATTCTGGTGCTCAGGTGTTTAGATTAAAACCATAAATGGCGCATTTTACTAGTAATTACATGTGTCAACCAAGTGAAATAGCTGGATTACGAAGTGTTGAATATGACCTTTCTCATTTGCATAATGTTGGGGTTAAAGAGTGAAAATCTGTAAATTACGTGAGTATACAGAACAAAAGTATTATTAAACTTATTTATTTTTCATACTAAGTGTAGTGAATAATCAGGTTTTCCTGGCCAAATTTTATAACAAGCAATTTCGTAGTCACATACGTTGACACTTTGAATAAGCCTATGTGAGCAAAACGTAACAGATCCTTATGAAATATTCGTGTTAAAATAGCTTAAATAAATGTACCTTGCTTTTGCAATCTCTTTTGGATCGAAACATTATATGTTAATGAAATTGAAAACCATTGCATCATAATTGCACCCATACGAAATTTAAATAATTTAATTTAGTGAAAAATCGTAATTTATACTTCGTAATTGATACTTCCATACTTCTTTTCCCTCCTATCGGGATCATTACAACATACAACAGCAAAATGTGTCAAAGGCTTTAGGACGAATATTATGTAACACTTCGTAACAACAGACTGTCTTCGACGAGCGTGACGTCCAAATATTTACATATCTAACTGGTCGCGGAAAAATATTGCGAATGGTGATTTGAGAAGGGCGGATTTCAAAATACATTTCCTTTTACGCAAAATGAATAATTTGACTGGGAAATTGTGCTATCAGTTTATTCAGTCACGGAGCGTTTGACTCTCATTCACAGCTTAACACTTTGAGGACCTCCCATTTAGAAAAAATTCGGCCCAGAGGACCAGATATTTATGCCATTATTTAAAATGTCACTGGCATATTTGCGCTTGATTTATCGTGAGCGGTAACACACGCTGAAAAAGACTAAGCTTCAAGATTAGTTTTTCAAATTTATTTTAGTTCTTTTATGGATTACATATTATGCAATGAAGGTGGCAAAAAGTATAAGTATCCTTCAAAAAGAAATTTCACACGTAATCGGCTTTCCTATGGAAAACTAAAGGTGGTCAAGGAACATGTATTGAGCCGGGTAACCCACGAAATGTTCAGTGCATAGCAGTGAAATTTATAATCGTGCTTGTCAGAAATATTCAGCTACTGCAGTTTAAACTGTGCTCTTACGATCTTGCTTAACCACATCCTCGAAAAAAGAAAAACAGCAAAATATTTTTCATGATCAATATTATATGTGAATACTTACCTATTCTCGTAACTATGCAGTATGTATATTAATTTGAACCATTAGCTTTCCACATTTGTGTGTTTGCGCTACTTAACACTGGTATTGCTATTGGGGCAGGACAGATCACGTGACAGGAGCTATGACTGCTGACAAAAGCGCATCGCGGAACGCTGTCTCGATTTCAGCGCTTCGGAAGTTACTGTCCTGTATTTGGTGGAATTCATATTTGTAACTTCGCAATACGAAAATATGCAGTGCACACGTTGCAGTAGATCAAAGAGTTTGTTTTCTGCGTTTCGTTTCCTAAACGCAAACTTATGGAATACCGAAATCGCTGTATTCTAACAAGCACTGTTTTAGGACAAACTATTCTCTGTATTCTTGCACAGGTAGTAAAAACTCAAGGTTTCGGCGACTGTAAACTGGAGAAGAAGATGACTATCGACGATGTTAATGTTGTCGACTTTTATAACGAACAGTCAGAATACGACTGGCTGAATTCAGTGGAATCAAGAATATGTCAAAGAATTTGCTTATGCTGCTGAAGTGTATGCTGTCTTCTTGTTTATCAGGGATGCTTGGAGGGTCACCGCTCTCACTGTAAAGGAAACCGCGTGTTTCTCTGAAGCCTCTCAGCGCAGAGCGACTGCCTGCATCCACCACTAAGATTCTAGCAGCTGTCTCGGATAAAGTTGTCGCTGTTGGACATTAGGACCTAGACGGACTCCTCGATAGCAGAACCACAATACGCGGAATGTGTGAGACCAGATTTTTCTTTCGCCAAACATTAATTTATTCACGTCCCAAGGGAATGTTATAAATGCTCCCAGGAAACTGCTGGAATAAACAAGAATGAAATACTCCAGGTTAAGTACGAAATCAGACACAATTGTAAAACGAGGCACGTAACAGTACTAACAAATAAGAATTTTACACGTTGTTCAGGAACTTGTAAAATCTGATGACAGTCACGTAATTTTTAAATACAGCATTTTGAAATCAGTTTATGACTGGTTGCTGCTTTGCATTTCACACACTCTTTATTAAATAATAGTTTCACGTCTCAGAAAATATTGCCATTTGATAAACTCGTCTAATGCAGCAAATGTTTAATAGTTACTTCATTTCCGAACAACGAATGTCAGTCATATATTCGCACGCATTGCATGAAAAATTACTGAGGGAAAATCTGGAAAGGCAGACGCAGTTGTGAAGAGTACTGCGACAAATCTAATTTGTTATTTATTCAGTAACACCTGTAGGATTTTTTTGGTAAGAATAAGGAAAACGTATTTCCTCTGTTGTCCTCATGTTTTACAAGGGAAACGACATCTATCTCTAAGCTAAGGCCAGAATACAAAAACGCATGAGCTAAACAATATGTCTCTGCGAAGGAAGGCAGAAATACTGAATTCAGTGTTCCGAAACTGTTTCACTGCGGAAAATCGTAACACGGTCCCTGACTTCAGCCGTCGCACGGACGCCAAAATGGAAAATATTGAAATAAACGATATCGGAATTGAAAAACAACTGCTATCACTTAGTAGCGGAAAAGCATCCGGACCAGACGAGATACCCTTAAGATTCTACAGTGATTATGCTAAATAACTTGCCCCCTTTCTATCAGCAATTTATCGTAGATCGCTGGAAGAACGTGAAGTACCTAGCGACTGGAAGAAAGCGCAGGTCGTTCCCATTTTCAAGAAGGGTCATAAATCAGATGCGAATAATTATAGGCCTATTTCGCTTACGTCAATCTGTTGTAGAATAATGGAACATGTTTTGTGTTCTCGTATTATGACGTTCTTAGATAATACAAATCTCCTTCATCATAACCAACATGGATTCCGCAAACAGAGATCATGTGAAACTCAGCTCGCCCTATTTGCCCAAGAAATTCAGAGTGCCGTAGACACTGGCGAGCAGATTGATGCCTTATTCCTGGACTTCAGGAAGGCATTTGATACGGTTCCGCACTTACGTTTAGTGAAAAAAATACGAGCTTACGGAATATCGGACCAGGTTTGTGATTGGATTCAGGATTTCCTAGAAGAAAGAACACAACATGTCATTCTTAACGGTTCAAAATCTGCAGATGTAGAGGTAATTTCGGGAGTACCGCAAGGAAGCGTGATAGGACCTTTATTGTTTACAATATACATAAATGACTTAGTTGACAACATCGGTAGCTCCGTGAGGCTATTTGCAGATGACACGGTTGTCTACAAGAAAGTAGCAACATCAGAAGACTCGTACGTACTCCAGGAAGACCTGCAGAGGATCAATGCATGGTGCGACAGCTGGCAGCTTTCCCTAAACGTAGATAAATGTAATATAATGCGCATACATAGGGGCAGAAATCCATTCCAGTACGATTATGCCATAGGTGGTAAATCATTGGAAGCGGTAACGACCGTAAAATACTTAGGAGTTACTATCCGGAGCGATCTGAAGTGGAATGATCACATAAAACAAATAGTGGGAAAAGCAGGCGCCAGGTTGAGATTCATAGGAAGAATTCTAAGAAAATGTGACTCATCGACGAAAGAAGTAGCTTACAAAACGCTTGTTCGTCCGATTCTTGAGTATTGCTCATCAGTATGGGACCCTTACCAGGTTGGATTAATAGAAGAGATAGACATGATCCAGCGAAAAGCAGCGCGATTCGTCATGGGGACATTTAGTCAGCGCGAGAGCGTTACAAAGATGCTGAACAAGCTCCAGTGGCGGACACTTCAAGAAAGGCGTTACGCAATACGGAGAGGTTTATTATCGAAATTACGAGAGAGCACATTCCGGGAAGAGATGGGCAACATATTACTACCGCCCACATATATCTCGCGTAATGATCACAACGAAAAGATCCGAGAAATTAGAGCAAATACGGAGACTTACAAGCAGTCGTTCTTCCCACGCACAATTCGTGAATGGAACAGGGAAGGGGGGATCAGATAGTGGTACAATAAGTACCCTCCGCCACACACCGTAAGGTGGCTCGCGGAGTATAGATGTAGATGTAGATGTACGATTATAGTGACTAAAGGAAGACAGCTGTAAACCGATGGTTTAAATTACTACACCACTAAATGCGATATCCATCAAATCCCTCTTCGGTCTGAAGAAGAAAACAACTACAAAACATTAGACAGGCTACCTATGTCCCGTAGTTCATTCGGCAACGTGCTGATAACCGAAGTTCCTTTCCTGCGGTAAAAAGTTTGGTTTTCTAGAAATAACGTACTTCGGATTAGCTTGCTTAGATGTTTACTCATGTAATGGTGACCTTCCTTTTGCCCATATGTCACCCTCTCTTTACTCTCTCATGTCTTACCTATTAAAATTGGTTTTTGACTGACGTTTTGTGGTTGTATCTCAAAGGTTAGCTCTTTAAGGGAGGTAGCAGAGAACGCAGGGGTCGGAGACGGAAGGAGGAGACGCAGGAATTCCAGACTGCCTCTGAGAAGCATGATCGAGCAGGAGCGTTTACGTCCGCTTGCTTGCTTCCTACAGGGAAAACCGTGCACGTGGGCGAATTCTTTACCCTTTTTCTTATTCCCTCCAGTCTTCCTGACTGTGGTAGGGGCTTCCTCGAACCTATTCGGTACATGCTCTTGCTTTTATGACGTAATAACACTCTTTGGTTTCACACTGCGCTCTTTCTGCTACTTATGGAAAATTCGTGAGGTATTGTAGTACTTTTATGCTCCGTCGAACTTGGATCTTATTTATGTTTCACTTCACATTGAGCTTTCTCTCTCTCAAGCAATACACTTCTATTAACAAGAAATTGTTAAGTACGTTAAAATCCACGTTACGTGCAGCTATTATGATCATTTTTAGGCTGTGTTCTGAGATAGTTTTGTCACTTTACCGTTTCCTGTCAACCATGCCGTCAGTTTACACACATAACACCTTTCTTACACTTTAATTTTTTAAATATTGGGATTTAAATGTACTTTAATAGTCAAATAAAGCATGAAGACGTGCTCCAATGGCTTTCACTGTCGGATTTGAAAACTGCGCGGCCGGCCGCGGTGGCCGAGCGGTTCTAGGCGCTTCAGTCCGAAACCGCGCTACTACTACGGTCACAGGTTCGAATCCTGCCTCGGGCATGCATGTTTGTGATGTCCTTAGGTTAGTTAGGTTTAAGTAGTTCTAAGTTCTAGGGGACTGATGACCTCAGATGTTAAGTCCCATAGTGCTCATAGCCATTTGAACCAGCCAAAACTGCATGGGAAGAAATTACGCGGTACGATAACACAAAAAGACATTACAATAGCTACTGCTCTGCTTGGCATTATGATAAAGTTGTGATGACTGAATAACGTTCTAGATTCGGGACAGAACAGTCTGGTCACCTAAAGAATTTAATAAAGTTGTCTTATAAACTTTAAACTTAATAAATTTATAGGAGTAATTTTAAAAGTTAAATGGTCTTATTTCCACCGTACCTTTGGAGATTCAAAGAAATAAAATTAGAGTAGCGAATATTACTAGCGGTCACGAATGGAAGCGAACGAATGGCAGATGTTAGTGAAAGTATACTAAATGTAGCATAAACGCAAGTGCAATAACACAGCAAGTATATTTCCCAATATACACTCTTGTGCCTGTGTTGTTCGCATCGGGCACAGCATGCGAAGTAGGCGCCCCTATACCTTTCTCGCGTATGCAGACCTGCAATACTCGTGTGATATGCGTGTAGTATTAACCAGATTACAAAGGCACCGGCGACCGGAAACGGGGTGAGGTCGGCGCCGAGAGAGAGTATGCACGCAAAGTGGTTCACTCAGTGAATAAAACCGGGAATTCCACACGAGCGCTAAAAACAGGGGGGAAAAAAGAGAGACAGAGAGAGAAAGAAAGAGAGAGAACGCGGAGGTCTGTCGGAGAAAATGCACTTAGGCGCGGTACGGCGTAAAAAGCCCTGCGAGCCGGGCAAATCATTTTTTAACTTGCTCCGGGGAAAAAAATCTGTTAATATAAAGGAAAGCAATCAATGTGCGCGCTAGCAAAGTGAATTACTGCAGCGAGTGATTGGATCACGGCGACCGGAGCCCAAATAAATTACGCGCACTCGATCAGGTCGGTGGGGCCTCGTCAGAGATGTAATGCATTTGGATGGAGTGGCGCTCGGCTCTGGCGGCCACTGTCCGTTTTCAGGAGGGGGAAGGGGAGGGAACGGGTGGTAACGGGGTCGCAGCCGGATAAAAGAGCCACAGCATGCGAACACGTGCTGCTGTTACCCTGGAAACACGCAAAAGCAGCCCGTAACCCAGGTACTGTAGGTACAGGCAATGCCCGAAAACATGAACATCCGTTATGAGTGATTTTTTTCGAATTAGAAAAAGCGCTCGACATTGTAAAGCGGTGCAAGATGGTCCAAATCTCAGCAAAATAGTTGTAAGTCGTAGCGAAAGACGAGTAATATACTTGTACAATATGCAACGTTACTTTCTTACGTACCAAGGGGCTTCCGTGGCATCGCACGAAAGCACACTGACGGCCGCAGTCAGAATGTACACATTCTTGGCGATGTGGGGCGTGCGTGACAATTTACCCAACTTACTGCACCGCTGATTTAATGAGAAACATTTATTTGCGAACCCAGATTAATCTCTGCTCTCATACAGTATTAAATCAATTTAAATAAGGGGCGCCATCCTCGCTTTGACCAGCCAGATAGTGTTAAACTTCTCACTGTACCAATATCAATAATCAAAGCTCTGTAGCAGTCCAGCTACTTTCACAAAGATTCAGAGATTCGACAACTGGACAGGAATATTTTCCCCGCTGACAGCTCATACAATACTTCCAAGTGGCCCTTAACAACTCCCGTCGTTAATCTGCACGCAAAAAAGTAGCAGTATAGTTCAGTGCCATTGAAGGAAAAAGTGTCACAAAAATATAACATAAAATTTGCACGGAAGATAGTGGGGTACATTTGTTTCAATGAAACTTCGCCTCCTTCACTATAACTCCAACGTCCAGCTAGTTACTTCGCTCCACAATCTGACGTGAGAGTCCTTTTATTGAGCACTTGCACGCTCACTGAAAGGCAACAGTCACCTATAAAAACTGGAAATGATTCGACTTGAACTCTACGCCCGCGCACAGGAAATGCCTTTCGGATTCTCTCAGCATTCCGTACTGTAAGAAATAACTCGGCTGATTATGCGGTATCATGTTGTTCCGGTTTCTGCGATACCTTACGGGAACACCATCTCTGACAAAGAGGACCTACGAGTTACACATCCGCGCGACTGCTACGGTCGCAGGTTCGAATCCTGCCTCGGGCATGGATGTGTGTGATGTCCTTAGGTTAGTTAGGTTTAAGTAGTTCTAAGTTCTAGGGGACTGATGACCACAGCTGTTAAGTCCCATAGTGCTCAGAGCCATTTAAAATTAAAAAAATTAAGTTACACATCCAACGAGGGTTGCTAGCCAACTCTCCTAATTTCGCGAACTCCCAGCCGCTCCAAATTTTTTCTAACAGCTGTTGGTAAGCAAAAATCGTCACGGGTATTACCTGCCCTTGAAATTAGCCTATTCCGTTGCAATTAGCCAATCCCGTCACGACCGCAACCCATTTTGGACGATGAGGGATACACATTGAAGAGAGCCTGTCCCCTCATCCTCAGAAACCGTTCCTCTACTAGACTAAAGCCACAGAGCCGCGGCCAGGACGTTTTATGTAGCAAATATGTAGAAGAACGAAAACGTAATAATATGAATGAAATAGGAAGAAGGAAGTGCTCGTGTTACAGAGGTTGTAAGAAAGGGCCCCTAATGTTCATCACAAGCTGTTCATTCTTTATTAAACATCATCTTGTGCAACCCTTCACTCTCCTGAGGCATCTCATCTCCGCTGCGTCTATTTTGCCGTCAACTTCTTTTTTATTTATGTATATCTCGCTTCCGTGCAACATTAATTAATCTAATGAAATGAATTTAAAGTAGGATGGGGCGACAGCGAGAAGTTGGATAGAGGAGGGAGCGTGTCAGGACAATCCGTGCAGTTGTATCACTACTGTGCCAGGGTGGCTTAGTGGCCAACGCACCTGCCTAGTGAGCAGATGACCGGCTTTCGATTCCCGGCCTTGGTACAAATTTCCATTCGCCGCTTCAGTTTATGTAAATAAAATTACTTTTTCTCGATTTTCTAGTTAAGTCTACTGTTTATTGTTTGAAATTTGTTTAAATTTTCAACTACAGGGTCATTCCATGATGATGTTACAAACTTTCAGGAATGATGGACAATGGTAAATGTATCAATTTGAGGTACCGGACTTTGGTCCGGAAGCGATCGAGTCGAAACTTATAAGCGACAATAGCTCTGATACCTCTGACAGTGAACCTCTTCTACTGGATTCTCTTCGCTTTCCATATTTTCGGAGGGGGTAGTATGGAGCAAATCAATAAAAACCGTTTAGTAAACATGAACTCAAAAAATGCATACCTTAGGACTTACGGTCACTTCTTCAGCAGAAGAGATGTTTCACTGTATCAAAGTTGAAGAAATGTCAACAGCCCTTAAGATATGCACTTTTTAGCCCAAGTTTTCTGGTCATTTTTTTCTTGTTTTGCTCCATACTACATGCACCCAAAACGTGGAAAGCAAAAAGCTTTCAGCAGAAAAGATCCACTTCCGGAGCTACTAGAACGATTTAAGCTTATAACTTTCGAGTTGAACGTTTCCGGACAAGGGTCATTTACCTCAAATTGATTCATTCAGCCTCCTCCATCATCCCTGAAAATTTGTGACATCATTGCGGAATCATCGTAATTATAACTCAAATCACAGCCCATAAAGAATTTCACAACTGTTTAATTACCTGATTGTTAATTACTGTTTTCGAAAGTATTCTGTATTTACCTTGAAACGCCATACCTTTTGACTGATGTAATGGAATTTTAAGATCGTGTTTTGATTATATCTGGTTTAGCCGATATGCGCTAAGGTGACAAACGTCGTGGAATACCTCCCAGTATCGTATCGGACCTCCTTTCGTCAGGTGTAGTGTAGGAACTCGACGTGGCGTGGACTCAACAAGTCGTTGGAAGTCCCTTGCAGGAAAGAGCCATGCTGACTCTGTAGCCGTCCATGATTCGGGAGTGCTACGGTGCAGGATTTTGTACACGAACTGACCTCTCGATTATGTTCCATGAATGTTCGATGGGATTCATGTTTTGCGATCCGGGTGGCCAGATCATTAGCTCGAATTGTCCAGGGCGTTTTTCAAATCAACGAACAATAGAGGCCCGGTGACATGTTTGGCAACATAAAATCCAGTGATGCAAAAGGTTTTCCAGTAGCCGAACATACCCATTTCGAATGATTGCACGGTTCAGTTGATCAAATCAAATGGCTCCAAGCACTATGGGATTTAACATCTGAGGTCATCAGTCCCCTAGACTTAGAATTACTTAAACCTAACTAACCTAAGGACATCACACACATCCATGCCCGAGGCAGGATTCGAGCGTGCGACAGTAGCAGCCGCGTGGTTCCGTACTGAAGCGCCTAGAACCGCTCGACCACAGCGGCCGGCTGGTTCAGTTGAACCAGAGGACAAAGTCCATTCCATGTAAACACGGCTCATACTGTTATGGAGCCACCACCAGCTTGCAGAGCACAATGTTGATAACATGGGTCCATGGATTCGTGGGATCTGCGCCACACTCTAACCCTACCGTCAAAACTGAAATCGAGACTCGTCAGACCAGGTCACAGTTTTCCAGTCGTTAGGGTCCAACCGATATGGTCACGAGTCCAGAACAGACACTGCTGGCGATGTCGTTGTCATCCATTAAAACCAGATTTCGACTCACTGTCCTATCGGATACGTTAGTCACACGTCTGACATGGATTTCTGCGGTTATTTTACACAGTGGTGCTTGTCTCTTAGCGCTGACAACTCTACGGAAATGCCGCTGCTCTCGGTCGTTATGTGAAGGCCGTCGGCCACTACGATGTCGCGGTGAGAGGTAATGCCTGATATGTGGTATTCTCGGAGCACTCTTGGCACTGTGAATCTTGGAATATTGAACCAACATTCTGCGTTCAGAGTATGTTTATTCTCATCGTGCGGCCATAATCACGTCGGAAACCTTTTGCACATGAATCACCTGAGTACAAATTACAGCTTCGCCAATGCTCTGCCCTTTTATACTTCGTGCGTGCGATACTATCTCCATCTTTGTATGAGTATATCGCGACCCCATGACTTTCTCCTCAGTGTATTCAGAACGTGACACATTGAATTACTTTGTTGTGTAATAGCTTGAAATGCCCTAATCTTTGACCGATTATGAAATTTAAAGACTGTGTGCTGAACATATCTGGTGTAGCCGATGTACAAGCAGACGAAGATAACAACACGTAAAACGAACCAGGAAGGATGTTCGGTACAGCACCTGTGAAGAATTTAAAGAGTACCACAAGGCACGAAGATATGGCTAATGGGTTGACAGCAGTGGGAAGATTGAAAACGTGAAACGCTGCTACCTAGTACTTGTGACACTGATACATTGGAAGTGTAAAGTGCTGCATCGTCTCGGGCAAAGCGAGGAGATGAAACTTGAGAAGTGGCGCGGACAGCACAGCACTGGGACGCGATAAATAAGAGAGAGGGGTGGTGGTGGGGGTGGGCGTGGCGTGCTGGCTTCCGGCGTGCGGTGCCCGTCTGGCTTCTTGCGGGCGAGTCGCAGCAGAGCGCGTGATGGATGGCCGCCGGTGCCAGGCACCGCGCCTTCCTAACGCTCAGCTGAGCCGCGCCGACCTGAGCTGCGCGCAGCACGGCGATTACATTCGCACGCGCCACCTCGGTCGATGGTGTATCGAGACGGTGCTCCCGTGCGTCCACAGGACTCCGTCTGACGGAGGCTGGACGGCGGAGTTGCCAGATGCGGATCCAACGGAAGGGTCAAGGGGCGATTGTTTACTGAAAATGTATATCCGCACGCACCAACAAAGGTTTTGCATCACCCCGATATTTCGTGGAGGTGTGTTGCCATGGTCACTGTTCCTGTACCGATCTGAAGGTCACTCCTTGACGTTATTTGTAAACACACACGCAGTTGCTATGATCAACACCTACGGGTAGAACGCCGCACTTGAATGCATTGCAGCTTTTCAGATGAAAGTAAAGCACCAGTAGGGACGCCGTAGACCAGTGGAGTGAACATCCGTCAGGACACGAATGACAATCGCGACCAATGGTCGATCCGCATCGATACGCTACGTGCACCCAGTGAAGTTGTTCGACATGTGCACCTGAGTCAAAGTGATATGGTGCGGGCACAGAATCGGTTCCAGATGACTGGAAATGTTCAGGATCTAAACCGTACAGGCTGTCCACATTCGACAGGTGCACAGGATGATCGATATCTACGACGTCTGAGTCGGAGAAACCGTGAGCTGAGCGCTCCAGAACTGAATATGGCGTTCGAAGAGTGTTAGGAGACGATTGTATGATGCAAAACTTCATTCCCAACGACCGTGGTGAGCACAACGTCCTATACCACAACGTAGAGGGTGGTTTTACATACGGGCGTGAAAGCGCGCCGAACGGATGCCCTAGTATCCGTGTCGGGTATTGTTTACAGACGAAACTCGGATCTGTTTGTACCCTGGTAATAGCAGACAACTTGTCTGGAGACAACTGGTAGTACCGAACGCCTCCAACAGTATGTCCCACATGTGCAACAAGGTGTTGGACGAGTGAATTTCTAGGGCGGTACTGCATGAGGCCACGGTACACCTTTCGTGGTTGTTGATGGCAATCTCGCTGGTCTACGGAATAGGGACGAGATTCTGCAACCAAGAGTGGCAATCATATTGCTAACATTTTCGTGAAAATTTCATCCTGATGGACGATAACTCGCGTTCTCATCGTGCTGTTCCCGCAAAGACATTCCTTCAGCATTCTAGGGTCGCCAGAATGGTCTGCCTGTTTCTCGGCCACGAACCCAAACGAACTGCTGTGCTACCGATTGAAACGAGCTGTTTTTGGTCATCGAGAACGACCACACACTCTACACGACTTACACAGGATCTCCACTGAAGAGTGGGACAGTTTGATAGTTTTTTTTCATTTGATGATCTGGACACAATGCAAACAAATATATACACATATTCAGAAATGAGAAATAAAGGGGTGATACAAAACTGTAGTTCATACATGTACACTGATCAGTCAGAACATTATGACCACCGACCTACTGTCGATAAAAACCCGCACAGGCGATAGCACCGTCACCTGGTGACAAATGACTGCTAGTCAGACACAAGCACAGTGCATGTAGTATCAGTGAGCGTGTTGTCAGTGTGTAGAATGGGGAAGGCGCGCGATGTATCTGAGTTTGACCCAGGGCAGATTGTGATGGCCCTGAGGCACGGCACGAGCATTTCGGAAACTGCACGACTTACTGGGTATTTGAGGATTGCAGTGGTGAGCGTTTTCATGACGTTGCGAAAGCAAGGTAAAACCACGTCCAGATGCAGTGGGTTTGGGCGACCACCACTCGTTACAAACTTCGGATGTGGTAAGCTGGACAGTGTGGTGAAAGAGAACAGGCGGCTAACTGTGGCGGAACCAACATCAGACTTTAATGATGAACAGAGTACAAGTGTGTCTGAATATACAGTGTACCGAACACTTCTCATTATGAGCCTCTGCAACCGACGACCGTTGCATGTGCTCATATTAGTACCACGACATCCGGAACTACGACTGAAATGGGCATCCGACCATCGGCACCGGACGTTGGCACAGTGGTAGAGCGTTGCATGGTCTGATGAATCTCGATACCTTGTTCATCTTGGCGATGGGAGGGCGCGAATCCGTCGTCTTCCGGGGAACAACTCTCTGATACCTGTGCTGCAGGATGGAGACAAGCTTGCGGCAGTTCCGTTATGCTATGGGGAACATTCACGTGGGTTTCCATGGATCCAGTGGAGCTCGTACATGTCACCAGGATGGCCAAGAAATATTGTACACTGGTTGCAAAGCACGTACACCTCTTCTTGACGATCACGTTTCCGGACTGCAATGGCATTTTTCAACAAGATAACGTGCCATGTCACAAAACCATGGGTGGTTCGAGGAACACAGTGGCGAGTTCCAATTGATGTGCTGCCCCCCCCCCCCCCCCTTTCCGTCCACCAACTCGTCAAATCTGAACCCGATAGAACACATCAGGGATATGATTGAAAGTGTTGTCAGAGCTCATCGCCCCCTTCCTTCGAATTTACTGGAAGTAGATGACTTGTGTGTGCAGATGTGGTACCAACTCCCTCCAGCGACCTACCCCCAAGGCCTCACTGCTTCCATTCCACAACGCATCGCTGCTGTTTGTTACCCGTGTCAAAAGTGGATTTACCTGCTGTTAGGGAGGTGGTCACCATCGTCTGGCTGATCAGTGTATTTTACGTACACTGACTGACAAGAAGTGTGAATCATGCAGAAGCGGAGGAGGAAACAAATTCAAATTGACGGCTTCGGAGGCGATTTAAGCGTCCCTTTCATCCACAAACCCGCTAACAGAGACGCCTATGATACACGTTTTTAAAGTCCTTCAAAAACTACGAAGAAACTATGATCTTCACCAGAAACGAGTCGTGGATCTTCGCCTAGTACTTTCCGACTGGAGTATGATTCTCTAGTCTTTTATCACGACAACATCGCTTCTGCGAACCTTAAATGCCGCATCACAGACTACCGTGAGTACGATTTTACAAGCACGCGTTTATGAATTGCGATTTAACTAACTGAAATGTACTGTATTCCTAATCGATCCATGAATTCTACACGATTTATACTGCGGAAAAAGTATAGGGTGGGAAGTACAAGGAAATGTCAGTGTCTCGGAGACTAGACAGAAGACCTTGACGTTACTGAACAAAACTTTTATTACACTGAACTTTAAAACCTGGTTCACAACTAAGAGTGGTGAAGACGAAGGTGAGAAAGTGCGTTTTACGCAGAAAGTATTCACACTGCTGCCGAGAAGCACCGATGAGACTGATAGCGTGCCTCGGTTTACCGCTCGGTTAGAGAATGGTAACGGATCCCATCCCATCCGCTCCAGATTCCTCTTTACGACCCCTGAGGGACGCCCCAAAACTTTCCCACCGGGTGTCGCTGATTATTTTCCGTATGTCGGCGATGTTTGACTAACAGAAATTATGCAGGCCGTACTTCTACGGGAGTAGGAGCCATCCCTTTTGAAGTGGTCGCGCTGTGAAGGGGTTAAAGGTAAACAAGGCAATTAACGGCTGACGGCGCCGGAGATTTATCGTAGACCAAGACTCCAAACTTAATTTCACATCCGTACGGCGGCAGGAAACCGTGGAGATCAGCGCTCGCTCACTCGCATTTAATTACGGAAGCAGCCTCGGGCTAGCGGGAGGGTCTACTCTACTTCCCAACAAGCTGTTTGTTTATCAGGGCAGTCGCCCAGACCCTTCGAGTCGGAACTGAGAACAGATTCAGCTTTCGTCGCATACCACTATGGCGTCTGGAGCAAGGCCTGCCTGCTGACGTGTAGCATCTAGACCGAGATTCGCAACCCCCCTCCCCCCCCCCCCGCCCCCTCTGTCACCCGGTGCTGTGTTATAAATGGGGATGAGGTAGGTAGTTCAACACTGAACGCCGATTTCATCACATACAAGATGGGAGGTGGTAGATTATGTCGGTAAAGGTTTATAAAATCCACGTAAGAAGTATATCAGAATGGCAAGAAAGAGCTTTGAGTATTCAAATGGTAGCGGTTCAGATACTTTCGTATTTTTACTCCCCCTAAAGTATTAAATTAACATTAGTAACGGAAGATAATGAATCTTAATGGTTGTTTAGTGATGAACAAAGGGTGACGAGTGGAAAAAGCACACTTTTTATAGTTTTGTTGCATGTCTACTCCAAAGAAAGTTCGATGCGCTACACAACTTCGCTTTCCGAGGAATGGAGTAAGCAGTAGACTGGTCAAAATGCAGTACAGGCGTGGAATAATGGTGCTAAGTCCCAAAGGCATGGCAACCACAACCAGCCACTGTTTTCTCAAGGATCCAGACAAATACGACACGGTAATACAATGAGTCTTTGTGTTATATTCGTTCTGTACTGACGTGTTACTAGCTGCTGCAGGGCTATTGCGGTTATCACTGGTGTTTTAAAAGCCGTTGGGAAGTTTAATACAGTGAAGCAGAGTGTCTGTAATTCTATTGGATGAATACATTACTCTTTAAATCAGTGATTAATAGTTCATTTTATAAAAATTATTGACGTTTAAGTGTACGGTATTTATTTTCGGACATGTCCGAAAAGACACACATCATGCATGACAGATTCGTCTAGACCCGTACGAATCCACCACCTTCACTGCGGATGCACAACTACGTTCGACTTCCTGCGGGAATCACAAAGCAGCGAGCATGGAGGACATGGACGGAGACAGCTTATAGGTGGCGCTAGACGGGAATGGAGGGAGGCGCGCCGAGATAGTCCGCCGCAATTGCAATAAACACTGTGTGCGGGTTACGCAATTGTTAACACAACTGCCTAGTAAGCAAGAGATCCCGGGTTCGAATTCCTGTACCGCACACATTTTCACTCGCCGCCGCTGTTTCCGTATAAAGTCACGATGCAGCTGACATGAATAGTTCCTTCCCTTTGCTTTCTTTTCTCCTCTCTTCATCTTCAATTCTCAAAATATGTATCACAGCTGCGGATTCCACGTGGTGTCTGTTCTTTCGAACATGTCCGGAAGAACAGTCACCATGTATTCATTCATTTTATTTATGTGCTGCAAGCTGCCAGTGTCAGATATAAGAGAGAAGTTACAGGGTGGTCGTAAAATGTAGTGTAAGTCACAGCACCAGAAAATAAAGAGGAAATCGTTCAATTTCGCTTCAGGGAATAGTTAGGACAATGCATAGGGAAAACGAGTGATACATACAACGTTCATTACAATCCTCTCAATTTGTTGATCGCAGGTACAGCATTACCTAAATTGTTTTTTCATTGTTACAGTGTGTCAGCTATCAGTACTAGCTGTGCGCCTGATTTTTCTCATCCACTGCCACAAAGTGAGTACGACAAAATTAAAGCTTTTTCTCATGTTCACAATCTTTCAGACGTGTTTGATTACTACTTCTGCACATGTTGAACCTCTGTGATATTATGGAGGTGACTGATACGTACTACAAATGAATGTTTGCACAGAAAGTTTTATTTACATAAAAGCGAGGCTTTGTGGAATCAGTTCACATATAGCGGCACTTGACTCCCGAACCGTACTGGCTAGTGTCGACCAATGAGAAACAGACCAGTGGACGATGCCAAGCGTGACCCGGAAAAAATCAATATACCAGCAGCTATGTAGTATTATTAAACTATAATGAGCAAAAAGTTCATTGCTATCGTTCCACTGAAACTCTCAGGGCAATTTTAGAGCCTGGTAATATCCAATTGCACACCAAATGCTATTACATTTCGACAAAACGCATTACTAAGAGAGTGTTTCATCGGGTTCGACAGTTTCACGGTTAGCTCGCGCACTGGTATTAATGGAGTGTGGCCGTCGCTGGGAGATTATAACAATTTGATTTTTACGGGTTTGATGGTGGCAAATGGTGCGTGTAACCCCATGAATTAATAACAGGTTGCGGGACTGCTGCCTTCGGCGCCAGTGCTATATATAAAAAACTGTTAGAACACGTCCAAACCGGGGCCCACGGGAAACACTGGCCCCGCAACGAACATGTGACGTCAAGTTAATCGTCTTGTCCGACATACTTCGCGAATGCTCGCCTCCGTGCTGTGCCCACGGGAAATCAGTATGTCAATGAGAACGTACCCACTCAAGGTATTAACTTCGTCGTGTGCTAAAGAGAGCTTGCATGTATTTAAACGCGCAGTCAAGAACTGTTAAACTCGTCTGAAATAGTTGCTCGCTCCCTGTCCGAGACAGCTGCTAGCGCACGTAGCAGCGACACGTGTTGCGAAGTACGTGCCGCGACCTTTCCAAATCGTGAGTCGCTAACACCACGCTCAAGGTTTTGGATAAAGCAGGTGTTTAAATGTTCGCATTATCCTAGGCTTCAGCTGGCAGGCACACCAAAAGAAGTATTTCCTTACTTCAGTTTGATTAGTTGTTGTGATTTGTGTGTGGGTAAGCAGCACACTTCGATACGCGTAAAGCATTCCAACTGAAGTTTACAGTTTTTTGAGGTCGCTATGCCGTCTGTGAAAAAGAGTTATCCTTCGTTCTGGAAGGATTTATAACGAAACATGTTAGAGGCTGAATTTAGCCTTAAAATAGCAATTATTTTTGCTTTTGTTTCACTTCGTGAAACTGTTACAGTTATCCGATATGTCCACCTAACGTTCAGATTTCTTCCGCAGCACGCTTGTTTCAAAAGCTTCTACTCTCTTCTGCCCAACTGTTTATCGTCCACGTTTAAGTTCCTTTTAAAGCCACGCAGCATACTAAGTTCTTGAGGAAAGACTTCCTAAAACTTAAATTTATCTTTTTATGATAAGTTTTCCTTGCTATTCGTCAATTTGCATTTAATATTCCCTCTACTTCGGCAATCGTCAGTTATTTTCCTGCCCAAACCTCCAGTGCCTCATTTCCTAATCTAGTTCCGACAGAATCAACTGATTACACTCGATTACCTTCCATTATCGTTATTTTCCTTCGGTTAAAGAATCTGACATGCCACGCTCCGACCCGTAAAGCGCCAGAGCTTTATTTTTGTGCCGACCGAAGTGGCCGTGCGGTTAAAGGCGCTGCAGTCTGGAACCGCAAGACTGCTACGGTCGCAGGTTCGAATCCTGCCTCGGGCATGGATGTTTGTGATGCCCTTAGGTTAGTTAGGTTTAATTAGTTCTAAGTTCTAGGGGACTAATGACCTCAGAAGTTGAGTCCCATAGTGCTCAGAGCCATTTGAACCATTTTTTATTTTTGTGAAGATAAATCCTCGTAAGTAGTTCCCGCTCGGATATCTGAATGAGCGGCAAGTCTTAATCGTGGAATATTTTACCTAAAATGATGAATCATCAGTAATTAATACTATACAGCTAGATGTCCTCCGTAAATGTAATGGATGTAGTTTGTCCGAGTTAACAGCCGTTCGCAGCACCAGCTTAGCAAGGCCATTTTGACTGATGGCACAAGGCCAGTTAAGTAATTGATCGAGGCTGTTGTTCCTAGAATTACTGGAGCGGATGGTACGTCGTTTTTGTAACCGTATGTTAGTGTGGCCTCGTCACAGACACCCCTTCGTTATGGTTGCTATCTGTATCGTTGAGACACGGAAGCCAGCGCATTTCAGCAAGGTCCACGTTGGAGAGGAGTACACTATTTTTAGCGAAGCTGATTTAGTAGTGAAGCTTTACCCGGTAAACGTTATAGAAAATTCTAGTATAATGTAACCATCCGTGAATAGGAATTTAAAGTTTGCTTAGCTTCGACTGTTAGATTGAGACCATTTTCTTCAGATAATTTAAATAGCAACAGCTTTCTTTAATGTGGCAAGTAAGTTTAACAAACATTTGCTCGCTCATTGCTGGTTTGCTGTCATTTTAAAGCCATAGTTCCACAAACTTTTGCTCGCTTCGACACCCTCTACCACTCTCTGACATTGGTGTCAGGTTGTCTTTGTGCAGCCTGTATAGTGCCCGACAAAGAATAACAGGTTATTCATAAGTTCCTCCGAGATTTCCGAAGATGACTGCATGAAAACTACAAGCCATACAGAACGTCTCTCCAAATTTCTATTCGTAATAGGTATCGAGCAGTGGTCGTAGAGCGCGCCGCTAGGGGGATGGTGAGTCGGAAAGAGGTAGCAAAAATTCTCTGGTACGTATCGTCGCATCGAATCAGTTCGCGCCTGCAGGGAGGCAAATAAGTCAACAGATTCACAAAGCGACTGCCGCCTTTCGTCTTTTCAGGGCAGCACCAACAGCAGCAGCAGTAACTTCGATGAACTGAAGTTTGCTGCGTCATAAACTGTGCCTGTACTGAGCACTGTGGTGTGGGTTAAAAATTTGGAGAGATTCTCTATCCACTGATACGGACCTGTTTCACGTTATGTCTTGCGGTTTTCGCTCAGTAATCTCCTGAAATCCGTTAGCCACTTATACAGGGTGTTACAAAAAGGTACGGCCAAACTTTCAGAAAACATTCCTCACACACAAATAAAGAAAAGATGTTATGTGGACATGTGTCCGGAAACGCTTAATTTCCATGTTAGAGCTCATTTCAGTTTCGTCAGTATGTACTGTACTTCCTCGATTCACCGCCAGTTGGCTCAACTGAAGCAAGGTAATGTTGACTTCGGTGCTTGTGTTGACATGCGACTCATTGCTCTACAGTACTAGCATCAAGCACATCAGTACGTAGCATCAACAGGTTAGTGTTCATCACGAACGTGGTTTTGCAGTCAGTGCAATGTTTACAAATGCGGAGTTGGCAGATGCCCATTTGATGTATGGATTAGCACGGGGCAATAGCCGTGGCACGGTACGTTTGTATCGATACAGATTTCCAGAACGAAGGTGTCCCGACAGGAAGACGTTCGAAGCAATTGATCGGCGCCTTAGGGAGCACGGAACATTCCAGCCTATGACTCGCGACTGGGGAAGACCTAGAACGATGAGGACACCTGCAATGGACCAGGCAATTCTTCGTGCAGTTGACGGTAACCCTAATGTCAGCGACAGAGAAGTTGCTGCTGCACAAGGTAACGTTGACCACGTCACTGTATGGAGTGTGCTACGGGAGAACCAGTTGTTTCCGTACCATGTACAGCGTGTGCAGGCACTATCAGCAGCTGATAGGCCTCCACGGGTACACTTCTGCGAATTGTTCATCCAACAATGTGTCAATCCTCATTTCAGTGCAAATGTTCTCTTTACGGATGAGGCTTCATTCCAACGTGATCCAATTGTAAATTTTCACAATCAAGATGTGTGGGCTGACGAGAATCCGCACGCAATTGTGCAATCACGTCATCAACACAGATTTTCTGTGAATGTTTGGGCAGGCATTGGTGGTGATGTCTTGATTGGGCCCCATGTTCTTCCACCTACGCTCAATGGAGCACGTTATCATGATTTCATACGGGATACTCTACCTGTGCTGCTAGAACACGTGCCTTTACATGTACGACACAACATGTGGTTCATGCACGATGGAGCTCCTGCACATTTCAGTCCAAGTGTTCGTACGCTTCTCAACAACAGATTCGGTGACCGATGGATTGGTAGAGGCGGACCAATTCCATAGCCTCCACGCACTCCTGACCTCAACCCTCTTGACTTTCATTTATGGAGGCATTTGAAAGCTCTTGCCTACGCAACCCCGGTACCAAATGTAGAGACTCTTCGTGCTCGTATTGTGGACGGCTGTGATACAATACGCCATTCTTCAGGGCTGCATCAGCGCATCAAGGATTCCATGCGATGGAGCGTGGATGCATGTATCCTCGCTAACGGAGGACATTTTGAACATTTCCTGTAACAAAGTGTTTGAAGTCACGCTGGTACGTTCTGCTGCTGTGTGTTTCCATTCCATGATTAATGTGATTTGAAGAGAAGTTAGAAAATGAGCTCTAACATGGAAAGTAAACGTTTTCGGACACATGTCCACATAACATATTTTCTTTCTTTGTGTGTGAGGAATGTTTCCTGAAAGTTTGGCCGTACCTTTTTGTAACACCCTGTAGGAATAACCCTGTGGTACCGGACGACGCGGTGGCCAGGTTTACGTCATGAACACAGCGGTGTCGGTGGCGGCTGCGGGCGGCGTTGCGTCCAAGCGCGGTTGCATGGGATTGGGAAAGGGTGAGGGGGAGGAGGGGGGTAGCGGGGCTCTGGAGCCGGGGGTCGCGGGCTCTAATGAGAGAGCCGGCCGCTGCGCCCTGTGCGTGGCACCGGCGCGTGCTCGTGCGTAAGTGCGTGGGCACGCGCACCGCCGGCCGGGGCGGGAGGGGGCAGCGCGGGGGCGGTCGGCGTCTTTCATGTGCGTCACGTCAGGCCGGCCGCACAGCCGCGCTCCACGCAGGTGCCGGGTCGTGAAAGCCGCGCCGCCTGCAGCCACATTGCGAATTGTCCGCGCGCGACGCGGCGTGCACAAGGTCGCGTGGACGCCGGATGAGGGGAAAACGAAGTGGGGGGGGGTGGGAGGGTTGGGTGTTTCTGAACGCCGTGCGCAACTCCAACAAAGCACCCACTGTGCCTTTCACAGTGATTCGTACGGATCACGAACGCTTTGTTTATAGCTTTAGGGCGTCTCGCTCCTCAATGACGACAGTAAGATTTCGAACTCCCTTGGACGTAAGGCGTCCTCCGTTACTGTTCTCTACAGACAGGCGCTGCTGCAATCAATTCGAAACGGTACGAAACGTAAGCATCCCTGACTTTATTATTTTGTAACACACTTGTCTCTGGATATGGGTCATCTGCAACTGTCAGCAATATTTTTTATTGAATCGCAGAACCAGTTGCATCACAAACTGTCCACGACTGTTAATCTACTTTTGAGTCTTCGCAAATGAACAACTGTCCAAAGCATGTAAAATGTTTGGTGTACACTCGCTGCCATGTAGCACGGCGTGAGACCAGAGGTCGTTAGATGATCCGACGGGAACCAGTAGATTTTACTCCGCCTTGTCAAGGAGTAGGTTTCATGCGTGGCAGTAAATGCTTCTGTCAGTGAATGCGGATCCATATCAACCAGTTTCCCAGCGACCACTGTCAAGGGAATTTGATGGAATGCACATTTGGGAACAATAACAGATAACTCAGATAAAAGTGCAGTGGGAAAGGGAGCTACTAAAACTTTTTCCTGGAATGAAATAGAATATTATTATTCGCCATGACACTAAAAAAAGAATATTTCAAAATGTGGTGTAGAACGTAGCTCTACATGGAGCTGAGACGTGGTTTGAAACAACAAAAGTCGGGGAGAAAATTGAAACAGTAGGACTATATGAGAAGATGTCTGCAGTTAACGAGGGAAGATCGGGTACGAAAGGAGGAGGTATGTAGGCAAATTGAGGTACCGTACTCCAAAATAAAAACTTTACGGAACAGAGCTCTTCAATGATACGAGCACGTAGAGAAATGCCTAACCGTAGGTGGCCAAGGAAGATTGTTACAGGGAGCCGCCCGGAAGAAGAAGGAGAGGACGGTCAAGGCTAAAATGTGAAAAATACGTACAACAAGAAATCTAGGATCGTATGACTGGAACGAAAGAGGGCTGTGGAGGCCGAAAACGGCTGATTCCTAGGGGGAAACGTCGAAGAAGAAGAGCAGTGATATTTGGGGTAGGGTATCTCGCAAAATGTCATTGCTCACAGCGACATGTAGAGATGAACGTCATCACTGACCCAAACAACACAGAAACGGGAGAGCATATGACGAATGACGCAGGACGTCGAGTCCACCGAAGGTGCCGTGAGCCAATTTGCTCGTGACGAGTGGAGGGTGTGGATCGAACTGGAGGTGCTTGTGTTTGAGTATCAGACAGGATCTTTATTTCGACAATCTCAGTGACCAAGTGTTCTAGATTATGATGACGGGTATGCAGTAGACAATCCCCTCTTCCATCCTTGTTCATGTGGCACAAAACTCACGTTCCTGGCTTGAAGAGCAAAGAGCAGATAAGTACCCTATAGCCCCATGAGAGGTTCACTGCATCACCCAATATTAATCCCAAAGACTGTCTGGAACAACAGATGAAACTGAACACTCAGTATACCTGCAGTTCGATAGCGCTACGGGATATAATCATCCACACGTGGTTTCGGCTGGCTGTAGCACTCCTAAGGAAACTAGGGCACTCTTTCTTGCTGAATTGAGGGAATTACGAAGGATGTTTTACTTATCAGCGTTTCGATTGGTTTGATGCGGCCCTGCTCTAAGCTCTTCATCACAGAGTAGCACTTGAACGCTTCTTCCTCTATTATTTGCTGGACGTATTCCAGTCTCTACAGATTTTAGCCTCTACAGCTCCCTTTAGTACTATGAAAGTTGTCTTAACACATGAATTGTCATCTGGTCACTTCTTCTTGTCATTGTTTTCAGTGTATTCCTTTCTTCGCCGATTCTGTAGAGAATCTCCTAATTTTCAACATTCTTCTGTAGCCCCACAATTCAAATGCTTCGGTTCTCTGCGTTTCGATTTTCCCCACAGTCCACTTTTCACTAACATACAATGCTGTGTTTGTTACTAGTAGACGTCTCTTGCCCAGAAATGCTCTTTTTTCCAGTGCTAGTCTGATTTTCATGTTGTTATTTCTTCGTTCAACATGGATTATCTTGCTTTCAAGGTAGCAGTACTCCTTAACTTCATCTACTTCTTGGTCACCAATTTCGACATCAAGTTTATCACCGTTCTCATTTCTGCTATTTCTCATTACCTTCGACTTCCTTCGGTTTAGTCTCAATCCGTATTCTGTGCTCAATAGACTGTTCGTTCCATTCAACAGATCCTATAATTGTTCTTCACCTTCACCCAGGATAGCAATATTATCAGCGAATGTTTTCATTGACATCCTTTCATTCAGTCCCAATCTTGAAGTTTCCTTTCCGTCACTGCTCCTTCGATGTATAGGTTGAACAGTAGGGGCGTAATACTTCATCCTGTGTTACACCTTTTGTAATAAGAACAGTTCGTTCTTGGTCTTTCAGCCTTATTATTCTCACTTGGTTTTTGTACAGACTGTATGTTTCCCGTCGTTCCCTACAGCTCACTCGTATTTTACTCACAGTTTTGAACATCATGCACCATTTCATACTGTCGAAACGCTTTCCCGAGGTCGACAAATCCTGTGAACGTGTCTTGGTTTCTCTTTAGTCTTGCTTTCATTGTCAACCGCGGTGTCAGAACTACCTCTCTTGTGCTTTTACCTTACCTAAAGCAAAACCGATCGTCATCTAACACATACTCAATTTTCTTTCCCATTCTTCTGTATATTATTCTTGTCAGCAGATTCGATGCATGATCTGTTACGCTGTTTGTCAGCTCTTGTAACCTTCCGAATTGTGTGGGTAATATTTTTCCGAAAATCTTAAGTTATATCGCCAGACTCACACATTGTACACGCGAATGAGAATAGTCGTTTCGCTGGTACTTCCTCTAACGATTTTTTGAAATCTGATGGATTGTTGCCTTATTCGATATTAAGTATCTATTAAATTCTGATTCTAATACTGAAACGCCCTTCTCTTTTACATATACTTGTGTTTCTTCTTGAATCACGTCATCAGACATGTCTAGTCCCTCGTAGAGGCCTTCCTTGCACTCTTTCCACCTCTCAGCTCTGCATTTATCAGTGGAATTCCCCTAACACTCCTAATGTCCCCGCCCCCTGCTTTCAATTACACCGAAGGTTGTTTTGACTTTCCTATATGGTGACTCAATGTCGCTAGATGGCTAGAAGCGGAATCACACGGAATTGGCGTGCTGTCTCCCGGAGCTGAGTAATATTTTGTAACTGGGTCAGTGTTCCTTGACACATAGAAAGCTTTCGATCGTCTCTGGCACAATGGCCTCATCCGCAAACTCACGGACGCTGGGTTCCCCGACGGACTCGCACACTCATACCTCACCAACAGAAGTTTCAACACTGACATTCAGGGTAGACAATCGACACAACATATTATCCAAGCAGGGGTACCCCAAGGTAGCATCCTAAGGCCCCTCTTGTTTAATCTCTACATTAATGATATTCCAACGCACAAAACACGACGGTTGCCATCTACGCGGATGACACAGCCATCCTTGCGCAAGATTGGAAACCGTCAAACATTAATAACAAATTACAGACAACACTCAGAACTGTCGAGCCTTGGTTGGAGAAGTGGCGTATTAAAGTAAACGTCGACAAGTGCGAGGCAGTTCTGTTTACTCACAGGCCGAAATTACTGCGCAAACACCAAGATTTCAGACCAATAACACAACACGCAAGTCCAATACTCTTCGCTGCGAAAGTCAGATACCCCGGTGTTTGGTTAGACCGGAAGCTTACATGGGGAGACCACATACAGTACATGACCAACAGGGCAAACGCGAGGCTCAAACAACTTTATCCTATGCTCAACAGGAACTCTGAATAGGAGGGTGTCTAGGACATTATACATGACACTGATTAGACCGCTGATGACATACGAAGCTCCTGTCTGGGGATACGCAGCGTCCACACACCTGGACCGCCTCCAGAAAATACAGAACAAGGTATTACGTATCATAAGCAATGCTCCCAGATACACACGGACAGCGGACCTTCACCGAGAATACCGACTGGAGACTCTCCAGGAGGTATTCAAAAAACGCGCCACACGACTGTACAAGAAATCAAGTCACTCGAACAATCCTCACATCCTACACCTGGGCAACTACGATCACAACGATAGATGGAAACGCAAGCGCCCAAAGACACTCCTTAGGGACGAGCCATCTATGGTAACTTCGTAACTACGCAAACGACACAATGAGGCGAGCCCCTGCACTTCAGCCACTGACTAGCTTGCTAGCTGAGCCTCTGCCATGAGAACTGGCAATCGCAGGGAAACGACACACAAACAAACTCCCAACACATATCACACTGCCAGTTCCTTTGAGGACCATCGAACTGACAAACCTAATATGACATGGCTATGTTACAGGAGCAGCAGCAGCAGCTGGCCCAGGAGACATCGTCGGCCCAGCAGCAGCAGCGCTCACATCCTCGACAGGACTGATCATTCTATGACAATCTGGCATTGCTTCTATGGTACTGATGTATGATACCCAACCGCTAACATAATCTTACCTTGCACGATCTGTCGCAGATAGCAAGAAACCGCTACTGCCCTTACTACCCAACCTGACACTGTCGCAGAGGTTTTTTCCATTGGAACTTTTTTCCCTCTGCCCTTAAAACCGCTCTTCTTTCAAGATTGACTCTGTCGAGCTTTTTCGACCACTTCTATCACCCAGATGCTCCCGTATTAATGGGTAACCCTACCCAGACGTACGGATAACATCGCAGTTCCCCGCTCCTGCGATCTCCTCGATTCTAAGTACTAACAATGCAGAGGTGACAGTAGACCTTTTGAGTTGGTCACCATGCTTGTGCGAGCGTGGAGGGGCTCACACCTATATTAAAAAAAAAGTATTTTGTCCGCTGTGCTTACGAATGAAAGTAAACCCAGTATTTTAAAGCTTTGAAAGCGTTAAAAAATGGTTCTGAAGGCGAGTGCTTAAATAAAGTAAACCGAGCACGTCCGCAGTTCCCAGTAGCCTCGTCGTCAAAGGAACTGAAAACCGTGAGAAAAGGTTTCTCTCTTTTGCTTTTTGTGCCGTGTAATGCAACGATAGGCTGACTGTCGACAGTTATCGAAGTACTAAGTCTCCGCCAGCGGGGAGAGTGGATGTGTGGACTGCGGTAGGCTCCCACATCAGCGGGAGGCGGGGTGGCTACAGAGCGGGCGCCTTCCCCGACGTAACGAGCGGCGGCAGAGGCCGAACCTGAAGGCGCGGCCACTAAATCCCACAGGCTGGACCCCTGTTAGTCAGCAGCCGGACGGCTGGGCCCGGGCGGTGTCGAGTTTACACCTACACCGCCCACCGCCGCCCACGCCGGCCACTGCCGCGCCGGATACGGCGGGCTTATCACGATGCGCGCAACTCATATTTACGGTTACGCGCCGCCGTTTCCACCAGAGCTGGCCTTCGGCCCCGGAGCGGTTACTGCCGGCCGTTGCGAAACACCGGCGGACCGCGTATGCGCCGTTTCCGTGGTTCTGCCAACAAGTACTCGACCGCCATAACAGATTCATTTTTTTAAAGAAGCAGTTACTACTGTCTCCAACTGCTCGAACTTTTTACTATTAAAGAGACTGCCTACACTACGCTTGTCCGTCCTCTATTGGAGCACTTTCGTGCGGTGTGGGATCCATGCCAGATAGTGTTGATGGAGTACACGAGAAAGTTCAGAGAAGCGTAGAACGTTATTTTTTTATTTTATCGAGAAACAGGGGATAGCGTGTCACAGACATGATACACGATTTGGGATCTTTTCACGAAATTTCAGTTACTGGAACGTCCCCTTTGAACAATTCTACATGACTGTGCTTAAACTGACACACAGTATTTTTTTTTTTTTTTTTTTAGCGCAACGCAATCTGACTTTCAATAATCCCTACAAAAGAATGACCCTGACTAACATTGACCTATACCTTTCACAAATCACTTACCTCACAAAAATCTTCGTTACTCGAACTACTGCAATACAGCGAGCGCCACTACCGCCAGCTAAATAAAAGATTCTAACTACTGATGGCATTAACTACTGATAGGCATAGTTAGGAAATGAAAGATTTTAATAGAGAACAAACAATGTATTTACCTTAATAGTCATAATATATATAGCAGTTCATGACATCCAGTCTTACAAATTTCAAAACTCCGCCATCTCTCTCCCCACATCCACCACTGCTGGCGGCTCACCTCCAACTGCACAGCGCTACGCGCTGTTAACATCCAACTGCCCAACACTACAATGGCAGGCAACAATGCAAACTATCCACAGACTGCAAACAGCACAGCCAGTGATTTACATACAGAGCGCTACGTGGCGTTACCTATATAAAAACCTAAACAGCCTACTTACATTACCAACTTTCTCCTCTGAATGCGAAAACATTTTGTTGACTCCGACCTACACAGGGAGGAACGATCATCATAATTAAATGAGGGAAATCAGAGCTCGCATCGAAAGATATAAGTGTTCCTTCTTTCCGGGCTCTGTTCGAGTGTGTAATAATAGAGAATTATTGTGAAGGTGGTTCGATGAACCCTCTTCCAAGCACTTAAGTATGATTTGCCGAGTATCTATATAGATTTAGATGTAGATGTGCCTCATTCCAAGCAGCGTTATCTGTTGTAAAATCATAGTACCACTGTTACGATATCAGTAGCAGATTATGACGCACCAGCTGTCCAAATGTGTGATTTACTTAAGTTAAGGACACAGCCTGTTTCGGGAGGACAATATTAACTTCGTAAAACTATTATGCCATTAGGCACAGTCAAAAATAATACTTAATGGCATGTTGTTGTTGTTGTTGTGGTCTTCAGTCCTGAGACTGGTTTGATGCAGCTCTCCATGCTACTCTATCCTGTGCAAGCTTCTTCATCTCCCAGTACCTATTGCAGCCTACATTCTTCTGAATAATTGTTTCATTTTGACTGTGCTTAACGGCATAAAAGTTTTACTGAAATTACAAAACCTTCAAAGTTGCACAAATGGCGACCAGTTTCGGACCTTTGTTCATTATCAAGCCATCCGCATGAGTCGTACCATCAGACTATAATGCGTGTACGCTGACCACACTACTTGTGTGAGTGGCTGAGTGCACAGTACACTTCGCTGTGCGCAGCACTGGACTGTTGTATGCAAATAGTACTTTTCACTTAGCCACTCATATATGCAATGTAGGACTCGTGTGGATGGCTTGATAATGGACTAAGCCCAAAACTGCTTGCCATTTACGTTAAAACAAACTTGCGTGCAACTTTTATGGTGTATTAATTTCACTGAATCATGGCAAGTTGCTTCCTATTGCCAACCAGCATACTGGAAGTGAGGAAATAATACTTTTGAGAACTCGAAAATGTCCTCACGAAAGAAGCTGTGTTTTTAAATTAAATTTATTTGCCATGTAGATGGTTTAGGAGCTTGGCGGAATTGAACTGCTTGTGCGAAAGCGTTACGGAGATGATAGATAAACTCCAGTGAAAGACTCTGCAAGAGAGACGCTCAGTAGCTCGGTACGAGCTTTTGTTGAAGTTTCGAGAACATACCTTCACCGAGGAGTCAAGCAGTATATTGCTCCCTCCTACGTATATCTCGCGAAGATACCATGAGGATAAGATCAGAGAGATTAGAGCCCACACAGAGGCATGCCGACAAGCTTTCTTTCCACGAACAATACGAGACTGGAATAGAAGGGAAAACCACACACCATCACGTGGCTTGCGGAGTATGGATGTAGATGTAGATGCTACTGCTCTCCCTGTCATCCCATTAAATCGACCTCACGTGATAATCTGTTCCTCCCTGGACCGTGAGGGAATGGCTCTCTCGTCTTAGTGTAGGGAATTCAATTCCTGGGCAATGGCTGAGCAAGTCAGTTAAGACCATCAGTTTCCTCTCTGACTCGACTGTGGTGCTCGGACCAACCTTGGGGCTGATTGCAGCTTCACCGCTTTTACCTTAAGGGAACATCTGTGTATGGTACATAACGGGTGCCCTTCCCAACAGTCATCGGGCGCATTTTCTCTGGTATTTCGACAGGTATTTCCGATTTCGCGTTTGCAATCTGTAGCCTGGAATCAGCCGAAACAAACTGCTGCTCACCACGTGTTTCATGCAACGTCCACTGTAGACGGAAATCGTAATTTATTTGCCGTTACAAACAAAGCGATTTTTTAAAACGGAATTTTACGCACTCATTCGAAAGAGCGGTCCCGTATTAGTCTCGTCCGATATTCGTTTTATGATACGTACTAACAGGCGCAGTAAAACACGAAGAATAGCCGGTACTTGGCAGCGCCACCACACGGCGCTAGCGGTCGTTGACTCCCAGTCCGATGATGTCGTTGGTGGAGTACTGGTTATTGTTCGTGCTTTGCTGTCGCTGCTAATAAAGATCGATAAAACGAATATTGCACTAGATTAATTGGGGTTGCTCTGTCGAATGGACACGTAAAGTTCCGCTTTTTCTTTGTAACTGGAAACAAACCGACGCTCCCCGTCGACACTGGGTCGCACAATAGATGCGATGAGTAGTATTTATTTGGACCGACTCCTGGCTAGACACTGCATAAACTAAATTGGAAAGATCCGTCGAAACACCAAAAAAAATGCACCTGATGACAGTTAGGTGGGACACCCTGTCTAATGTAAACTATGCATATGCTGGAACGTGAAGCTTTTTCGTTTTGTTGTTCTGTTCTGGAATTTTGCGACGCTGGTTGCAAGTAAATTAAATTTAATTGGAATCTGAAATCGTTTTCGTCTGATACAGCACAGTCATTTCTGGGAAAGTATGTGTTTGTGGTAAATGAGAAGAAATATAAGCAGGCGAGTATTCAAACACCGACCGATAGCAATTGCTGATGTTTATTGGAAGCATGTTTATTTTTTTATTTTGTGTGCGAGTGGCAATGAACAAATTACTGTACCCTCGTTAATAGTGTGTATATGGACATTTTAGTTCCTCATTTGATCAACAAGTGAGATCTTTGGAAATGTAATGAGACAATAAGTTCTTAACAGGCATATACAATGGAAAAAACATTGGGAAAGAAAGGTGAGGGTAAGAAAGAAAATAGTCGAAGCTTCATTGGTAGTAACAAAGTCTCAAAATTGTCAAGAATCCAAGGTGACAGCAAAAATTCGGGAGAATGATTTTATCGGCAAGGCATAGCCTATAGAAGATGATGCTGATCGCAAATAGATCCTAAAACTGGAATTTGTTGTGACGAGGGGAACACGACAAGTGCATTACCAAATTTCCCAGAGAATCAGTGGAAGAGGGGTCAAAATAAGCGAACACGTGTCTCGGGTTATCCGTCGATCGACCGTTTCTGGGAAAACGACGGTCAGAGTTCTCGAGCTACATGATGTGCCTTTTAGAGAATGAATAATTGAACCGAAGCGGTGGCACAATGGCTAGCACCGCGATTTCCAGCTTTTGGGCCCCGTGTTCGAAACCCGATTACTACTTTTATTATTGTTTTTCATTTATTACCCACGTTCGTAAATGATTACTTCACGAATGTGTTCCAATGTATAGTCAAATAACGTTGCATTATTTGTCTACTAAGTGAATGCCCAGTGTATGAATTTAAAAAACAGTAAATGTATCAGAAAATCATATGACATTGTGTTCGGTGAAATTCCTGTAGTGTGACTTCATTCATAGCAAATTGCAAGTGCTAGTTTTGAAAAAGTGATCAGTTACGCGTGGCTTGTCGTGAAATTATTGACAAAGCGAGAAAACTGCAACAAAGTTAACAACGTTTCTTCCCAGAGTGAGATTCACACGAAGAAATATCATCGTAGCAAACATGCCTTCGCGCGATGCTGGTGGTATTCGGAATTTCTATGTTTCGAATATTTCAACGATCAGTATCAACCAGGGGAATGCAATATATCTTCCTGAAGAATAAACTTAAGAATAAAATGTAAGCATTAATATAAAAATTGATAAAAGAATGCCGGCCGGTGTGGCCGTGCGGTTCTAGGCGCTTCAGTCTGGAACCGCGTGACCGCTACGGTCGCAGGTTCGAATCCTGCCTCGGACATGGATGTGTGTGATGTCCTTAGGTTAGTTAGGTTTAGGTAGTTCTAAGTTCTAGGGGACTGATGACCACAGATGTTAAGTCTCGTAGTGCTCAGCGCTATTTTTTGATAAAAGAATGAAATATAAGAGTATGAGAAATTAAAAAGACTTTAACAAATGAAAATACTGTTAAACCCAATGGTGATTGTACAATTAATATAACGTCCTTGTATCCCCTAACTTGAGAGAAAACATTCGATTAGTAACGTACTACAGACATAAATAGATAATTTAAAAAAATTAGAAATCGGGTTTCGAACACAGAACCCCAAAGTGCGAAGCTGAGACTCTAGCCACTCTGCCACCGCTTTGGTTGAATCATTTAGTAGCTGAAAGGCACGTAGAAAACCCCGAGAACTTCGATTCTCGCTTTTTCATAAACGGTCGAGTATCTACAGAGAAGATGAGACGCGCGTTCGACTATTTTGATCCCTCTTCCACTGAGCAAAGTTTCTGGGAAATCCGGTAATGGCACTTGCCGTGTTCTCCTTGTCAGTATTGCTCGCAGATGGCAACTTGCTGTCTGTAAACACTCTCAATTAGCGTCAGTTGCAGCCTACGTCTTCTCGTAAGCAAAGGCTTACCTCTCGCTATAATCAACGGCAGGTGATGTCGATCACAGTTCCAATGAGAGAGAAGAGGACAGACCCCACAAAGGGGAGAAGACTACGCCTGGTGTGAATGAAACGAGAGAAGTAGCGCCGAACACGTACGACGCGAACGATTCGCGGCACACAGGAGTTGTGTGGTGGTGGTGGTGGTGGGGGGGGGGGGGGGAGGGGGGGAGGGGGTTGGCGGACGGTGCGCGAAACACAGCCGGCGCTGGGCTGCGTGCGATGCTTTCGGGAGCGCCCTGCCTCCGGTCCACCCCCGCGTCGGCCGCATTTCTGGCGAGACGCCCGTTCCGGTCCGCAGGTATTCATATCGATAGCTGAATGCCGGCTGCCGCTATGGCGGCGGCGGCATATTCATAAGTAAACAGGCCGCGCCTCCTCTCCCACTGGGCCAGATTAAATCCGAATCCTTGCGTATATATGCACAAAGGGGACGTGGCCACGCATCGGAAACAGGGCCGCCGCCCCTTTGGCCGTACGTGCCCCTCCGTGCCGCCTCTGGAATTCAGGTGGGCCCGGCTTCCTGCGTGCCTAACAGGGCCACGTCATCAGGTGCGCGCCTTTCCGAACATTACGGGCCAGACAACAATAAGTACTGTGTAACTCGTCGAGAAAGGACGTTTCCCAGCGGCGTACGCAACGACGCTGAAGTGCATTGTACTCCGATCAGACGAGACACATACTGGTCAAGTACAGGGTGGACAGCACGTCCTTTTACATGCGCAATTACGTCGTCGTAACTTTAATAACACAGTTGCTTGTCCAAAACGTCCGTATGCACAACGACATTATCCATGCACAGCTTGAAAAGCCTCTACGTCCTCCTACTCATCCGCTTTTAGCAGCTAATTCCGTTTTCATGTTCAGTTGGGTTGTGCTCGTTTTAATACCGCTTTCCGGCCCACAGGTAAGGTGAACGAATCGCTGGAGTACCGGCTTCAACACATGTTTCCTTCCGGTTTGGTGGACGACCAGAGTACTTCCCACGAGAAAAGCTGTCGCCTGTCGGAAGGCGTTCGATACAGTTCCGCACTGTCGCCTGATAAACAAAGTAAGAGCCTACGGAATATCAGACCAGCTGTGTGGCTGGATTGAAGAGTTTTTAGCAAACAGAACACAGCATGTTGTTATCAATGGAGAGACGTCTACAGACGTTAAAGTAACCTCTGGCGTGCCACAGGGGAGTGTTATGGGACCATTGCTTTTCACAATATATATAAATGACTTAGTAGATAGTGTCGGAAGTTCCATGCGGCTTTTCGCGGATGATGCTGTAGTATACAGAGAAGTTGCTGCATTAGAAAATTGTAGCGAAATACAGGAAGATCTGCAGCGGATAGGCACTTGGTGCAGGGAGTGGCAACTGACCCTTAACATAGACAAATGTAATGTATTGCGAATACATAGAAAGAAGGATCCTTTATTGTATGATTATATGATAGCGGAACAAACACTGGTAGCAGTTACTTCTGTAAAATATCTGGGAGTATGCGTACGGAACGATTTGAAGTGGAATGATCATATAAAACTAATTGTTGGTAAGGCGGGTACCAGGTTGAGATTCATTGGGAGAGTGCTTAGAAAATGTAGTCCATCAACAAAGGAGGTGGCTTACAAAACACTCGTTCGACCTATACTTGAGTATTGCTCATCAGTGTGGGATCCGTACCAGGTCGGGTTGACGGAGGAGATAGAGAAGATCCAAAGAAGAGCGGCGCGTTTCGTCACTGGGTTATTTGGTAACCGTGATAGCGTTACGGAGATGTTTAATAAACTCAAGTGGCAGACTCTGCAAGAGAGGCGCTCTGCATCGCGGTGTAGCTTGCTCGCCAGGTTTCGAGAGGGTGCGTTTCTGGATGAGGTATCGAATATATTGCTTCCCCCTACTTATACTTCCCGAGGAGATCACGAATGTAAAATTAGAGAGATTAGAGCGCGCACGGAGGCTTTCAGACAGTCGTTCTTCCCGCGAACCATACGCGACTGGAACAGGAAAGGGAGGTAATGACAGTGGCACGTAAAGTGCCCTCCGCCACACACCGTTGGGTGGCTTGCGGAGTATCAATGTAGATGTAGATGTAGATGCCCCGTGAACAAATTCTGGCAACTTGGTGGCGCCTTACCGAGCCCTAGCCCTATCACCGGACTGGAAAATAAGAAAAGATTTTAACTGAGATGACCCCATTTTTGTCTACCAACTCCCACGGCAAATTAATTAATCCAATGACGCCAGTTTAGAAATAAAAGTGTTTTGGACGCACATAGGCGTCCACAATGTATTCCTGTGTCCATTGCTTAAAGAGTTACAATTCATCATACTGTTTGCATGAGGGTTATCAGAGACGGAGCATTTGACAGACTGGAGAATAATGGGAGAGCATTTGCCGAAAGGGATATCAATTATATTAGAGAGATCTAAATAAAGATGCCCGGGTTGCAATTAGAAGGGGCAGTCCTTCGGTGTACGAGGTATTTTTCTTAACCACTGAGCCCACTCTCTTGATAACCACTGCCGTCCACAGCGAGGACATTAAAAACCTTTATAAAAGGAGGTATTTCTGGAAGGTTGTAAAAAAGTAAGCGAACTGATGTCTATCTTTAGTACGTTCTAAGTAACTTATTTTTGGGGGAAATTTAAACAATAATTTCGCATTTACACAGCAGTACTCACATTATATTCGATGATAAATTATATGAACATGTTAAGTAGTTCATATACTTATTTTCGCGCAGTGTTTTTACGTTTACTCGGTTTCGTAAAGTAGCCGCAGAGGCACCACAGTAAGGCAGAATCTCATTCGATGGCTAAGAGGATAGGGAGCACGAAATGTCGTGAAAGAGTTGAAATCTGTTTCTCTCGTGCGAGGGTGACCCTCAGCAGAGGCCCGAAAGACAGTCTAAATTAAAATTTGCATTGGCCACATTCCCATAAATCTGCTTCCACTATTACAGGGGACCTACCGTGCCACTCTTTGCAGGTTAACACGCTCTGATTCGACCTAAGCCTGGCACGTCAGCAGAAGCCACTCTGACAGGAAAGGTGCGTGAAATAAAGAATAACGCATTAAAAATGTTATACGCCTTATAGTACCTCTTAGTATACCGGTAAACTGATACATCCAAAAAGAAGAGTAATAATAAAATTAAATTAAATATAAGGTTCAAATGGTTCAAATGGCTCTGAGCACTATGCGACTTAACTTCTGAGGTCATCAGTCGCCTAGAACTTAGAACTAATTAAACCTAACTAACCTAAGGACATCACACACATCCATGCCCGAGGCAGGATTCGAACCTGCGACCGTAGCAGTCGCTCGGCTCCAGACTGTAGCGCCTAGAACCGCACGGCCACTCCGGCCGGCTAAATATAAGGTAATTGTTTGATACCCATATCGATCTCACAAGAGAACTTTGGAGCGGTAGAGAGATGCAAGAGTGTTAATACCAGCTGCATCACAGTGTTATCAACGTAATACAAAAGCAAAACGGAATGCCATTACTCTGCAATGATATTATCAGTTTTTCGTGACCTTCTTGACCTTCTTTATTAACTATATTATCACGCATTTTCCAAACAGATCTCTATGTCAATATTGCAGTAGATAGCCGCACGCCTTTCATTTATTTGTTTATGGGACCAAAGTTGCATCGTCAGAAGTCCAATCAAGACATTCACAGCTCTTAGGCGTTTCATAAGAAAGAAAATAGCGGATCTGTCATAGCATAGACATATCACTATCAGTTTTGCGCGATATGCTCTAAATTATCACGAAGAATTACTATGCAGGACGAAGGCATTGTGATGTAGAAAAGCTTTCAATTATATTCGGAAACTCTGTATTTATTTGGTCAAAAGTCTTAGTTCTGCATATGTCTACTGAGAACTCGACCTGCACAACAGCGCAAATCTTTCTGCAAAAAGGTTAAACAAGGACGAATCAATTTTTTCCTCCTACCTAGTGATGATCAAACGAGTGCTACAGTTTCTCTTCAGCGACCCTATGTTAGTCGTAATAATAAAATTTTTCACAGGGAATGCATATAATCAGATGATAGTGACTGAATATCCAGGGTCTTTAACAGCAGATTAGTCGAACTTGGCGCGCCGCTATTGCAAAAGCGTTATGGTCCCTCCACCTGATGTATGGAATCCCCAATAGAAACATTCACACTTCCTTAAGAACTCATTAACACTGTACGTACAGTGAAAATAAGGAAAGTAGAAGAAAGATCATGTTCCCGCCGAATATTTTCATGGAAAACTAATGCTACTTGCAGATGCACTACTCACATTAATTTTAGCAGCTCTGTGTTGTACGCGATTCTCAAGAAGCCGCAATATTGTGAAGTGGGAACTCAACAAATATTAACATCGACTTCTACTGTGATTAAGTTGGGTATTATGCGAGCGTGTACCAGAAGAATTTGACAATTAATGAATCTGGCGTCCCTGGCTGGGGAGAACACCATTGTAGGCGTCCTACCGAGCGAGGTGGCGCTCTGGACTTGCATTCGAGAGGACGACTGTTCAATCCCGCGTCCGTCCATCCTGATTTAGGTCTTCCGTGATTTCCCTAAATTGCTCCAGGCAAATACCGGGATGGTTCCTTTGAAAGGGCACGGCCGACTTCATTCCCCGTCCTTCTCTAATCCGATGAGACCGATGACCTCGCTGTCTGGTCTCCGGCCCCACAACAAACCCTTAGGCGTCCTATCTGAAAAACAGAGTTACTAAAAAGTGCGCCAGTTTTAATGGTTACGCAAATTCCTGGACGCCCATTACCTGTTATTCAGTAAACACAAAAGATGAGTTTCAACGAAGCAAACCAGTACTTTGCTTTACAATTAATCATCAGTTATAATTCGCAATTCTTGAACTGTGGGAACACCTCCAGCCACAAAGAAAGAGACAGGGTCGTTGTCACGGGTGTCTCGCAAGTTTTACGAGTGTAGCTACCAGGCATGAGAGTCCAGAAGGGTTGTAGGGGTGGAGGAGATTTGGGGTGGGGGTGGCTGCGACGTGCGCTTGCGCGGAGCAGCGGAGCGCAGACACAGTGCGATCGCAGCCCTTTGGGTCCGGGCTTTGAACCTCAGAGCCGCCCCTCCAGTGTCTGATACCTCCCTGGCTCACACCCACCACCAGCGTCGCCTGTGTCCCAGCGCGACCCAGCCGACGGCATACCACGCCGCCCGCTACCCTATAAAGCCGGGGCCCTGTGAAAAGAAGATCGCATGCATAAAGAAAGGCATTGTGAGGTCCCAGAAGAGGGGCGACTCGCTGCGTCGGCAGGGCTTTACAGCATATCGGCAGAGAGAGAGAGAGAGAGAGAGAGAGAGAGAGAGAGAGATTGTCCCGTGCGAACTGGCAAAGCCGCGCGCCGTCCAAGGCCGCCGCCTGAGGAGTTTTCTGCTCCTTATACGTGCACGTATATATGTGCGCGTCTTTTTCGGCCCTTTCCGCCGTCGGCACTCTCCTGTATGTAAATGCCGAAACAGCCCGGAGCGCAGGACCGGCCTCGGGGGAACAGGCCAGCCTTTTCAGCCAGCCTGCTGAGAAGTGGCAGCACCTGTGACCGTGTAAACAAGGTGGCAGGTTCAAAGACCGCCAGATACACCCACGACGTCGGGGACCCTCTGTCCACGGCTTCCACGTGACGTATTCTGAGGTTCCCCTTTCCGCAGCGAAGCCGGAAACGTCAGCACGTGGAATTATGTACACTCAGCCCACTACGCGCATCTTTTAGCTACAGTACTGGATATTCGAGACACTACTTACTTTTTTTTAAATGCATATTTCGTATGTAGCGGCATATCTGTTCAGTCTAATCCAATACGAGGGTAGTCTGAAGAGTTCTCTGAACGGTATAGAAAGAAACGACATGCTTCAGTGAAACATTTTTATTTTTCAGTATAGTCACGCAGTACATAAACGCACTTGGTTCAGCTATATTCCGATGATTTGATCCCCTCTCAAAAATTAGTTTCCCCCAGGTCCGCCAAATACTCTTCGACTTCGGTTGTCAGTTCTTCGTTCGAAGAGAATCTGTGGAAATTTTTGAACTTGGGGAAGAGAAGGGGGCTAATGGAGCCTAATCAAGCAAATGAGGTGAATGTGGCAACAGCTCGTTTCTTAGTGTATTTTTGCGATGGAAAGGACTATTGTGGGTGGGAAAGCATTGTCTGGATGAAAGACCTGGCTTTTTTACGTGTTTCTGTTGATGTGTATGGTCCAGAAGGTTAGCATAGTATTGTCCCGTAAGTTTTTGACCGCTAAGAAGGTAATCTATCAGCAGAATTAATTTCGCATCCCAGAGATCTGACGCCATGACCTTTCCAGCCTACTGTGTTGACTTTCCTTTCTTTGGCGCTGGTGAATCAACATGTTTCCCTGCTTTGAAAATGGTTCAAATGGCTCTGAGCACTATGGGACTTAACATCTGAAGTCATCAGTCCCCTAGAACTTAGAACTACTTAAACCTAAATAACCTAAGGACATCACACACACCCATGCCCGAGGCAGGATTCGAACCTGCGACCGTAGCGGTCGCGCGGTTCCGGACTGAAGCGCCTAGAACCGCTCGTCCACACCGGCTGGCCCCCTGCTTTGACAGTTGCCCTGTCTCGGGGGATATATATTTCTGGACGGAAGCTTCATCTGTGGTCACAATCCGGCGCTAAAAATCCTATTGGGTTCTCTGAAAACAGGTAAAACATTGTTCGGACATTTCCATTCTGGTATGTTTCTGATAATGCGTTAGCATCTCGGCACTCATCTAGCAGATCATTTTCTCATATCCAATTCCACTGTTAAAATTTGTTATGCCTGTTGAGATGACATCCTTACAGCTTCAGCAATTCTAGCACTGTCAGTAGGCGATCGTCCATGACAATTTTATTAACTTTTGCAATAATTTATCTGTTAGTGGCACATATTGGTAAACCACTAAGCCGATCACAATCTAAGGTATCACGGCCAAATTAAAACTCGTTTGTCCACTTGAGGACAGTTGAACATGCCCAGTGTGTACTGATATGAATTTCTTTTGCTTTCACACCTTTGTTTACGGAGTACTTAATCACAGCTCGAATCTACCTCTACACGAGAACAACAACAAAGACACGTCGCACCACAGATCTCTTCTCTGAAAACGGACGCGTCACATGTTTACTCATAAATGGTGGCCTATTATTGCCTGGGAACCTCGTTGCTCTAGCGCTGACATCTGTGACATTTGATGGTCATTCCGCTAACCTTTTTAAAACTACCCTCATAATTTCGGGTCTTGCTTCAGACCAGGGACTGCATCTACCTAGCTTCGGAAAAACGCAGTTTTTCCCAAAAATGCGACATTAAATAGTAGCCTCATTTTATGATCGGGTTCGAAACCTGACGGCCAGTATCTGTTAGATCCCCTTAGAAAAGAAATGTAGAAAATACACAGCATTTGTTTAATGAGTAGGTGTTATCATTTCAATGTCGTACCATTAGAATTAAATAATTCTGTATCAGCATTTATTCGAATGTTGGATGTTTTACTAGAAGATAAGTTACTATCCAAAGTGACACGCTACGTAGATTTATGGATTGCAGCCAGTAGTTGGAAAGAACACAACGAACTTTTAGACAACAAACAGAGTGCTGTTTCTGGCGACGATACTAAAGTTAATATTAGAAAATCTGAATATGGACGAACACAAGTTTAAATTTCTGGGAGACATTATTACAGCAGAGGAAATTAGGCCAAACCCAGACAAGATACGAGCAATAAAGGAAATGCCAGAACCCAGAATAAAAATCAGACTAAGGTATTTCTCGAGTTGTGTAATTTACACAGAAAATTTTCGAATATCCAGGGCATGAATGGACCGAACAATCTCAATAAGAATTTCAGAGAAGAAAGGAATTTAGCGGTTGACGTGTTTTGCTTACCCCATATGAGGCATAAATATCCGATTCGGTGCCTCTTGAAGCACCAATAACTTCGGCTCCCTTGTTTCCGGGACAACTCACCGTACAAGCACAAACAATTTGCCCACGCACTTTGCACAAGCGCCGTTTGTTGTCAAATACAACGACGCAATCTGCAGGCCCGGATACTATCTGCATTTATGTTCAAGCGTGGATTTGTCCTGGTGTTTCTATCCTTTTGTCTAACCCCTGTACCTCCATTCAGGCGGTTAACTTTTATATCGTTCTATGCATGAAATGTTTTCACTGTGCCACTTCGTTGGAAGCTGGCTTTTCTTCAGAGTCTTTAGATTCCAGTGTGCTACACATTACAACAAAATTATAATTCGAATATCCAAGCTTGTGCAGGCTTTCAGTTCCCTACTACTTGTAATATGTGACAACCCCTCTACGATGGAAACAAAACCGACTGTAAGCCAGGACAACAAAACTGACCACGAGCCAAACAAACAGAAAGACTTGGAGATCGTGCGGAGGAGGAGGAAGAGAGAAAGAGTGTTGGAGCAAAATAGGTTCTAATTTAGCAATCAGAGATGTTATAAATTCAGTACTGGCGTTCGCATGCACCGAAAATAGTAACATCATCGGAAAACAAATGCAAGTCTTTCTCTCTGTTGTGAAGAGTGTGTGTAAAAAATTTGTAAATTTGTAGTAAGATCTTATGGGACCAAACTGCTTAGGTCATCGGTCCCTAAGCTTACACCCTACTTAATCTAACTTACACTATGGACAACACACGCACCCATGTCCGAGGGATGACTCGAAGCTCCGACGGAGGAAGGGGGTGGGGGGGTGGGGGGAGCCGCTCGCGGACCGTGAAAAGAGGCCCAGACCGCGCGGCTGTGTGTAAAACCTTATCTCTCTGACTGAAAACTACGAGTATGGAAAGGAGAATCAGGGTGCCAGTATGCGTAATCGCGTTGCCGAAGAGTAATTACTGGAGCAGAATTTCATCAGTGTGTCTATGTTTACTTCCAGAAAGCTCTTTGAATTTGCTATTCATGGAATAACCACATGTTTTTGATGTACGAATACAGGCGATCGACAAGCGGTGATTGCTATCAGTACTCTGTTATGCGTCTGAAATATGTTTATCTTCCTTTCGTGTTTTGAACTTCAGGGTTTTTAAAGTCTGTTTACACAACGCAGGGTAAAGTAAATTTTATTCCAATTGCGACTATTTTCACTGTTATAATTTAGTTAGGCATAGAGAGTGTAGTTTACAGCAAGAATACTTTCCATTTGCTTGGGATCGAGTAGATACCCTTCCCTGCATCCCTGATTTATCTTATGTGGTGTCACCATATATAGGATGAACCCGAGCTCCATCGATAAAATGTCAGAGGTTGTTGAAGGATATTTTCCTAGTATTTTGGTAAAAGGGATCAATGATCTACGGTTGCTCATTTCAGAATAATAATGCAATCATTATTTACACGGTTTGTTACCCCCATTGACTTTGTTTCTGCGAAAAGACCTTAGTGACAATGATAAAGCCTGCAGTAAGCAATACCCAAAATACCGAATGTCGTCTATGCAAGGACACCATTACGTGGCTACCGTCGCTGTGTCGTTGTGCCCTTCTTCGATATTCTTCAGTGAAACCAAACACATTGCCCATGCTGGCCAGTACTTCTTCGTTAAATCTACTCTTACTGCTGTGTATCAATGTCGGCCTATAGTTAATACTGCCGCAGAAACAAACTCGATGTAGAATTCTGCAGTACTGAAGCGAGCCTGAAGGAGAAGAGTGGAGCAAGCACAGTGGGCGACTGGGACAAGGCACACAGCGCGTACCATTGACATCTGCAGATATTTCAGTGCAGTGCAGATAAAAATATGAATAGCAGTAAGAAATCAAACGAAATGCAATTAGTCTGCAACTAGCCCCGGATCCCGTGGGTCCATTACAGCAAAATACTCAGAAAATATCCCTGAAAGACTTCCAAAATTTTGTCAGTGGAGGATGGGTTCACGCCTTACAATGAACTCTTAATTAAAGTTGGTGAAAAGTGAACGTCAGAAATGAACTTTTGTTACGAGGTGTCACGTAATAGTTGTTTTGGACATTCCGGTGACGATCAGAAGAACAGGATCTAAGGAAACTGGAAACATCTTGCCTGGTTGGGCGAGTCTCGTTTCAAGTGGTATCGAGCGGCTGGATGCGTACGGGTATGGAGACAACCTCATGAATCCATGGGCCCTTCATATCAGCAGGGGACTGTTAAAGCTGTTGGATGCTCTGTAATGGTGCGGGGCGTGTGCATTTGGAGTGATATGGGACTCCTGATACATCTAGAGAGGACTCTGGCAGTTGACACGTACGTAAGCATCCTCTCTGACCACCAGCATCCATTAATGCCCATTGTGTATTCCGACGGACTTGAGCAGTTCCAGCAGGACAATGTGACACCCCGCACGTCCTGAGCTGCCACAGAGTGGCTCCAGTAACAGTTTTCTGAGATTAAACACTTCCGTTGGCCACCAAACTCCCCAGACATGAACATTATTCAGTATATCTGTGATGTCTTGCAACGCGCTTTTCAGAAGAGATCTCAACATCTCAACATCTACATCTACATTGATACTCCGCAAGCCACCCAACGGTGTGTGGCGGAGGGCACTTTACGTGCCAATGTCGTTACCTCCCTTTCCTGTTCCAATCGCGTATGGTTCGCGGGAAAAACGACTGTCTGAAAGCCTCCGTGCGCGCTCTAATCTCTCTAATTTTACATTCGTGATCTCCTCGGGAGGTATAAGTAGGGGGAAGCAATATATTCGATACCTCATCCAGAAACGCACCCTTTCGAAACCTGGCGAGCAAGCTACACCGCGATGCAGAGCGCCTCTCTTGCAGAGTCTGCCACTTGAGTTTATTAAACATCTCCGTAACGCTATCACGGTTACCAAATAACCCTGTGACGAAACGCGCCGCTCTTCTTTGGATCTTCTCTATCTCCTCCGTCAGACAGATCTGGTACGGATCCCACACTGATGAGCAATACTCAAGTATAGGTCGAACGAGTGTTTTGTAAGCCTCGTATTCTTAAGGATTTATGGACAGCTCGCAGGATTCATGTTGTCATTTCCTTTCAGCACTACTTCAGACACTGGTCGAGTCCACTCCACGTCGTGTTGCGGCACTTCTGTGTGCTCGGGGGGGTCCTACACCGTATTAGGTCGGTGTACCATTCTCTTTGGCCCTACAGTGTATTTGTGTAAGGTACATTCAGCAATTACAATTATTTTAAATTTTGATGTTCTTATATTTCATTCTTATATCAATTCTTGTATTAAATCTAATATTTGCTCCTTTTTTTTATTCTTTAGTAAGATCTGGTGGATTCCCTTGGATGATACCGATCTTAGAAACATTCGAAACATATAAATTCCGATCACCACGAAGATCGCGCGAAGGCGGGTATGCCGCGGTGACTTTTCTTAGTAGGAATCTCACTCTGGCAAGAAACGTCGTTAACATTGCTGAATATTTCACACATTGGAAATAATTTCGCGGGAAACCAAGCATAACGTATTACTTTCCCAAAACCAGCACTTTTAGTTGATTATGAATCAAGATACGCTACAGGAATATGATGGTTTCAAATATTTTTCACATTTACTTATTGCTTTTTTAAAGTATAGTATAGATCGGAAGATATTCGTGTAGTAATCTTCCATGGACATGGGTAGATAAATGAACAACAACAAAAAAGTAATAATAATCGGGTCTCGAACAAGGGACACAAAAGTGTGAAGAAGCAACACTAGGCACGGGGCCACTGCTTCGGTTGTGGCGCTTACTGGATAATAGGCACATAAAGTACCTCAAAAACTCTGACCGTCATTTTCTCTGTAGCGGTAGGCCATCTACGGATAATCCGAGACCCATGTTTGCTTATTTTGACTTCTGTTTCAATGAGTAAATTTTCTGGGATATCAGATTATGGCACTAGCCGCGTTCTCCTCTTCTCACGCCGACTAAACGATTCCGTGGTGAAATACGTCACTCTTCTCGAGTCTTCTTCATCTGTTGTATTAATGCAACCTGGCAAACGTCCCACACAGATAAAAACACCTAAGAAGTGTTTTTAACCCACTTCTTGCGTAACATTCTCATTAGCAAATTCAGCCTAGACCTGGATTTCCTACGATTTGTTTTACGTGGTCATTCCATTCTGGATCGCTCCTGATGGTGACTCCTACGCATTTTACGCTAGGTACGGTTTCCAGTGGCTTGCCACCAGTAGTGTAAGTAACGGATTTTTTCGCATTGTTATGTGCAGTACGTTACATTACTTCACTTTTGGGACAGCTAACAGTCCCTACACGAATCATCGATTCTCTACAGGCCTTCCTACAATTCTCTACGGTCTTCTGGAGTTGCTACCTTCCTACAGACAACTGTGTCATCTGCAAACAGTCTCATGAAGCTCCCGACGCTACCTCTGCACTGTCATTAGGCACAGATCTCAGTGTCTTGCCCACCAGCCTCTTCTTCCAGGCCCGTAGAGTTGGGCACTTACTGCGTCTACTCCGGGATTGCCTTCTCTTCCCGTTCCTCTTGTGCCATTCTCCCTCTCCTTCCTATCCAATGCTACGGACTTAGCCGCCGTGTGGGCGAATTAACGCGAATAATGGCACCAGACAAGGCGCGGATTACTCGTTCTCTATTGTGCGCCCGTGCTGAGTTATTCGCACGTATTGTCTTTCACTGCGAACGTTCCAGACGATCGTCGGTGGCGAGTGACGAACTACACTAGGACCGACACATGGGGCGTGTCACGACAGCCGCAATTATCTGAATACGCGCTGCCTACCAGGGCATAAATATCGAGTCCCTTGGAATTAGAAGTTCGGAACTTACGAAGTATATAACAGCTTGAATTTTACCATTCAGCTCTCGCCACGACCTATCCTTCACCCTCCCGCTCGAGAGCAGTTTAGGTTAGAATAGTGATTACTCGTTCTGTAAGCATTCTGGTGTATAAAACTTTCTTCCTTCCACTCTTTTGCTTTTCGGCTGCAGATAAGACACTGAAGAGACGAAAAACTATGATCACCCGCTTAATAGCATTAACAGATATCTCGAGGTATTTACCGTCATATGTCTACACACAGGTCACGCAGTTCCTGCAAATGACGGGCCAATGGTCTGTGGGCACGGAGTTGCCCCCGCCTCCAATAACGTGTCAGATGTTTCTCATCGGGTTCAGATCAGGCGAATTTGTCGTCGGCGCCATCAAAAGGAGTTCACTGTCATCTACCTTTTAAAACACAGTATCACGATTCTGGCCTTGATAGATGGATGCCTTCGCTTGCGGGGAAGACATCAAGCTTGAAGGGATGCAGGTGGTCGTCAATCACGTTCATGTAGCTCGCCCACAATTGTCGTGGATCACAGACGAATGTTGAGCTTAGCATAATACTACAACTATCGGCCTCTGTCCGTGCATTTATCGAGCTGCCGTTCGCCTAGACGACAGCGTATCAGGAGCGACCTGGTGCACAACAAGATGATGATGATGATGATGATGATGATGATGATGATGATGATTTGGGTGAGGGGCGATCAACATCATCGTCAACTGCGCATCAGCGTGCCAGTCTGACGGGTGGGGACGAAGGCTGTCCTCACATGCGGAGCATTTTATAATGCATTAAAGCCTGCCTCCCTTCCCCACCAATTTATGGATGGGACCCGACAGTTCACAAAACGTCGCCACTCCTGTAACACTGCAATTACTATCGGCGAGCATGGTGGGCAGATCTCCATCGAGACGGAGGGTTGCCCTGATATCAGTACACAAGACGCAAGTAGCATAAATATCCTGACCTGGATGTGGCACACCACAAATCTCACAGAGTGGTGGACCCTCCTGCCGGAGGAGGAAGCCATGTGTTATTCTGATGCGCAGCCTGGTAAGAAGAACCTTCTTCCAGCGGTGAAGCTGACTTGGAATTCTCCATGTCTGTGTGGTTGATTTGAGCAACCGCAGTTTGTTTTCTGTCAACCATTCGGTCCCCCACTGACACATGATGCGTCTGTCAGAAAATGAGATAACGGCATGTGACGGGATGGAACATTGACGCACAACACCATCCAGACACGCTTCTTTGGCTGCTGTGTCGGTCTGTAGTTTCCCTGTATCCCAATGTGGCCAGGTACTCCGGTGCAACAAGAAAGATGATTCATCCGAACAAGCGCCTCCGAAACACTTGTGACTGCAACAGTATTGTACTCTGTCGTCAGATCTGAATAGATTGCCAACCATCCCGCTTTACAAAGTGGACAAGCAGCAGACCTTTATGTTGTATGATGAGGCGTGGACGTCCAAAATATTGTCACCTACTCCTGGTTTCATCAACCGTCAACCAGTTTTTGCAGGTGATCACGACAGTGGCACGCGAACAGCCAGACCTGGGCCATAAGAGTCTGCCCTTTCTCATAGTTGCTTAAGCCAGTAGGTTTCTCAATTTTCGGTCCTTATTGTCTCTGTAATGATCACCTATTAGTCCGCGCTCTGCTAATGCAGTTTATTAAAAAGAAAGTATTCCATATTTTGAGAGGTGGTAGCGTGTACCGAAACAAGAAAAAAAAATGTCTGGTAAACATGGGCTCTAAAGTGCATACCTTAAGAGCAATGGGTACTTGCTTATCTTCGCTTCTGTGAAACCCATCTCTTCTCCTGCAAGTTCTTTCCTATTGCGGACGAATCACAATGAGACATTCCTCTGTTGTTGTCCACGGAGAAAAAAATGCAATAAACACCTCTTGGTGTTGTTATGTAAACCATTTCACAGTTCTGGATAATTGCGGGGCATATTTTGGTTCCAAAGGACCTAGTTTGTGTTTAGATTAATCTGTTAAATGCTTTTACATTTCAGTTATATCTTCTATCTCTGCACTTACCAGCGTAATTGAAGCCTATTACTCCGTACTACAAATGACAGAATGATCCTCTCACAAGTGCAGGTCGTATATAATGACAATGAGATTACATTAGAAGCTCTGCTATTTCACAGTAATTGAATAATCTGTTCTCATTTGTTTAACGTATTCTGTAGGTCGTTTGCACTACGAAAGAGTTTGCGATACACGAGATGTGTTTCACAGTAGCGAAGATGAAGAAGTGTTCATAGCTCTTAAGCTATATTCTTAAGAGGCCATGCTTACAGTAGTGTTTTTTCTTGTTTTGGTCGATACTACCACTTACCAAAATATGGAATACCATCGTTCTTGTATATCTGCGATGCAATTACAGGACTAAACATACTGTCCATCCCATATCGTACATACAGGAATAACCGTTTATAATGGAATCAAAATTAGTAGAAATCAGAATGACAGTTTTGTTATTTCAATTTTTATTCCTGCCCCTGAAGGAGGCAGACGGGTTATATTAGGACGTTACAATATGCCTTTTGCAGTCAAATGGATTTCACATATTTGTTGGTTTTAACTTTTTTTTGGTGGTTTGACGAATATGCACCTGATCTTTGCTTTTAATATAATTTGTTGACTTAAAAACTAAACACTAGTTAGTACAATACAAAAACTATAATTTAGTATGATTTCAGTTTTTTAATTTAAAGGCTGAGGCTGGACTTATAGAATTAAAATAAGGTAAGCTGGAATGAGTGTCATACAAAAACAATAATCAAATGTTTGAAACTAGGTACTCAAAACTGAAATTAGATGGACTTGAATGGATAAAAATAAAATATTAGTGATGGTGCAGCGTTAATGTGGATTTAGTTCCAGTATACATGTTTCTCAAAAATTAATGGCGATGTTGAAAAGGCGATGCTATTATTAAGGAGGGAAGAAGTTAAATGACTGTTTGTGAAACATAAACCTGAGAGTGGATGTGTGGTTTTATGGTCGTTATATTTTGCACATTTTTGGCTAATGAACCAGCAATTGTTTTCTATTGATACCGGAAAGATGGCTCTAGATGGGCACATCTGCGTCCGCAGAGTCGCCATACGAGTGGGGCGGGCTAACCACGTGCAGCGCGCGCAGGTAGCGGTGGGCAGGTGGCCCTCGGCTAACTACCTGCTTGAGCGCTGTGAATGATGGCGTCGTCAGCGGGACTACCCGGCCGGGGCGGTTGCTGAGGCTATCACTTTTCGTTGGGCAGCGGCTCCGTGGTGGAATGCTGACGGGCAGTAACTCTGGTCCCAGCATGCAGCCGTGTGGGGCACCCAGTCTCCACGGGGAGGCGGCCGCTGTCTGGGTGGCGTCGGCAGCCAGCGGCCAGGCGAGCAGTCGCCAAGAGAACACAGACTGGTCCTATAAGGTTAACGCTGGCCAGCATTTTGCAGTCGCCTCCATATAACAACTATGGGCAAGCCTGCAAGTAGTTACGCAAACCATACTTCAGCAGTGGGGTGTGCGCTGTTGTTAAACTTCCTGGCAGATTAAAAATGTGTACCCAACTGGAACTCGAACCCAGAATCTTGCGTTTTGCTGGAAACGATCTTACCGCCTGTCGATAAGGACACTTCCTGTGATAGGCAATGATCCAAGTTTGAGTCACAATTCGGGACACAGTTTTAATCTCACGAGAAGCTTCAGTACATGGGATTGTTTATGCTCATGATCCATAAGCTCTATTATATCTTTTAAATTTCAAACCCATGCAATACATATGCATTGGTAATAGAAGTCAATTCAGCGATCAGTAGCACATAGTGCGGTGTAGAAAAGCCCCCACTTTCTGCAGCAAACGAAAGAAACGGATAAAACAAAAATAACATTTATTATTTCATTGCGACACAATTAGGATTACGTTACTCAGAAAGTGAATTTTTGGAGTGTGTGTCACAGGCTACAGAATTTACATTTGCAAGGCGAGAACGCAAAGACAGATGCATTTCCTGTAAGGAAATATTCGCTGCATTCTTCAGTTCTGATGGTGTCTCTACTGTGCGAAGCTGATAAGTAACCTTTAACGATGCTTATGATCTTGGTTTATACTGTGTTGATGTTATTAATGTAATTATTATTCTCGTGCCAGAAACATACATAAAATAGAATTTATACAATCTTTGACCAAACGTTCGCCATTTCCAGTCCATTTTCCGTTGGCTGGCGAAGTTCATCTTCTGTGCATGTGGCTGGACACAGTCGACATTGAAGCATATGTTGAACAGTCTGTTGTTTCCCACAGTCACGTTGGGATTTGTTTTTTTCAAAGTATTCCCATTTTGCCAGGTTAATCCGTGATGAGCCCACTCCTCACCTCAGCCAATTCTTATCAGGACCAGTGGGTAAAGATTCTAAAAACCTTTTACACCCACGAGTTTGGGATGTGTCAGCCCTCCACAGTTGCAGCCTAGCTTTTTCATCAGTGGTTGATAGTTTCTCCCATGTTGTGAGGAAATTTTTCTTTGACCTTAGTCGTTGTGGGTAGGGTTGTTGCCCATACATGGGATGCGTTTTCTCCTGCTCCAGTTTCGTTAATTCCCCGTTTCCTGCCATTTTTCTTCGAACAGAAAGTGGTGCAATTCCCGCAAGGTTGTAGAGCCATTCGGCTGGCGATGACTTCAGGCAGCCTGTTATAATCTGCACGTGTCGTTTAGGGCAATATCCACCTATTTGGCATGTGCTGAGTTGTACCAAACAGGACAAGCATACTCTGTAGCGGAGTAGCATAATGCCATTACAGAAGTTCGGATGGTTTCAGCTTGACTGCCCCACTGTGATCCGGCCTTTTTAAGGTTACAGCTGAGCATTAACGTAATGAATAAAAAACATAAATTAATGTCGTACTATTTGTTTCCATTTCCCTTCCAGAATTCCTGAGGTAGAATTCTTGAAGTCTGCCTCCATGTCTTTTGAAATGGACAGAGCTTACAATACAAGATACTGAAGCGCTAACTGAATAAGCTTTCCGCTATTCACGTTACTGTTGGTAAATGCTTCAACAAACTGCACAATGAAAACTCAGAAAATTCAAACACTCGTACTTGAGAAATCATGCAATGACAGTACGGTACCAGTGACAGTATCGTCCAGAATAAATATGATTGTGACGGTACAGTGAAGGCGAGAGTACTGTTGGCAACGTCATACAGTCACGGGCCGTGTGTCAATATATCACGTCACGCACTTGGAAGAATATTTGTAACTTAATGCGAATATTTGTGTTGACGACAGACTGAAGCAGCGATAGTTGAATACGTAGATACTGCATTCGTAAAAGATGAACAAGAAGAGTTTTAGCGCAAATGTACGGCAGGAACCCACGCGGTGGCCTACCGACGGATGCCTGGTCGCGGCTCGATGCTGCGAGCGCCTGTGTGTGTAGGCTGCCCGCGCGGCAGCGGGCTGGCCCGCGGCTCGGCGTCCGGGCGGTTACATGTTTGTTAGCGGAGGGCCGCGGGCTGATTATTCCGGTGAGAAATTGCCCCCAGACATGGCGGCCGCGCTGAATTTATTGCCCGGGGCGCCGGGCAGCGCACGCGAGCCCTTCCTGAGAGACGCGACAGGCTGGCTCGAGAGCTGCGTACGCCGGGCTGCGTGTGAGTCACGGTCGCGGCGCCGGCGGTGTACGGCCGAGCAGCACGCAGCCTGTTTTCTCCCTTTTTTATCGCACCGCGACATTCTGCCGACAGCGATCAGATTAACACGGCCGCCAGTCCCGGGCGTTTACACGGGAAGCGAATTAGAGGCGCAGTCGGAGAAGGAGAAAGCGCTTCTCGTCGTCCGCCACTCCGCGAGATCCAACGTAATCTCTCCCCACGGACGAAGCGCTTTTACGGTGGTGGCAGCGCGGTGGTCTCACAGTCGTGTTAGAACGCTGATTCTTTAAAATCACCCAACTGGATTTCGCGACAGCTGCTTCGTGTTTTTTCCCAGGATCCCCACTAAAATTCCCTGGGCATTTGTGTTGTACTTTAGGATGGGCTATACTCGCCTGATACTATCCTGACAACGCGTCTCTATATTAGTTCGATGTCTGTTGTTATGCCTACTTGATAAAGACGCCAACCCTATACACATCCTTTACATATGCCCTTCCCCTGAACCCTGCCAACAGATCTAATTTTTCCAGTCATCTTCGGTAATACTGGCTTTACCTGATCGTCGCATTTCATATCCCTTCCTGGTATTACTCCTAAATGTGATGTGACCTGCTCCAGATATTCAACACTAATATTGTAATCAGATACCATGTCGTTCTTCCTATTTATTATGGGAATTACCTCACATTTATCCACATTTAAAGACAGCTGTCATCCATGACACCTAGTGGAAATTTTGTGCAAATCTGACTGAGATTCCTAGCGATTATCCAGCAACAATCCTTTACTGTACACGACCCTATCGTTAACGACCAAATTTATAGTGCTATTAGCCGCGCGGGATTAGTCGAGCGGTCTAGGGCGCTGCAGTCATGGACTGTGCGGCTGGTCACGGCGGAGGTTCGAGTCCTCCCTCAGGCATGGGTGTGTGTGTGTGTGTGTTTGTCCTTAGGATAATTTAGGTTAAGTAGTGTGTAAGCTTAGGGACTGATGACCTTAGCAGTTAAGTCCCATAAGATTTCACACACATTGGAACATTTTTTTTTATAGTGCTATTATCTCTGTCTGATATACTGTTTACGTATACTGGAAATATTACTGGAAATATTACTCTTTCTTGTGGCAGAAGTGCTTCTGTTGAACATTGATTTAGTGAATAATTTATAACATTATTTTTCATTATAGAGAAGATTTTTGGTTGTTGTCTGTGATCAGAAATCCCACTCTCGTGCCAATATTGGAAGAGTCATACGTGAAGCTCACATGCTGGGGGAAGTACAGAGCTGTGTGTACCAACGGCGTTTTATCAATTTTTATTGTGTTACCAGTAACATGTTTACAGCATACTACCTGTAAGAGTTCTGTGTACATTTTAGTCTTATTTACTCGTTTTAGTAAACTCTGAGTTTACTTTGAATGAGTCCTTTGTTAATCCTAGTAGGGTAGAACTTACAAAATGTTGTCTACCATGAATTGTCAAAACAAACTGCAATAAAACACTTCTCGTATTGAGTTGGCTGGATGGGAACGTTCTGAAAGCCAATAATTTAAGAAAAAAGAAGCATAGCGTGCCAGTCCGCTGCAGCCTGGAGGAAGCACAATCCCTCTGGAGCTGTTACCCTCTTTCGCTTAGTTTCCAACAGAAATTTTGGGTGAACTCTGCTCCACGAAAAATCTTAATGATCTGACAGTTTTATGCATGAATTATGTTTATGTTACTCTGACTTATCGTTTGTGAGTCACAGAAAAGTGGCGATAGCTGGAATGAAGGTAACGCTAATAAACAAATTTGAGGGGGAGCGCAGGATCGCTGTAGTTACAGCTAATTAGCAAGAGTGTTCAGCGCTCCAGTGATGTAGAATATTTACGATGCTTTCCCCATATTAAAAGCGTTAGAAGGAATGCGTTCCAAGGGAAGGCTTGGCCCACAGTTACGAGGTGCCAGAGCTTATTTTCTTTCGAGCAGCCATTTGAGCGCCGTTAATACTTCAGGCAGCGGACGGTCGGTTCTCCGGCAGCAGTCGTCATTTGTGTAGGAATGCCGCGCAGTGATGCGAACGCGCCGGGGGGCGTGTCCTAGGGGGGGGGGGGGGCGGGGGGCGGAGGTAAGGGAGTTCCTCTGACTTATTGCCGGGCGGCACGCATAACAGAGCCTGCTTCTGCCGCCAAGCACCGCTTCAGCACTACGAGTGTCCGAGCTGCTCTTGGCAGGACGTTCTTCTGACTTTCATGTCTGCAATAGCTCTAATGAAAAAATGGACGTACGGAGGAGCCCAATGAAGCAAAGCAGAGTAACATCATGTAATTTAGTAACACTTTCTCGCTCTTTCAGCCGTGTGGAATGATTAAATATCCACAAGTTGTCGGATGATTGCTTCTTGACCATTGTCAAGTGGTGGCTGTCACCATTTGAGAATGTCCGTGGAGAACTCGTCTGAAAGATTGTGACTATTTGATTGCTTGACATGGCTGGAAGGTCGAAACAATTTTATTTGTTTAAATTCCCGTGATATGTATCCATACTACATATTTTTATGTCTTGCATAGCTGCCGCTCATTAGAGTTGTCAGCTCAGCGTAGACAACTAGTATCCTTATAAAATTTTAAGGGTCTCGTCCATACTGCCTGAACTAATTCAGCATAGAAACTAAAAGCCACAAAGTATCGGCAGATTTATGATTTCACTAAAATCTATTTAAAAGCTCATTGCTCTTTTAGAAAGCTGTGTAACACAAGTGACTACAGAGCATCGATCTTAACAGATAGTAAAACATTTTCATCTACCGGAAGATTCTGCGTAGTTATGAGGAAGCAGGGAGTGTCCACACAAAGTTAAGTAACATACTCAAAATTTGATGAAGAAGTCTGGTGTGAGACCGATAGCATTTCTGCTACAGATATGCCAAGCGATCAGCACTTTCGACGCTACCCTCAGACTAGCAATCACAAAGTCTGAGTCAGCTGCAAGAATTGCTTCACGCACACGTGCCCAAGTGCTATACAAAAGGTCTTTCATCGGAATATCGGAATGGCCACGAAATTTAAGATAATGACAAACATACATTTTCCATGTATTTTTGCATTCGAGTCCACCTTCAACCATTTGTCTGTGCAGACCAAATCACTTGCTCATATTGTTCAGCTGTTCAGACGGTAACACTTTCTAAGCGTTCTAGCAATAAAACACAGTTTTTGGTTCGTCTTCCTTACAATATTTTCGTGTGATGATTCCAATTCAAGTTGATCATAATTCTAAGGCATCTCGTTGAATCGACAAATTTTTAATTTGTGTGGTTCATCGTTAACCGAAATTTAATGGAATTATTTTAGTGCTCATGTGTACGACCTCACACATTTTATTGCTTAATGAAATTACATTGAATCCATACCACTAGTTACTTACAGGCGTTGATCAATATCAAAGAGGACAGTTGAAAATGTGTGCCCCGACCGGAACTCGAACTCGGGATCTCCTGCTTACATGGCTGACGTTCTATCCAACTGAGCCATCGAGGACACAGAGGATAGTGCGACTGCAAGGATTTACCTCTGGCACGCTCCCCGTGAGACCCGTGTTTCCAACTTAGTGTTCACACACGACATTTGTAGTGCCCCTGCCCAGTATATCCATCACTCGCGGCAGTCGCCGGCCGGTGTGGCCGTGCGGTTCTAGGCGCTTCAGTCTGGAACCGCGTTGCCGCTACGGTCGCAGGTTCGAATCCTGCCTCGGGCATGGATGTGTGTGATGTCCTTAGGTTAGTTAGGTTTAAGTAGTTCTAAGTTCTAGGGGACTGATGACCACAGATGTTAAGGCCCATAGCGCTCAGAACCATTTGAACCAACTCGCGGCAGTCAATCTTCCGATTTCCGTAAGAGTTTGAGTGCATCCGTATTGAAGAAGATCATTGTCCGGTAAGCCTTTTCTATTTGAAGATGTCCGAAAGAACAAATACCATCTTCGTATATCACATTTTATTGTTTAGGCTCAGTTTCCGCTTTTCGCACAATGCAGATGTTTTGTCTGAATCATTTTTTGAGATTGTCTCCTAAATGCAGTGATTGAATATGAGACCTCCGTGCATCACTAATTTCATGTTGTTATCTAATTGGCTGAAATGAAGATGTAAACGAGATGTGGCTAGGAAAGGAGATCAAATAAAATTTGTAAATTACTTATTTAGTTTCCTGTTACAGCTGTAGACAAATTGCTTAGTGGTGGTTAGTTTCGAACTAGTCCGTTCATTTTCGAACCACTGCGTGCGTCTTTATTATATGATTGTACAATAATTCCAGCGTAACATATAAAAGTTTTGTTCTGTTCTTAACGTACACATTTAAACTGACAGTGCGTGGCATAACTGACTTCCATACACTAGGTCAACGGAGAATATGCTAAGTGTGTCCTTTGGACAATTGACTTCCATGCAGTAGGCGGACTTAGCAAATGCTCAGTTGACCTAGAGTACGGAAGTCAAATTTGACAAGTACAGACAGTTCAAATGTACGATTTAAGAATAAAACTTCTATATATTACACAGGAATTATTTTACAATCACATGATAAGGAAGAAGGAAATGGTTCCGAATATATATATATATATATATATATATATATATATATATATATATATTCGGAAATGGTTCCGAATATATATATATATTCGGAACCATTTCCTTCTTCCTTATCATGTGATTATATATATATATATATATATATATATATATATATATATATGTGTGTGTGTGTGTGTGTGTGTGTGTGTGTTTGCAGCTGTGACAGAAATCTAAATAAACAATAAAATACAGGGTGTCCCAGGAGGAATTATCAATATTCAGGGATATGAGAGGAACGACCATTCGAAGCAAAAGGGGGCTAGCAAATATGGGCTCTAAAATGGATACCTTAAGAGCTTTGAGAAATACATCTTGGAGACTGTGGAACGAATCTCTTCTATTGCAAGCTCTTTGTTTTCCATATTTTGGGAGGGAGTAACGTGGACCAAAACAAACAAAAAAAGTCTAATAAACATGGACTTTAAAATTCACACTTGTTCATCTTAGCTACTGTGAATTTTTGCTTCCTGTGGTCCATTCTATCACTTCCCGAAGTTTGTAAACCAAAGAGCTTGCGGTAGAAGAGACTTGTTTCGCAGTAACGGAAATGAAGAGATATTCACAGCTCTTGAGGTATGCATTTTCGACCTCATCTTTCCTAGACTTTTTTTGCTTCGAATGATTTTTCCCTTCGTATCCCTGAATACTGACCATTCGTCCTGGGGCACCCTGTATATTCGCCGGGCCTTTATGCCAGCGCAGTGGCGGAATTACGCAAACTTATAAATGCCTACGACGGTGGTAACTCTGCTCGAGCGTAATCGGCCCACGGAGCACTACAGAATCTGGAAGCCAAGTCCGCCGCGAAGCGCCTGGGTGTCGCGGGTGGCGAGGATTTAATTGCGGGCACCTCGGGGGATGGCAGCGCTCGGCTCGAGGGCGTCGAGACGCTAATGACCGCTCTAATGAGCCGTTCGCGTGCATTCGGCTCCGCTTTAAACCGCAATAACGCGCGCTCCGCCGTATTTCTCAGCTCTCGAAACGAAAGAGAGAGAGAGAAAAGGAAAAGAAAATAGTCGGCAGCTCTCCGTCGCGCCGCGTGTTGTCCTGGACTGGAGGTTCCTCAGCGACCGCCGCCGTCGCCAGCCACGGCCGTTTCCTATTCGATATCGCCGTAATGGTTTTCGCGGCGCTGCCTAGCAGCAGAGAGCGCTGTGGTGTGTTTCTGCGGGCTTTATCAGCGGGCTGTTCGATCTGCGATGGAAACGCGCGGAACGTACCCCGTGGAATGTGCGGGTCGAGAGTTCGCCATTAAAATCGTACACCTGGCGGGCGCGGATTTAATTATCGAGTCGGTCTCTCGCGTTTCAGGCTGATCGCAGTGGTTCGGCGAACAACGGTGCACGTATGCCGGGCTGTAGGGGAAGCAGCGTTACTTAAAAAAAAAAAAATGTAACAAGTGGCGACACAAACAACGACGGAACCGGAGTTATTTGTACAAAATGTGCGCTATTCGTAACTCTATCACACACACTAAACAAAACAATATACATTTAAGAAAGACTAGAAGATTGTGAAAATTTCTTTACTGGACGGGTAGGGAGAGCGTTTGATATTAAATTTTTTGAACATCTGACAGCCCTTTGAATTAAAGAATTGCAGGAGGTCAGCAATTACAACTTGCTTGCACGAAACAGTACACAAATATGCAGATGTGAATGAAGTACTTACTGCTTTGCACAGACAATCTGAAGGCATCAAGCTAAATATCTTGGGAGGTTTGCGAAATATAGAGAAATAAAAAGCTACAGCTAGATGTTATTTTAAATGAAGAGATTGACAATCAACACACAGAAGTAAAGATTAACCTAATAGAGACATGCCTCTTCCCTGAAACCATCTCAATTTTATTTTTCATTCCCTTCTAGCAGATAGAGTACCATATATTATTCTTCAGAACAGATCAAATTACAATCCACATCCATACATACTATAAATATGTCTCCCACAGTCTTTATTTGTCTCTATGTGAGGGCTAATCTCAGGAGCTACTGTAGAGATTTTGATACGGTTTCACTAATAGATAGTCTGATTCCCGAGGAAGATTAGTGTGTATAATTTATGATTATAATAATTATGAGTGTGTCATAGCTAGCGTTTGGAGGGATATCTCGTGGCAATGATGGAAGCTAGTGGTGATCATCTACAAATGTGGAGGTACCTAATGGGTAAAGCCCAAGTGAATAGCTGGCACAACGTCAGAGAGCAGCGAAACTTGGCCAGAATCATTTCATTTAGTCGTATACTCTATAATTACGTGGTGTTAAAGTCTCCCACCGTACCTTTCTGAAAGCGCGTGAAGACTAATCTCGGGAACTCCTTGATAGATACACTGATTCACAAGAAAAGTTTTTGTATATAATTTATAGGTACTTCGTGCAAATTGACTAAACTATGACGATTCTTATCGATTAAGTCATGCAAACTCGTAACTTTCCTGACTTGAGCTGCTTAAATCGTTTAGGTTACACTAGAATTTGGAGTTAGTATTCAGTTACCTGACATCGTTCTCTGAATTTTAATCATAGCTCTTAGCATTAGCCCATAAACAAAATTATCGCTATGCCAAATAATTCGTCCAGCTTTAGATACTTAATGCTTCCAGTTTCTAACTAGTTTATGTAATAAAGCTGAAAATCAATTTAAGAGTAAACACAGTTCTCGTTTCTGTAAAATACGATAGAAATTCTGTAAAAATGCAAAAAACTGTATCCAGTAATATATTACTTTTTAGAAATATTTGTACATTGTAGGACCAAGATCCACATAACAGCTATTTACGCTAGGAGAAACCCAATAATTGTAACATATTTGGTGAAGGTTGTAAATAGTATATTTATAAAGCTCAAACACAATGTCATCGAGGAAACTGTACAACAAAGTTGCACAGGACTGCAGGTACGCCACGTTAGATGCGGAATTCGTCTCCTTACAGAGAGCATTCCACAAGCTTTAGTCCCCTGAGCAGGTGTGTTCACTCTAGTGTGTCAAAATGCAAGTAAAGAAACGACAGGGCTAAAATACACTGACGGGAGAAAATCCCAACACCCAAAAATCATTATTAAGTGACTAAAGTTGCATGATCACTGTTTAATGTTAGCGCGAGATAAGCGATTGTAAACGAGAAATGCTGGTACATTAATAACCAGTGTAACCACCAGAATGTTGAATGCAAGCATGCAATCGTGCATGCATTGTGTTGCACGGGTGCCGGAGGTGGGATCATTTAGTAATCGCGAAAGCGTTACGGAGATGATAGATAAACTCCAGTGGAAGACTCTGCAAGAGAGACGCTCAGTAGCTCGGGACGGGCTTTTGTTGAAGTTTCCAGAACATACCTTCACCGAGGATTCAAGCAGTGTATTGTTTCCTCCCATGTATATCTCGTGAAGACACCGTGAGGATAAGATCAGAGAAATTAGAGCCCACACAGAGGCATACAGACACTCTTTCTTTCCACGAAAAATACGAGACTGGAATAGAAAGGAGAACCGATAGAGGTACTCAAGGTACCCTCCGCCACACACCGTCAGCTGGCTTGCGGAGTATGGATGCAGATGTAGATGGAGTTCCATGCCTGTTGATCTTGGTCAGTCAACACACTGACGTACAAATATGTAGTCAGGGTGCATAGGATAACCAAGAGAGTGCTCCTTTAACTGCTGTTCTCGTACGCAGACAGGTTGATTTGCAGGCCCTCAGCTGGCCTCCTAACCAACACTTGGCCATCACTGGCACTGAGGCAGAACCATCTTTCATTAGAAAACGTAACAGACCTCCACGCTGCCCTCCAATGAGCTCTCGTTGACATCACTGTCTCAAATGGCGGTGCTTTGGGGTCAGTGGAATGCACGCTAAAATGATTCTCGTTCTGAGCTGTCCTTGAAGTGTTAACGTGCCTCTGAAATGCCTCTGCGACGTGACTATAGTCGCCGTTGGCGGTGCAATGTACAAGTCATTGAGAGCAATAGAGATTGACTTGGCTGGCCAATTCAATACTCAGCAGGTTATGCGTGGTCCAAATGTTTTTCGTGGACTACGAATGCAGTTCACATGTTTCTGCTGTGTTTGGAGGCAGTACCATGCTGACTACGGTGGCCTTGAAGCTTCCCTCATTCAAACATCTTGACTTGGAAGACATAGAGTATAGCGGAGAGTACAGGTCTACCCGCTAAGGTTCCCTATGGTACGTTGGTGCCAGGCAAGCCGTTTACTTTGTCTACAAGGAGAAAGAAGAAGCTCAATGCAGACGAGTATCTGTCTATTTGGGCCAAAGTAGGCAATAAAAATTGTAAAATAAAAATTACTGGTGACTGTATGTTTTATTATAGACAAGTAATCGATTTGTAACAGTTTGTTGTATCACTATGATACCAACTTCTGATCAAATTGCTGCTGCAAATTTAGTACGATGCTCCAGAGCCATACATCGAATACGATGGTGTTCCTTCTCGTTACTGCAACGTTGTCTTCTTGTGATCGTGCATTCTCGGGATTACCACTGCCAGCAGCCGTGTACAGTCTTTACATTCCTGCCAAGTTTTTCTGGAGCATCGCAGAAGGAACGTCCAACTTCTCGTAGCCCTATTACACGACCTTGTTCAAACGTGGTGATATATTGATAATGGCGTCTTTGTCGCCTAAATGCATATTTCACGAATGTCAACTCACCACGTCCAATCTCAAAAGTAGCTAATGTACACGACCGTTACAGTGTGTATCTAAAGCAAACACGATTTCCACCTCGTAGGGGCGCTACCAACGCCATTGTTACGCGATTGGCGCAAAATTTTAATTAAAATCATCTTTCAGATGTAGGCACACGCCTACCAACTTTCGTTTAAGTCGCACAAGTTGTTCTCGATGTTGCTATTTTTATTCCCCATCGGTGTAGTACAATATTCGTAACGAGAGGTTAAAAACGCTTTTGTGTCGTTTTGCCACGAGTTAAAAATCTAATCTGACTAAAATTCTGCTGAGTTCCACGCAAAAAGAGAGTTTCACCCTTTCCGTAAAGTGCGGCATTGCAGCAATTTCTCCAAGAAATCGCCGGGTAGCCGAGCAGTCTTTCAGGCGCGGATAAAATATGTAGCCGCTGGCGTCGTGACGGCACGGTTCGCCAGGCGATCCCCCCGCGCCTCATGTGCCAACTTTGCATCGCCGGCGCTCCGTTCTGCTTGCGTAGGTGTCCGGGCACCCCCTCCCCCCTCCCCCCTTCCCCTGCCCCTTTCTCTCCTCCCACCACCCCACCCCATCGCCTCGGCAGTCTCGAGAAACAAGCAGCGGCGTGAGCTGTCAGGCCCGGTGCGCCCAGTCAAGTTCCGTAACGACACCAAGTTTTAATAAGACTGCCGCCGCCGCCCGCTACGTGTGCCTCATGTAAAGGCGTCGATCGAACGGCACAAAGTGCCACGGTCGCAGCCCGGCCCTTGCGCCTGCAGTCCTGCTCTTCTCGAAAACGGTCGGCAGCCTTCGCTGCTCCTCCTAATTTCCCTTTCACTGTTAACTACTGTGTCATCCCTGCACGACATTTTTTTTAGCAAAATAATTAACCCTAATAGTGTACACTTCTGAAATTGTCACACTCCAGAGTTACAGTGATCCTTAATTATTTGCTGCAGAAATTGCCTGAATGTAGGTTATTTTATAACGAAATTAGATTCTCATACACTAAATGCATTTTATTTCACCTCCATAATATAGTTTTTCAGTCACTGTTAGTCTTAACACAGCCAAAATTCGAGACTAAGCAAAAACTGTCGTGGAAGCTTTTCAGTGGTGAAACTTGAAAGTGATCCGAATCTAAAGACTTTATTTGCAGCTTAATTAGATGAAGTTGCTATTCATTAAAGAGGTCTGTTCGGTTAGTACGGTCCGATTGGTCGCGAAATAAAAACCATAATAAAAATAAAAATAAATTTTATTCGCAACAGTTAGCCACACATTCCAGCTACCTCTCTAAATAGTTGTTTGGGTGGTTGTGTGGGGGAGGAGACCACACAGAGAGGTCATGGATCTCATCGGATTAAGGAAGGACGGGGAAGGAAGTCGGCCGTGCCCTTTCACAGGAACCATCCCGGCATTTGCCTGAAGCGATTTAAGGAAATCACGGAAAACCTATATCAGGATGGCCGGACGCGGGATTGAACCGTCGTCGTCCCGAATGCGAGTCCAGTGTGCTAACCATTGCGCCACGTCGCTCGGTCTCTAAATAGTCGCCGCTTCGACTTAGACATTTGTCGTGGCGTTGTACGGACTTTCCAGTACCCTCGTCACAGGAAGCAGCCGCCTGTGCTTTCCCCGAATCCACTACGCTGGTCTGTCTTTCGTTGTTTGTGCCAAAATGTTATCTTCGTAGCCAGTGGTTCATATGAAACGGAGGGAACCAGTTGAGGGCTGTACTGTGGGTGATCAAACACTCCCTATCGAAAACGCTGCAGGAGCGTCTTCATTTCCCCTGCAGAATGCGCCTCAAAATTGTCTTTAAGAAAGAAACGCAAGACATTTATGTTATGTGGACTGGAAAGCTTCAGGCGAAATCTCTCTCTAGATCCACATACTTGGCGGGAGACACTGTTGCCTTAGGCATTTCTACGTGATCACTTTGCGCTCTGAACTGAAAAGAGCGACGTGAACCGATCGACACGCACACTAAAGACACTGCCCAACATACCTGCGCAAAGTTCCATCTGATTTTCACAGTGGTTTCCATTTCACACCTAATCGGACCTTACTTTTCCCAATACGCCTTGTAATAAAATGCACATATTACTCAAATATTTTGAGGGGGAGGAAGGAGATTAATGGTTAACGTCCCGTCAACAGTGAGGTCATTAGAGACTGAGCACAAGCTCGGACTGGGGAAAGAAGAGAAAGGAAATCGGCAGTACCCTTCCAAAGGAACCATGCGGCACTTGCCTGAAGCGATTTAGGAAAACCACGGAAAACCTAAATCGCGGCGTTAAACCATCGTTCTATCAAATGCGAGTGTAGTGTGCTAACCACTACGTCATCTCGCTCGGTGATATTTGGAGGTGTTCTTAGTTATTCATAAAGCGATTCATTCATTATTTCCACACTTTTACAGTATGGACTACAATGTTACAGGCAACTGGCAGGCTTATTCTATTAGGGGCAGCTGTGTCCCAGCAATGACCATTATTACCCGGGAGGGCTGTATTTCCTTCACCGCTGTCTGAAAATCGGCGGACTGTTCAGTCTAGGCATTGCCCGTAACTGCCGCAGGAGCATCAGCTTCGGAAGCGCTTTCATTACGGAAGCTACTTACGTTACCTTCAAGAGCGTGTTCTTCTAACAATGCTTCCTGTATAACATCTGCCGTGAGCAAAATGTCGTTCCCAGGTGTCATTTTCACATAAATATAATTGACACACGGTGACAGAATAATTACAATATGTATTCCAAGGTCACAGTGACAATTCAAGAAATATTTCTGTCAAAATAACTAAACAACAATGTCTCACAGTTTCGAACGTCCGTCCCCTATTAATTCTCACTCAATGCTGAATTTACATTGGCGGCAGCGGGCTCTGAATGTGCAGTGGGCATGCACAGTAACAAACAAAAGACTCCGGGGTCACTTTGACCCTGGTGCACACTTCTAGAGTCAGTAATCAAATATGTCCACAGTCTTACCAAAAGTGTTTTCACTATACCAATCAACATTTAGAAGTCACAGCTTCATCATTACGCTTTCACATTATGTAAGGACCTTAACTGCAATATCAACACGCCAGGAACGTTTATCTGTGGGAGTTATAGTGCAATGCTGATTGCCATTTGCGAAGGAGTGGTGGACTATACCAAATTATCCAAGAATGTACAGATTTTTGTGGTAATTTACTGCAGACCTGCGAAGTTCATTGGTCCCTTTTTTTCATGTCATCACATGTTGTTGAATACAAAGCAAACCTGGAATTTGCCTTAAGCGATTTAGAGACTTTAAGGGAAACCAACATCCGAATGACCTCAGGAGTCCAGCTGTCTTAATCACTGATCCAAGTCGCTCACTGACTGCTGCTTGTGTCTACGAAAAAAGGAATGAAGTCTAGGTTTAGACGTCCTCTCGACGATTAGGGTATTACACATAGTCCGAGTTTATGTATGTCCATCTTTTCAGAGATGGTTGCGGGACTCGACTGTTCGATACAGGATGTCAAATGAAACACCTTTCAGCCGTCTAATTTCCAAACTTATTTTATTAAGCTACCCGTTTCGGCGATCTGCTACGCCATCTTCAGGCCGCTGACCGACGTGTAGGCTGTTTCCACCTCGTTTCTGGTCAAAACAGGGGCCAGTAATACTCGTATTAGAGGATTTCACCTTGCTATAGCGATCACTTCAACCCCAACTTCTAGTCTATGTTAGTCTGTGGAATTTCCGTTACTGTGAGAACAGACCTTTTCCAGTTATTTATTTATTTAACCTGACCAGATCACGCCCTTCAGGCCTTCTTTTACATCGGACCAGAATTTCACACATACAGTATTTTTTTACGTCATAACTGAGAAGAAACAATAATTTTAATACGATAATTATAATAAAGTAGTACACTCTGAAACGAAAAGAAACGACACACACGACGGAATTATGCGAATGGGACGGAAATCGGTAGGTGTGATGTACAAGTACAGACAAATAAATAATAGCAATTTCAGAAATAATTGTTAATTTATTCATCGATGAAAACCTGGAATTTCAAAAGGCCAAAGGCAAAAAGAATGGAATGGTTCCGGGGTAAAGATCTTGAGAAACCTGTACCCCAGAGGACAAAATCAGTGACTGGGATCAGTTCAGTTCAGAGAAATGATCATAAACTACCAAAGTTTTAAAACGGGAGAAGAAGTAAAAAGATGAAGGGGCCCATGGCAGAAGACTTCTGGAAAGCGGCGAATGATGGACTCAAAAGATACTTACAGGGCATAAAAGCTGGCAGGCGAAGAAAGGCTAAAACTTCAACGTAATATTGACTGTTAACACGTAGTCCATTGTGGTTCAATTCGAGTGTAGAAAAAATGTTAGTAAAACGAGAAGCTAATGAAGAAGAAAAAACCTACGAAAAATCGGACTTTAATCTCATGGCCAAAATTCTGCCTTCTAGCACTTCTATAAGAAACCTACACCTTTTGTTACTTAAAACAGATTTTATGACTGGTAATCGCTCGACAGAAGTGTTAAAAGGTAAAATCTCCTCTGGATTCCATTTTGGGCACAACCTTTTTTTTGCGGCAGAAATATTTGTGCCGTGGCACGGCTAGTGAGAAAGTTATGGAGGAGCCCCGGCCACGGGCATGTACCAGAGGCGACCTGTTGGGGACACGTGGCCCTGACGTGTCGGCATTCCGGTTATTCTCATTTCCTGCTAGGTGCCTCCCTCTCGGAAACACTTGACAGCCAGCGCTCGCGAGACCGTAACGGAAAAGAAGTGAAAAGGGGCAGAGGAAGAAAGGGCGAAACAGTAAGGCACGGAAGTAATGAAGAGTGCAATTTGCGTGCTGTCTTCGCTAACTGCTCGTCACGCTACGATAGCGTCGGCATGCGCTCGGTTTTTAGAGGATATACGCCTCTCTCTATTACCTGCGGAAACGACCCTGTAACTGCGGAACATAGCGAAACATATTCACCCTGTGTCGCTCCCAAATGCCGAAACGGTGCTTCAGCTAATGCAGACACTTTATGGTCTTAGAAAATTTGAATGAGTCACTTGAACTTTGTCCACACAGTTACTTTCGGTGGGCGACAAATGGAACGATCATTGTCGAAGAATAAGTATTGGGCTAAAGAATATAGGAGACACCTTACGATAATTACAGTATAAATTCACATGTAGTCATAAATATATGCAAAAACGACGGAGTAGGTGCAACAGAATGTCAGCGTCTACTTACTTCCGGATATGGACTACACGACCTTACATCTAGCTCTAGCTGTCCAGTTATGGTAGACGTGATCTCAATGGGCCCTCATTCAATGAGCGAGATTACTCGTTGAAGTAAATACTACCGGAGAGCAGCAGATTTCAAACCAGACGCTATATTTAGATTGGTGCACCCCGCTAGTTCTCAGGACGTCTGGGTCAACGAGATGTTAAAAGTCTGGCGGTCCTTACAATCAGACAAATAAGTGGAGCAGTTTCACCCAGACTTACATTTAAATCTTACTCTCTGGCGATAAAATAAACTTTTAACGGTAAGTCACCGCTAGCAACCTCAGGAGTGATAACGAGGGAAGGAAGGTGGAGTGAAATGTAACACGTGTTCGGTGACATTAATACGACCACTTGTCTAAAGCCTTCATAATCAGCTTTTGCAGTGCAAACCACTATGAAACATGCAGGAAGAGAGTCAATGAGATTCTAGAAAATACCGACAGAGATGTCGAGTCATGCCGACTCCAGGGCCTTTGCCAGCTACGTTAGGTTTTTCGGTTAAAAATATGCCTGTCAGAAAATTCGACACCAATTCAGTCTCGCGGTTACTCTAGCGCATGTAGGTAGGCAAGCCTCCCTAAGAGTTGTCGAAGTGGTTGCCTACACAGGCGCTAGAGCAGGTGCATTGGTGTCAAAGTCTCTGACGCTAGAATTTCCAACGTCTTCAATAAACGAGCATGGTGACACAGAGAGTGTTGCCGAACTGGGTGGGTGGTCTTAGAGAGACCCTTTGCCGTTTTTTTCACGCACATAAACAAACAACTTTTGCTGCTTCGGATCACGTTCAAATTTCGCCGAATGGTTTTGAACGGTCTCTAATGATTCCACGACATGCACCATCGGAGAAATTGCGGCCGCACTGCACTCCAAAGGCGTTAGACCACGGTCAGTGTGCTTGCAGCCTCATGATAACCTTACAGCAGCCTTGAGACTCCAAGGGGTTGGCAGCAGTGTCGAGCATTGTCAAGAAAATAGTCCTGCTGCTCATCGCACTGTGAACTATCGTTTTCGACCGCGAAGTGTGTGGGAATCAGCGACGGCGACAGCCTTTATGCAACCCCTTGAGGAATTTTAGTGTCGATTCTGAACGACACCGAGTTTGAAATGATTTCCTCGAGTATCCATAAGATAATGCGCGATCTCAACGCTTGGTGTCGCGGTTCTGACCTCCATCGCATAGTAGTCCAAAGAAGGCATGAAATTTGGGTAATATGGGGTGTGACGAACTTCCCATTGTGTGACACCTCGCCGGCCGGAGTGGCCGAGCGGTTCTAGGCTCTACAGTCTGGAACCGCGCCACTGCTACGGTCGCAGGTTCGAATCCTGCCTCGGGCATGGATGTGTTAGTTAGGTTTAAGTAGTTCTAAGTTCTAGGGGACTGATGACCTCAGAAGTTAAGTCCCATAGTGCTCAGAGCCATTTTGAACCATTTTTTTGTGACACGTCCACAGTGGCATGGGGCAGAACTGTGGTGGAATTTGATGCCAGTGTGACACCATTAACCAGTCTTACAGCTCACATAAACTTCTGAACTGTGGCCTTTTTCTCGCATGTGTTGGTACCTCGCCGTTCGAAGCGTTCGTAAACGAAGCTTGCACTCCGTCTCTAATGACTGCCCTGTCAACGGAATATTGAACTCTAATGTTCCTTCCTTCGTCTCTTGCGTTTTCCAGTTCTCAACAGAGATATGGTGTGCCACTTCATTCCTTGTCATTCAGATTTGTTTGATCACGCTAGAAGCGCTTGGGGCACCTGAACTCTGTTTTGTATGACAGTGCTTTATTACCACCAAGTCACTTAAATTGTCGCATCGTTGTCCTCCTTCAACCGGAAGAAAACAACCGGTGTGCCTCAAACCGTCACTGAACTAACGTGCCGTGCGTTGAAAGGAATTTCCGAGTGGACCTCGATGGTAAAATAAAAGTGCTGCACGCGAAATATTTCTGCTAGGGGTTGAGATGTAGCACCAATAGGGGTAACGCTACATCCCGCCATATCCGGAGGGTCTCAATACCGGCCGGTAAAAGCGGGAAGCGTTCGCTGACACACAGACGCAGAGGCAGGGCGCCGGGCTAATGCGCTGGCAAGCGCCGCGGCGGGAAAGCGCATTCATCATGAGCAGAAACCGGCATCCGTCAGCCGCGGCTGGAGAAAGCGGCGCGCTCCCGGATGATTAATACCGGCCGTTATCAGGGCCGGGATCGCTACCGTCCTATCCTCCACTTCCGGCCGATGGAACTGGATGCGGCACTCCAAGGTGGAGGGGACCGGCTGTCGTGCTGCCCTGCTACTCCTCAATTGCGTGCGTCGAGTTGTGTCTCCATATTCTGAACCGACGATCACTGTGCCAGATCCATTTTCTAACCTCGAATCTTGTGGAACATTACATTGTGAGCAATCATGAACATTTAAATTAGACACACTTATCTACCAATATAAAAATAATGGCCTATGGCTACAATATGGTGCATATACAGCCTGCGATAAACAGTCGCGAAACTCTGTAGGGTAAAAATTGCTACCTTCTGTCGGCTGTTGCGATACTAGCAATCCAAGCGGCTGGCGTCAACGGAGCAATTGCAATTTTTGCTGCTGTTACGTACACATTTCCCAGTCACTAACCTGTGCGGAGATTTTTCCAATATCAACAGGAAAAAGTAGTTAAGCTAATATCCCACCTCCTGCTAAAAATGGCTCGAAGTACTATGGGACTTAACATCTGAGGTCATCAGTCCCCTAGTCTAAGAACTACTTAAACCTAACTAACCTAAGGACATCACACACATCCATGCCCAAGACAGGATTCGAACCTGCGATCTTAGCAGCCGTGTGGTTCCGAAGTGAAGCGCCTAGAACCGCTCTACCACAGCGGCCGGCCCTCCTGCTAATATTAACATATAATAATCAAGTCTGAGGCGAGCTGTGACCGTCATTTGCGCCATCTCGCAGCCTGACCTGTAGTGTAAGAACAGAGCCGGAGTTGTGGTAATACCTAGCTTGCGCTTGTGTGTGATGAAGACACTCAACATTTATAACGTCATGTCTCTTCGACGCCTATGTGCTACGTATGACAATTTTGTAAGGCCTTCGTGTTATAGGTAACTATTATTATCATCATTGTTTGCCTTGATGTTGTCACCTTTTGTGTCCTAAGGTATGTACCTAAATTTATATGTACACATATTATGTAAGTGGAATCCAAGGACACTTTTATAGTGTTTTCTGTCCTCCCTAGATCCGACTGTGGCGGCTTTAGTTTCGCCGAAACCGGTAATCATGTAATAAAAAAGAATTCCTGCGATCTTGGCTATCAGTTTATTGTTTTATAATAATCAAGTCTGAATTCAGTGCAACGAACAGGGTCATACTTATCGAAGTTCAAAAACCTCGTGAGCGACGGAGATGACGATAAGGCCGAAAAAATCGGAAAATACCCCTAAACTGTTTGACAGATGTTGAACGTGTGACATCATCACGTGACACGTACTCGCACATGCTGCGGTGGACAGTATCGGTCTGTCGAACCTGATCGACCCAACTCAGTCCAGGATGTCAAATTAAACACCTTCGAGCCATCTAGTTTCCAAACTTATTTTGTTTAGCAACCTATTTCAGCGTTTTAATACGCCACCTTCAGGTCCCTGACCGACGTGTATGAAGATTCTAGCTCGGTTGTGATCAAAACTGGGGCCAGCAATACTAGTATCAGCAGGGTTTTGCTATATCGATCACTTCAACCTTCATCTTCCGACTCAGTGATGGTTGAAGTGATCGCTGCAGCAAAACTCTAGTGATACTAGTATTGCTGGCCCCTGTTTTGATCACAACCGAGGTAGAATCTTCAAACACGTCGTTCACGGGCATGAAGATGGCTTAGTAAAACGCTGAAACTAGCTGCCAAATAAAATAAGGTTGGAAACTAGATGGTTGGAAGGTCTTTAATTTGACATTCTGTATAGAACAGCCGAGTCCCGTAACCATCTCTAAAAAGCCACCAAGTCCAAGTCAAGTATTCACGTCTTGGTGGCTCCGGGCCTATGTATGCGATTTTAGCGCTTGGGGCTTGGAGTTCGAGTCTTGCATCTGGCAGGCAATGATTTTTTTGCATTGCGTTAGGCAGGTTGGGAGTTTACGTTGAGGTAAGATTTATTATTTTATTTACCGATCTCGCGGTCTCCGCCGGTTAACTGCCAAGTGCAGTACAACAAAAATCTAGCCTATTGCGTCACAGGTAAATAAATATAAGCTTCCGAACTCCATCGCTAGCAGGAAATGCTCTACGTGTTCTTTACAAAATAAAGTCTGTGAGCAAAAAAAAAGAAGGGACGAAAGGTAATAATCAGAACAGTTTTTGCTTTGTTACAGCGAGGACAGTAATTTTGCATTTTGTTACTTCTACGTTTATAACAGATCAGATTTACAAAAGGTGTTCGAAAACGGAGTAGCCTAGCGGAGCTACGGGTAGCACTGCGCTCTACCGGCGAGGGTAGGAACGACAAGCCCAATAACTCCATGTGCAGCGAGGTACGTTCTCTGGTTACGTCACATGCTGAACTCTTGTCATCCAATTCTGGGATATTTTCCGACACTTGTGGCCACACGTGTCTTATATTAAATAACTTGTCTCAGCATTATCTACGTCGTATGAAGATTCTAGCTCGGTTGTGATCAAAGCAGGGGCCAGCAATACTAGTATCAGTAGATTTTTGCTATAGCGATCATTTTAACCATATCCACGTGCTTGCCACGTACTGATGCTTTGCTATTTATTCTTATAAAAGTCCTTTTGGCCTTGTCCTTGCTTCTATGCCTTTCGTGTATCTATGATACGACTGTAGCGTAATGAAGTGGACAAGTAGCAAAGGGTACTCCAGAGAATCCGCAGAGCATTAAGAATGCTCAGAGAATGAAAGAGAACAGAACTGGATACTGAGTAACTAATTCAGAGTAAAGAACTCTTAAAGGTGTAAATATTGTTATCATGCTTTTTTTCCAAATGAATTTCTGCCAAAATCGGTATTTACATCTCTTGTATTGCCACGATTATTGTGGCATTCGGCTGCGTCTTTACCGCCAAGTTGTTAACTCATGCCGGCCGGGGTGGCCGAGCGGTTCTAGGCGCTATAGTCTGGAACCGTGCGACCGATACGGTCGTAGGTTCGAATCCTGCCTCGGGAATGGATCTGTGTAATGTCCTTAGTTAGGTTTAAGTAGTTCTAAGTTCTAGGGGCTGATGACCTCAGAAGTTAAGTCCCATAGTGCTCAGAGCCATGTTTTTGTTAACTCATACAACGATTTATGCGAAAAATAAAATGATCGTCTTACTTTAAAGGCGTTATAGGTCTACAGCGCCACAAGATACGAAAAATAATGTGGTTAGTGGAATTATAATTGTTGTCAGCCATTATTCTGGAGGACTGGTGACCTGAATCACTTGACAGAATTAAATTAGCTGACGTACATTCGTTTGGTGAGTGAAATTTGAATTCTGAAGTAGTTTTGTTTTAAAAGACAACGATACTTACAACAAATTTTAAAATACTGAGCTGAATAGAGAGGTCAATAATTTACGAGACCAATATTAGCTGCGAGACGTGAAGGTAGTACGAACAACGCCGTTGACTAAACACGAGACTTTCTTGGGAATTTTCCAATGTCCTGATTCAACACACGTCACGTTGCGCTTGTTTGCGGGAACAACTTGTTTTTCAGACGCTCTCCTTCACCGAGTAAACATGTTGACTACGAAGAAAGTATCGTCTTCTCCAGCAGGCGGAGCCTACAAAATCTTGGTAGTCCAGAAGGCAAATATTTGCTTTCATAGGGCAACTCTGCGTCAAAACATTTGCTTTGGATGTCTCAGCTCAGTTTGGAAAGGTAGTGAATATCTGAATACTGAACAGCACATTCAATGCTTTAGACCTTTGTGTTTGAACAGTATGTCAATTTATCCTTTTCGAATTTATTTATCTGAGAGCGCTAGAAGCACTGTTAACGGGTTTCGCATTCGCCAACTTTTCTGACAATACTAACAATGCTAAAGAATTCTCAGTAAAAGAAAATATGTGTGTGAGATGTTTCAACGAGCTTGAAATGAATATGGTGGCGAGTTTTACAGTTTCGTGTAAGGAGCGAGTTTGCATTGAAATTTGTAAAACAATTATAAAAAATTAAAAAGCTGGAAATACTGTCTATTTATTTCCTGAACTACAGAATGGCTTGAACGTTAGGGAATACGTCTGGCTGTTGGTAAAAGAAGTGACTCACTCACGGCAATCACTTCACAGAGAATTACGTGTAAAATATAACTTTGTGCTTCTCTGCGGGTGGAGGCATTGTGGAAATCTGATGACTTTCCACAGATTTCCAGTATTATGTAGGCAACAATACAGGACGCAGTAGCAGTATAGCATTGTATCAGGCATTGCGAATGCAATATTCATTCCAGTAAGCTGTCTGCCTTGCGAGGAGGGAACTAGGCTTCTTGTCTCTCACTCCCCTCCCCCCACCACTTCTCGTGACCACCCTTCCCGTCCCCCACAGGACGCTAGGCGCTGCGAGGTGATCGCGTGCTTAAACTCCCTGGTTCCTCCACGAGAAGAGACATATTGAGCGTAAAATAAGGGTTTCGTCTGAGCGTTTAGCATTACTCTGTAGCTTGAGCTGTGCGTCTCGGTTATTGCTTATTATACGCATTTTCACTGTTGCGAAGACATTTTCACATCAAGAATAGTAGTGGGAGCAAACCGTATAAATCATAATACCATTATTACTCTGTAAGGAGCCACCGGATATCACAAGTCGTCTGTGTGAAAATACTAAGAAAATATCCCTGAACAACCTCTGAGATTTTATCGGTGGAGTTCGTGTTCAGCATGTACCCAGAACTTTTCTCTTATGAGCAGCGTGTTCTTTATATTTGCGCAATGTGTTTAAAGATTTTTCGTCTTTTTCCGCAGGTATCAGAAATGCTGTACTAATGTCTCTAAGACAGTATGTTGGGCTGTTTACTGTCTTCTGAAAATCAATGAATACAAAAGATAATAAAAATTTATTTTTAGTCATCAGTGTACCAGTAGGTTTTATGTGGTCCACCACGAATTCCTCTCCTATGCCAACCTCTTCATTTCAATGTAGCACTTGAACCCAACGTCCTCAGTTAGCTGTTGGATGCATTCCAATCTCTGTGTTCCTCTACAGTTTTCACTCTCTACAGCTCCCTCTAGTAACACGGAAGTTATTTCCAGATGTCTTAACATGTGTCCTATCATCCGGACCTTTCTTCTTGTCACTGCTTCCCGTATTTTCCCTTCCTTCGTCGATTCTGTGGAGAATCTCATTCCTTACCTTATCAGTCCACCTAATTATCAAAATTTTTCTGCAGTACCACATCTCAAACGCTTCGATCCTCCTCTGTTTAGATTTTTGCACAGTCCATGATTGACTACCATGCAATGCTGTATTCCAAATGTACATTCACAGAAATTTCTTCCGCAAATTAAGGGCTATGTTTCATACTAATAAACTTCATTTGGATAGGGGCACTCTCTTTCCCTGTACTAGCCCGCTTCGTCTGCCATAGTAACTGAGCTTCCTAAGTAGCAGAACTCGGCAACTTCGCCTACATCTTGATCACAATTTGGGATACTAAGTTTCTCGCTATTCTCATTTCTGGTGCTACTCATTACTTTTGCCTTTCTTTGATTTACTCCCAATCCCTATTCTGTACTCAGTAGACTGTTCATTCTGTTCATCACATTCCGTAATCGTTCTTCACTTTTACTGAGGAAGCAATGAGATTAGTGAATCTCATCATTGATACCCAGTCACCCTGAACTCTAATTTCTTCATTCCCGTTACTGTTGCTTTTGTGTACAGACTGAAGAATAGGGGGGAAAGACTGCATGTCTGTCTCATACCTTTTTTAATCCGATCACTTCGTTCTTGGTCTTGCAGTCTTTTTGTCCCCTCTTTATTAGTAATACTATCCGTCATTCCCTATAGCTTAAACCTATTTTTCTCAGAATTTCAAACATCTTGCACCATTATACACCGTCAATACACTTTTTCCAGGTAGAGAAATCCTACGAATGTGACTTGATTTTTCTTCAGTCTTGCTTCTATTATCAAGCGCAATGTCATATAGTGACGCAACAGTGCCGTTTGTCATGACTGTCATAATGCAGTAGGGCGGAACGGTAATCGAATCGAGAACCGAGGGAGAATTGCAATCGGAGTGTCTGCTGGTTGGCGTAAGTATTGCGAGGCCCATATAGGCGCTGGGAACTGGTAGGTGCATTCATCAGGGGGGCAGCTATAATTGCAGCGACAAAGTTGCGACTGTGTTACTTCAGTACGGAGCGGCCGCCAATCGAATTACGGCCTCGGCAGCGGTTTGGAGAGGCGCCGCGGCCGGAGAGCGCGTGTCGGCTGGGCTGGACATTAGGGGCGGTCACCGGCGCCTCTGGCCGCATGCGGCAGTGGTGACCGACGGGAGTCCACACTCTCATATTTACGAGCCGCCACCGCACAAGAGCGACCCCTCAACAATTGATGACGCGGTTCCAGCTCGGCCTCTCTGACACGACCACGCTGTAGCGGTAACCTTCACCCGCGGACCAAGTTGGTGCTCCATCGCGTCGTCATACGTACTCCACAGGGGCAGATCGCTGGAATGTTCGCGACGTATCCACAACACCAGTTTGTCCATTAAGCAATTTCTGTGAACACTGAATGAAGTAAGCTTTATAGCCCACATAAACAGACTGACAAAAAAAAAAAAAAAAAAAAAAGTGGAGCACCCAGAAGACATGGTCATATGTTACTGTAACTTCGTTCACGTATACACTAATTTGGAGGGGGGGGGGGGGGTATGAAATGAGAAATGACTAGAGTTCCAATTCCCTGTGAGATGTAGAACGCCACCAGATTGTGTTAACGCTGGTCCAGGACGTGAACAGTGTCGGATGTTGAGTGATTACTGTGATGGGCATATAGATGCCAAGTACTCGTATGAGACAGCGGTATCAGCTCCAGTCTCGTTGTTGGTCTTCATCTGACCGACTGGTCGAATTGTGCAATATCCAGATTTGTGAGACATTCAGATGTGACAATGACCTGACGTCGTCGGCATGTAAACATGAAGGGAGGCATACTCGTTATCAAGGGTCCAGAAGACCATGTCTGACCAACAAGAGGGAGATTCGCCGTTTTTTGCACCAACGCCCAAGTGCGTTGTAACCCACTAACACCTGCTCCTGACACTCGAGAACAAGTAACAGACTCCTTGTTACAATCTGTGTCATCCTACACTACTTGCAGCCGGACTAAGGAACTGCCGTCCCAAGCTTAGGCTGCCTTTAACAGAACAACACACAGGCTGTGTTCGGCGTGGAGCCGTGACCAAGAAGCATGGACTGGTGATGAACACATTGTGCGCTGCAGTCAATCGCGGTTCTACACTATACGTAACCATTGTCAGCGAGTATGGTGGCGACGTCGGGAGATGATACATTCTTTCGACTACTGTTACTGCTGGCGTCAAACTGCGGGGAAACCATCGTGTATGGCTTCAGGTCGCAGCTCGTACTAATTCAGGAAAATATGACAGCTCAATGGTACGTCACCAGCATCCTGGGTCCTCATATGTTCCTTCTCTTGCGACAGTATGTGGTGGTATTTTTCAACAGGATAATGCTGATGACATTGGTATCCTGAGTGAAAGTGAAGAAGAATTAAATGATCTGCTGAACGAAATGAACAGTCTAATGAGTACACAGTATGGTTTGAGAGTAAATCGGAGAAAGACGAAGGTAATGAGAAGTAGTAGAAATGAGAACAGCGAGAAACTTAACATCAGGATTGATGGTGACGAAGTCAATGAAGTTAAGGAATTCTGCTACCTAGGCAGTAAAACAACCAATGACGGACGGAGCAAGGAGGACATCAAAAGGAGACTCGCTATGGCAAAAAAGGCATTTCTGGCCAAGAGAAGTCTACTAATATCAAATACCGGCCTTAATTTGAGGAAGAAATTTCTGAGGATGTACGTCTGGAGTACAGCATTGTATGGTAGTGAAACATGGACTGTGGGAAAACCGGAACAGAAGAGAATCGAAGCATTTGAGATGTGGTGCTATAGACGAATGTTGAAAATTAGGTGGACTGATAAGGTAAGGAATGAGGAGGTTCTACGCAGAATCGGAGAGGAAAGGAATATGTGGAAAACACTGATAATGAGAAGGGACAGGATGATAGGACATCTGCTAAGACATGGGGGAATGACTTCCATGGTACTAGAGGGAGCTGTAGGGGGCAAAAACTGTAGAGGAAGACAGAGACTGGAATACGTCAAGCAAATAATTGAGGACGTAGGTTGCAAGTGCTACTCTGAGATGAAGAGGTTAGCACAGGAAAGGAATTCGTGGCGGGCCGCATCAAACCAGTCAGTAGACTGATGACAAAAAAACTCGTCTCTCGAATTGTCTGCGTCATTTTGCGTTACTCAAAAATGGTTCAAATGGCTCTAAGCACTATGGGACTTAACATCTGCAGGATAGGAGCATTGAAGTTTCCAAAGCCGTTTGAATCAGACTACGATATTTATTGAGTAAGTGATGAATTTTTTGGCAGGTTATTGGAAGATCAAAGGTCGGGCTATGAGGAATCGCGCACACACACACACACACACGCACACACACACACACAGTTTCCACTGTTCGCTGTCACGGTGTGCATTGTCTTTTTATTGGTAATTCAGCTTAGCTTAGCGGGACCTCCATTTCGAGAGACTTAACGGTCAGACATTGTTAGACTGCTCTACGAGCCTCGGACGAATTTCCTGTAGTGGTAACCGCTGGAATGTGACACTTCTGGAACTGCACTCCATTCAAACGCTCACCAGATACGCGCGCGATCGTCACAGTACGTCAGTGGAAGAGGCCCCGCAGTGGCGCTGGCTGGTAAAAGGCCGGCCCGGTCAGCGCGGACGGCGTGTGCTCTCGGAGCGCCCCGCCCGGTGAATAAATGAGCAGCGCCGTCATTTGGGGCGCCGTGACAAAGGCAGACAGTAATGGCGGCCCGCCGGCGTAATTTGATCGCGGGCGCGCAAGTGGGCCTCGACTGCGGCCTTCTGCACGGGCGGCTCGAGTGGCGCGACTCCCGCCGCTGCTGCCGGGCCCGCGACTCGCCGCCTCCCTCTCATCTCAGAGCAAAGGGACGACCGCCTCGCCTCTTATTTCACCCATGTGACTGACGTATGGAGGAAGTTAAAGGGCCAATGAGAAACGTACACACTAAGCTCTGCAAGAACCTAAATAACTCCGCGTCCTCCCTCTGGATTAGTTATCGGTGGAACAAAGTCTTCGAAGTCCTCCCTCTGGATTAGTTATCGGTGGAACAAAGTCTTCGAAGTGTTCGGAAATTCCCGTTAGAAACTTCTAGGAGAGGGGAGTGAGTCGTATTTTGAACAGGAACCCGTGCACGGAAACGTCATCCAACGACATTACAGAGAGTCAAAGTGACAGGTGCCGGTGCCTCTGGAATGTATCTACCGAGTGATCAAAAAGTCAGTATAAATTTGAACACTTAATAAACCACAGAATAATGTAGATAGAGAGGTAAAAATTGACACACGTGCTTAGTAGGACATGGGGTTTTATTAGAACAAAAAAAAAAAAAACACCCCATATTCCTAGACGCGTGAAAGATCTCTTGCGCGCTTCGTTTGGTGATGATCGTGTGATCAGCCGCCACTTTCGTCATGCTTGGCCTTCCAGGTCCCCAGATAGCAGTCCGTGCGATTATTGGCTTTGGGGTTACCTGAAGTCGCAAGTGTATCGTGATCGACCGACATCTCTAGGGCTGCTGAAAGACAACAACCGACGCCAATGCCTCACCATAACTCCGGACATGCTTTACAGTGCAACATTATTCATCGACTACAGCTATTGTTGAGGAATGATGGTGGACATATTGAGCATTTCCTGTAAAGATCATCATCTTTGCTTTGCCTTACTTTGTTATACTAATTATTGCTATTCTGATCAGATGAAGCGCCATCTGTCGGACATTTTTTGAACATTTGTATTTTTTTGGTTCTAATAAAACCCCATGTCATTCCAAGCATGTGTGTGAATTTGTACCTCTCTATGTACATTATTCCGTGATTTATTCAGTTTTCAAATTTATACTGATTTTTTGATCACTTGGTATATACAGGGTGATTTCGCGATCATGTTACAAACTTCCAGAGGTGATGCAGGATAGTAAATGTATCAATTTGAGGTACAGGCCTCTGTGCCGGAAATGCATGAATCGAAAGTTATAAGCGAATCCGTACTGATACCTCTGACAGTGGAATACATGTACTGGTACTGTTGTTGCTGACACCCAAACCTCCAGGTGTCACACACTTAGATGTGGACCAAACGTTGTATGTCGATGGAGTATCAACCCAAACTTCGACTTAGTTCGTACTGTGTGCTATCTTCCAGCAGAACGGCCGTAACACCAGAACTACCAGAGTACAGGAAAAGCATATTTATGGTAGCTAATAAGTGTTCAAAAACGGCTCTGAGCACTATGGCACTGAACTTCTGAGGTCATCAGTCCCCTAGACTTAGAACTACTTAAACTTAACCAACCTAAGGACATCACACACATCCATGCCCGAAACAGGATTCGAACCTGCGATCGTAGCGGTCGCGCGGTTCCAGATTGTAGCGCCTAGAACAACTCACCCACGGAAGTAACACTTATTAAAGTGTTACTTCCGTGGGTGAGTTGGTAGAGCAATCGGTCGTTGTATCAAGAATCGTGGGTACAAATGCCAATGCGACAATTTTTAATGAATTGTGTGTGTGAAAGTGTTAAATGGGACAAAATTTTCCTGACATGTGAAAGGGCTGTTTGGAGTATACAGCAATGTCCTCTTGGCAGTCTGCTTCCGCTATGTTTCTTTGAAAGTAGTAAATTTATAGAGTGCATTTTTAATTTCACAGACTATACAATGAGAACAACAGAATACAGAGCAGCTGCATCACAAGTGCGAAAGTAAGAGTAATAATAATAATAATAATAATAATAATAATAATAAAACTGACAGTAGTAAACATAAACAAAATAATATACGTAGTGTAGGCGGCACTGCCATCTGCAGTCAATTATTACTGTTATTATTATTATTACTATTAGTACTTCCGTAAGTGTGATGCAATTGTTTCTTTATTCTATAGTCCCATTGTTTCTGTTTGTTCTGTGAAACTACAAATGCACTAGCTGCTTCATCACGAGTCATGTCTGCTCTGTCGCACATGTCCAACAGATCACCAACACCTATCTATATAAATGTACTCTATAGGTTTGCTACTTTCAACTAACGTAGCGAAAGCAGACTGCCGAAAGAACATTTCAACAAACTCCGAAAAGTCTTTTTCCATGTCAAGTAAATGTTGTCCCATATAACACTTTCATACATGATACATTAAAAGAAATTGTCGTCATTGTGATTTGAACCCGGTTCCCTTGATACAATGAACTATCGTTCTACCAATTCACCCACGAAGCTACATTTGATAGCTACCACGATATGCTATTCCTGTGCTCTGGTAGTTCTGGTGTCACGCCCGTTCTGCTGCACGACAGCACACAGTACGAACTAAATCGGAGTTTTGGTTGATACTCCATCGACACAAAACGTTTGGTCCAGATCTGAGTGTCTGACATCTGGAGGTTTGGGTGTCACCCACAACAGCATCAGTACTTGTATTCCACTGTCAGAGGTATCAGTACTGTTTTCTATTATAACTTTCGAGTTATTCGTTTATCATATAGAGACTCTTATCTCAAACTGCCACTTGTGGCCGGACATGGTCTTCCGAAATATGTGGATTTAAAAAAACAGCGAAAGTACTTTACGATCTCTAATACTGCTGATGCAGCAGTTGCTCAGTCTGCGTTCGATGGGTAGCATCTAATCAATTACATTATTCTCTCTTCCTCCCCCCCCCCTCTCTCTCTCTCTCTCTCTCTCTCTCTCTTCGCAACCACTCTTTTAGTTAGTTGAAAAACCATGCCCTCTTATAAGTCCAGGACAAACCTACGTTATTTATTTAGGAAACGAAAAATAGGAACTGAAGATCAAAATATCTCACGGGAAATGGCGATCCATTACACAAAGATGATTAATAATGGTTCTCTGAGAGGGACGCACTAGTTATTTAACAAGGAAGTAGGGTAAATTAGGAACATATTGCTGTTTTTGAATTTACTGTGATATCGTTCTCAGGCGTAAGCCTTGCTTTCAAATAACGTCGGTTCCGCCAAAGTACGAAAAGAATGTTAATGTTTGAGGACAAGACTTCGCGTCATTAGAAACGGATCGTGTAAGTAGATGCAACAATCCCCAAACCAGGAACATCCATAGTTTAGTTGCTGCAAATGACATTTGTATTACATTTATATAGTATTTATGATTTTTTGACGTTGTAGCAAGGCGTATATTTCTTTCTGTTTCATTTTTAGCTGTCAGGTGCCTCAACACCTCAAGACTGTTGCTGCTGGAAACCAGTGAAGTGGCTCCGACACGTGAGGTTCCACATTCCAGCTTCCTCCTGGGAAAACAACCCGTTGTCGGGAATAAGCGGTTTCGCAATTATTAAAACGAAATTAGGAATGGCGCATAAAGTCTTATTTAAGGAGAGCCGTAGCGTGCCATGCTCAAGTTATCAGCAACTTTGTGAAGCTCGTTAACTCGTTTTTTCCGACTTCTTTTTCCTTCTATTTCTTAAACTTTCTCTATGGTCGCTGGTTTTGTGACAGCATTAAACTTCAGTGGGTTTTTTCTTGGAATTAAAAAGTAGGTATTCAAATTACACCACGCCCGCAGACTATTCTGGAGGATAATGACTTCTTAGTCCTATTTACTTTCATATTTTCACGCTGTAACTACCCATCCCGCATAATCGTTATCTTTAAACACCGCCCTGTTATTCACTCGCTAATAGGACATCATTCAACGTCTGTAATAAAAATAAAGGTCATTCCTCTTTTTTCTCTCAACCACCAACAAAAATACTCAATTTTCTGGCACTTTTCTATGCAATTCGAGACGCATTGTTATGGTCAGTCCTTCAGATATTGTAGCCTGGAACACGGTGTGACTGTAAACTGTATTCCCACCGGTTGCCAAAACCTGTAAATTTCATGCGAAGAAAATTCAAAATGCAAGTGGAAAAACGCATCTCCAAACAACTTGATATTCTCCATTTATACAAAAGGTTTAAGCTTTTTCTTGGACATGTCGCGATTGACGAGACACACGCAGTCAAAGTAATCTGAATACAAAATGAAACCGTTTCACACTAAAGAAAAAAAAACTGTAAATTACCCAAGTTTTATGAATAATTTATGTACTAATCACGGTTGGGTTCGTATTGGAGAGGCAGAGTTCCTTCTCTTTGAGTCATCCATCTTTTGAGCGGTGTGATATGGCCGGCCATGAATTCCTCTCTGGACCATTCTCTTAATCTACAGCACATCCGTCCTCATTTGTTTGTCGGAGATATTCCAAACTCTGTTTTGTTCTGCCGTTTTTACTCCTAACGATCCCCCTACATTATGGAAGCTATTCTCTGATATCTTAACACATGTGCCAAAGTCCTGTCCCTTGTTTCACTCCACAGTGTTTTCCGTATGTTTCATTCAACAACCATTCTGCGGAAAACCTCCAACCCTTTTGAGGCCACCGAATTTTCAATATCGTTATAGAGCAGCACATCTCTAACGCTTCGATTCTCGTCTTTTCTGGTTTTTACAGAGTCTGTGATTTACTAATCTACAATGCTGTGCTCCAAATGTGGATTCCCATAAATTTCTTCCTAAAATTAAGATTTGTGTTTAGTATAATACTGTTGGCCAGGAATGCCTTCTTTGCCTGCGCTAGTCTGCTTTTTATGTCCTTCTTAGTTCTTGAGTCACATGCTATTAATGCTTCCAAGATATATAAATTCCTTCATTTCATCTACTTCGTGGTCACCAATTTTGATGTTAAGCTTCTCGCTATTCTCATTTGTGGTACTTTATTTCTGACTACTTTCGTCTTTCTTCGATTTACTATCGGTCTATGCTCTAGACTCATTACACTGTTCATTCCATTCATCAGATCCTACAATTCTTTTTGTGTCGTCTTTGACACTGTAGAGTCTTGTACCAGCAAGGGAGATGGTGATGTATGGTGGCCGGTATCCTCTATCTACAACACAACTGCACACATGTATTAACAGCGTTCTTTATTCATAAGAACAAGAAGCTACTTATCATTGAGCAAGTTGTTGTGGTACAAACTCTTCCGTAATAGTTCATGTTAGCCTCAATGCTGATGAAGTACAAGTCCCGCTATAAACACTACACTGGTCGCAATGTACTGACAGACGTCAACTAGAATAGTGACTGAGGCTGAGCTAAGTAACTGAGACTGCTACACTGCAACTGACTCTATCTGCCACTGGAACTGACTCTGTTACTGAAACTACAGCTGACTTGGTTCCCCGGCCCGCGGCGGCGATCTGAATACTGGCGGTCGAGAGAACGTTGGCGGCAAGTTGCTTGCGAGTCTGTCTTCGGCCTCTACCCTAATAGGCACACTTGATTCAGTGCATATTATCGATCTTCTTGCAACCTCTTTGCTGAATGGCGCGCTGGCGAGGGCTTACACCAGTACATTTCTTCTTCCCCTTCACTGAGGATAGCAATGTGATCAGAGAATCTTGTCACTGATACCGTTTCACCATGAATTTCAATCCCACTCTTCGTTTCCATCATTACTTCTTGTATGTACAGACTGAACAGTTGGGGCGGAATCTGGCGTCCATGCCTCACACTATTTTTAATCTGCGCACTTCATTCTTTGTCTTCCTATCTTATTGTCTCTGCTTTCTTCTTGTATATTTGTATATTACCCTTCTTTCCCTATAGCTCGCTCTCATTTTTCTCAGAATTTCGCATATCTTGCAGCATTTTGTATTGTCGAATGCTTCTTCTGCATCGATAAATCCTATGAACGATTCGATATTTTTCTTAAGTCTTGTTTCCATTATCAAGTGGAACGTCAGAACTGCCTCCCCGATACCTTCACTTTTCCTACAGCTAAACCAATCGTGATCTAATATTTCCTCATTTTTTTTTTTTTTAATTCCTTTCTGCTTGTCAACGACTTGGACGCATGAGCCGTTAAGTTGATTGTGCGACAGTTCTGGCACTTACCTGCCCTTTCTATGGTCGGGATTTCATTTTCATGCAAGCGTGTTACTTGTCTGTCAACTACGACGTGGACACACGCGTGGCTGGGTCTCTGAGGGTGGTTCTTGCGTGCCCTGCGTATGCAGCGGGTCCTCGTCCACGCACCTGTGGCGAACGGACAGCGGCAGCTGCAGGGGCAGCGCGGGACCCCACTGGCCGCCAGTTTGTTGGCGAATATATTAGGCGTATCGACCAGTGTCCGGTGGCGACAGAAGCGCGCGCGAATACCGCCGGCCCGGGAATGCGCGGGCCTAGGAATGCGCGTCGGCGCCGGACAGCTAGACCGCGCGCGCTTTCCTCGGCCGTGGTCTCCGCGGCAACACGCACGCTGCCGGAATGTCGCTGCGTGTGCGTGCGGTGCCGATATGAAACCGCGGCTGCAGCGTCTGCCTGGTGGGACAGTGCAGTCTGCTGCAACCAGGAGTAAGCAGGAGAGGCCTACCCCATTTCTCAAGTTACGCGAGACATGGCATCCCCTATGACTGTAAAACAGAAAACTGAGTGGGAAGCTAATTGGTCTAACAAGGAGACTACCCGGCAATGGAATTTGTTGTATTTATAATATGTGAACTTTGATCTAAAAAAAATGGTTCAAATGGCTCTGAGCACTATGGGACTTAACATCTGAGGTCATCGGTCCCCTAGAACTTAGAACTACTTAAATCTAACTAACCTAAGGACATCACACACATCCCTGCCCGAGGCAGGATTCGACCCTGCGACCGAAGCAGTCCCGCGGTTCCGGACTGCAGCGCCTAGAACCGCACGGCCACCGCGGCCGGGCTTTGATCTCAAATATCAATCAACCAAGGCGATTCTCAAAAATTCTCGAAAAAATCGACTTTGAAGTTATCCGACCGGCTTTAGTAGGCTACCCCAAGGCAGGGGCGTCCGACCTTACGAGGAAAAATACGAGTATGTTTGGGCCGCACATGACATACTTAGCGCTAATTCGGGAGGACGACGGTTCAAACCCGCGTCCGACCATCCTGATTTGGGTTTTCCGTGATTTTCCCCTATCGCTTCAGGCAGGGGCCGGGACGATTCCTTTAATAGGGCACGGCCGATTTCCTTCCCCATCCTTCCCTAAACAGAGCTTGTGATCTGTCTCTAATGAACTTGTTGTCACCAGGACGTTAAACACTAATCTCCTCCTCCTCCAGTAACAAAACCTACAAACTGCATAGACGCGTTCCTGATTGGAAATAGAGGAAAGCAGGTCCTATGGACATGTATGCGGGAATGAATTGTTGCCACGATAGATGGCTCTGACGAATGACAGTTCCTCTGACCATGTGCCGTGTGTTCCTTGTATGTTTGCAGATTGTTGATTGATGCACCGTACTCTAACACGTCGCTATAGTGTTTGTGTACGGCCAAACAGATGGACTCGGTCGCACCACCATAATAAAACAAGTATCCTCACATACACCAACCACAGCACACAACATTTCAAGCGCTTTTTGGGCGTTTGTGTGATCATGAGTCCTTGCAGACAGACAACGTGCAGAGAGTCGGCGGACTGTGAGGACAACACATTTGGAAGACCGGGTTTTACAGAATATTGAGACGAACTCTACTACAAGATACAGGCAAGTGTGCCGCCAACATGGTGTAAGCCAAAGTACGATTATCAGTATACTGCATGACAACCGCTACTATCCCTACCACATATAATCCCATGGAGGCCACATTGAACAACTGTTGTGTTGTGGACGCAATATACCTCCGCACTGTGTTCCGGAACAAATTGTTGTCGTTGTATGCACGCTGTCCATTCCCGGATGTGGTTTTAATGGGACCTTTTTTCCTCAATTTCCAGCCAGGAATATCTCCATGTCGTTTATTGGTTTTATTAATGTTCACCCGTTATGTCATGTCGCGGTACAAGCCTTTCTATTTGGCGCCACTTGTCATCGCTCATTGTGATAGGCCGAGCTTCTTTAATCCCAAGGCAGCAGGTAGGTCAAAAAGATATTTCCCGACACATGATTGAACTGTAGGGCGTTCGTCTCCCCGCACTCTCTTGAAAGCTGCTTTGTTCTGCACAAGCAACTTTGAACAGGTTGTTCCGTACATCTTTGCAGTTACACAGTCATTTATACAAGTTTTTCCAGATGTTGCAATGCACTTACCACAGCATACACAAGTCTGCCATGTTATCATACTTCTGTCTCGCTCTTGCATTTCTGAACGACATGACCTCTCCGTACAGCCCCGGTCTTCCAGAACCTGGAGGTATAACAGGAGATTAGTGAGTCTCCCGGCCTATTTCTGTGCACTACTTTATTTACGTTCAACATAAACTGCAAATCCCTGCACGAAACGCCGATCCTCTGCCGGTCTTTCTGCATTTCGATAAAATCTTCTGGCGTTACATCCTCCCCACAGACAATAACATCGTCCGAGAAAGGCCTCACGGGGCTACGAACGTCGTTCAATCTATCTCCTTTTTTTTTTGTCCTCCGTCTTTTGTCTGATCTGATGCGGCCTGCCAAGAATTCCTCTCGTATGCCAAGCTCTTCGTCTCAGAGTAGCGCTTAAATCCAACGTCCTCAAACATTTGTTGTATGTATTCCAATATATCCGTCTTCCCCTACAGTTATAACCCTCTACAGCCCTCTCTAGTACGCCGGTGTCTAAACAAATGTCCTATCATCCTATCAGCCTGTCCCTAGTTCTTGTCTGTATTTTCCGCAAGTTTCTCCCTTCGCCGATTCTGCAGAAATCCTCCTCGTTCCTTGTCTTATCAGTTCACTTAATGTTGAGCATTCTTCTGTAGCACCACATGTCAAACGCTTAGATTTTCCCCTTTTTCAGTTTTTCCACTGTCCACGATTTACTTTCATACACTCCTCTGCTCAAAATGAAAGTCCCCAGAAATTTCTTTCTAAAATTAAGGCCGATGTTTGATGCTAGTAGACTTAACTTGGGCATAAATTCCCTCTTTGGCTATTCTAGTCTGCTTTTCATGTACTCCATAAGCCGTTCGTTGTTTTCTTTGCAAAGTAGCACAATTTCTTCACTTCTTCTATCTAGTGGTCTCCACGTTAGATGGTAAGTTGTTCACAGTCGATCATTAATATAAGTTATAAACAGTAGCAGCTCTGTAGCGATTCCTTTGTGGTACTCCCGAAATTACATTTGTCGATTTTGTTCCGTTAGGAACTACGTGTTTAGTTATATCTGGAAACGAATTCCGTATACAATCGCAAATCTGGTTCGAAACTCGGTAACTGATACTAAATGAATTATGTATAAATTATGGCAATGATTTGGTGAAACAGTTTTCAATAATCACGGACCTCAACAAGTTCAGTTCATAGCCAAAACAGAGGTAAGGGTTAAAATGTCCATATTGATTATTATTAGGTTTTTCGTGGGACGTATGTTACGCTCTTTCGCGCAAGAGAAACTTTTGGCATAAGCGTTTAGATTTCTATTCCCAAAAGAGTAGATATAATCGCAAAGTATCAGCGACACAGCTGATTATAGTAGAAATCGAAGAAATTATTGGTCACACAACAGAGGGGCAGATAGACCAGAGAGAAACTAAATTAGTATTTTAGACGCTTACATTTAGCACTTTTAGTGCTTCTTCCCGAAACACCACAATATAAATATTATAAGTCGGACAGACACCAGATCTAAGATAACTCCTTCCGTGTTTCTCTTGCTGAGGAGCTGGCTGTTGCTTCTATTTTCAGATTAAATGTTTTAAAGATTAGTTTGTTAATGATGTAGGCAATGCATCTGTAAGAACATGTTACGTTTATTGCTTCAGTGAGCTATAAATGCGAGTACGTCCGGTCTACCAGACAGTTATGAAACAAGAGAGTGTCATAAGACGCTTTCTTTGATTCAATCTCGTCCATCGTCGGTGACAAGTGGAAATGACTCAGCATTGAGGATATATTTTGCCAAAGTGAGCGCCTGATTGACTAAAAAAGATACGAAGCAAAAATATAAATTATGTATTGTGCTACTTAAAATCACGAAACGGTAGGAATAAGAATAAGAATCTTTATTAGCCGTTCAGTATTTTCTTATACAATGGGCTTCGTCAATAAGTTCAATTACAGTATAAAGATGGTTATATTCTCATAACAGCGTATATATAAATCATATGAATGTTAGTGTAGTACAATAGCAAACATTTGGAATTTTATATAGTGTTAATTCCACAATAAAAAAGAAAACATTATACAGATTTATATTAAGCGGGGAGTATTAATGTTGATGACACTGTGTCATTATCATATACATGTTGTTAACATTATGTCATTATCCTAAGATATTGATACAAATATAGAGCACTCGAAACAGGTCTATGCCTATATGTTGGAATTGTTTTTCCAAATTTAGATCCTACTACAGGCAGAGGTACCTTTCTCTATGTTAAAATAGCAAATCTGCCATATTACAAGCTTTATATTCATCAACTGAGTAAAATGCTTTACCTTTGAGCCATTGACCCAATGTCGCCTTAAATTTATTTTTAGATACTGTTTGTACAATTTTAGGGAGCATATTAAACAGTTCGAAGCCTACATATTTATAACTATTATGTATCTTGGAGAATCTAGAGTATGGCACATCAATTGTGTGGCTTCGTCTTGTATTATGGGTGTGGACAGATGACCTAAGGGGATATTGAGCTATGTTTTCTTTTACGTGCAATACGCAATAATAGTTGTACAAACAAGGAACTGTCATGTTAAGTTTTTTGAAATGTTCCCTGCATGTATCCCTAGCAGATACATCGAAGAGCTTTTTTTTGCCATCTAAAAATTGATACTGAATTGGGAGAATTTCACCAGAGCAGAATACCATATGAAAGATGGGGGTGGATATAAGCAAAATATGAATGCAGTAGTAAGTTTTGGCTGACATTATACCTAAGCTTATAAAGTAGGAACATAGCACGTGTAAGTTTAGAACAGACGTATGTGATACGTTTATCCCAGCTAAGTTTCTGGTCAATCATCATTCATAACAGTTTAACAGACTTATTTTCTTTGTTTGATACCTTCAAATTAAAGAATATTTCCTCAGTTTTTGTTTCATTTATGTATAGGGAGTTTGCACTAAACCAATGAACCGATTTTTTAAATATTATATTATTTTTTCTCGTACAGATTCAAGAGTCTGTCCTGAATTGATAAAAGTTGTATTGTCCGCATAGAGGACTGTTTTACAGGATAAATACTGTGGCATATCATTAACATACACTACAAACAAGAAGGGCCCAATTATGGAGCCCTGTGGCACACCTTTTTTTATTGTTTGCAGGGACTGCGTTATGTGTCACCCAGGCGATGTGTGTGATATGGCTAAGACCCGAAGACATAAACTGATATATCTGACTATGAGGCGCTGAAACGCGTTGTGTAAGGGGTGGGGGATAGTAGGAGATAAAAATTGGCAGGAAAGGAACTACGTGCAAAAGAAGAGGTGTCTGATCTACTGGTTCACGTCCATGCCGGAATTTGCATGGTGTGCAAACGTATTACTGAGCGTAGGTCTAGGCGTGCGCTTACAGGTCTACGAATGACATCGCCTTGAGTACAGCGGCCTTCTGCTGCGACGCCTGGAGTGGGCGGACGCCACGTAATGGCGCATCCCCGCGGGCGGTCTGTTACGGTCAGCGGCGGCCATCAACCCGGCGCTAATGGCGGGAAGTCGAGCAGACGCGGAGACGTTTTTCTGTAGCTGCCGGCGCGTCCTTGCAGCGTCACCAGGACGACTTCTGATTTCTGATCTACTACGTGTGAATAACTGTATGGGAAATCAGAATATTCTGTTAGCTGAAAATTGCTTTGCCAGTAGATTTTTGTGAAACAGAATGCAAATTACTGGCGCAGTTTGTGACACACGAGCTGCAAAAGTTGCTGAAACCGTTCAGTCAGACTGATATCTCGGTGTAACTTCAGGTGTGCCCCAGGGCAGCGTAATAGGTCCTCTGCTTTTTACGATTTACATAAACGATATGGTTGATGGTATTGACAGCGGCCTTAGACTGTTTGCCGATGATGCTGTAGTCTACAGGAAAGTAGTATCATACGAAAGTTGTGAACAAATCAATGAGGATTTGCAGAAAGAAAATGCGTGGTGTAATGACTGGCAGTTATCTCTCAATATTAGTAAGTGTAACCTACTGCGTATAACAAGGCGAAAATCCCCATTAATGTATGAGCACAAAATAAATGACCTGTCTTTGGAAGCGGTAACATCAGTCAAGTATCTGGGTGTGACTATTCGAAATGATCTCAAATGGAATGATCAGATTACACTAGTAACGGGTAAGGCGAACTCTGGATTGCGGTTTATTGGTAGAATCCTGAAGCGATGCAGTCCTTCAACAAAGGAAATAGCTTACAATACCTCAGTTCGACCAGTCTTAGAGTATTGTTCGTCTGTATGGAACCCTTACCAGATGGGTCTGATTCAAGAAATTGAGAATGTCCAAAGAAGAGCGGCAAGATTCGTGACTGGTACATTTAGCCATAGCGAGTGCGTTACAAATCTCATAGAAAGTTTGAAGTGGGACGCACTTGCAGATAGACGACGCGCTAAACAGAAGGGGCTGCTCACTAAATTCCGAAATCCAATATTCACCGAGGATGTAGAGCATATATTATTACCACCAACTTTCAAATCGCGTAATGATCATCTTTCAAAGATAAGGGAAATAAGAGCTCGTACTGAGGCGTTCAGACAGTCGTTTTTCCCTCGTGAGATCCGCGAGTGGAACAGAGGGGGGAGGGGGGGGGGAATTATGACTTTGGCGCGAATTGTGCCCTCCGCCACTCACCGCCTGGTGGCTAGCGGAGTATATATTTTGATGTAGATGTAGATGAGTTCGTGTTTCCCAAACAGTGGAAACAAAGTAGATGACTGTAGTGGAAATAGCGTCCCGTAAAGCTCTCTACGACAACATGCGCTACTGAGATTTTTACATACGCATGATTCGACTTTCCTACCAAACTGCTAGCATAATTTATTTTGGCAGCATAATAGATATGTGGAACATACTGCTGATGGTACTGTTACAAATACGTGTTTACGCCTTAGCTTCTATTGTGATGCTGCAATCAATGTATCTCTTTCTTCCAGGAGTTTCGAGACCGTCAAGATATGCAGATTAGGCCCAATAACCGCGAAATTCGAGTTACACAAGGAAAACGTGTTTCAAGGTCACTTTTATATGTTTTTCTTGAATGATTCGAAAACTGCAGCCTCTAGTGAAAACGTATACCAGTATAAAATTTAATTACGTTAAATTTCCTACAAGAAGGTCCTGTTCATTTTTACTGAGGGCTAGTAGTTTGCGGTTAGTGATGGAGAGAACATGAAAATCTTGCTCGGGGTATTTGAAAGCGTCTCAGGTTGCATACAACCCAGCTGAATTACCCTGTGTAAAGATGGGAATGAGCGTTTCTTAGTATTATTGCTCTTTAACCAGCTGCGTGACACATGTACTTCTCAAATTTTCGGAGGAATACTTTGCAAATACTGTAGTTCATTGAAGCAGGCACTTAAATGTGATTTGCAGAGTATCCATGTAGATGTACATCTACATCTACATTTATACTCCGAAAGACACCCAAAGGTGTGTGGCGGAGGGCACTTTACGTGCCACTGTCATTACCTCCCTTTCCTGTTCCAGTCGCGTATGGTTCGCGGGAAGAACGACTGCCGGAAAGCCTCCGTGCGCGCTCGAATCTCTCTAATTTTACATTCGTGATCTCCTCGGGAGGTATAAGTAGGGGGAAGCAATATATTCGATACCTCATCCAGAAACGTACCCTCTCGTTCCTGGACAGCAAGCTACACCGCGATGCATAGCGCCTCTCTTGCAGAGTCTGCCACTTGAGTTTGCTAAACATCTCCGTAACACTATCACGCTTACCAAATAACCCTGTGACAAAACGCGCCGCTCTTCTTTGGATCTTCTCTATCTCCTCCGTCAATCCGATCTGGTACGGATCCCACACTGATGAGCAACACTCAAGTATAGGTAGAACGAGTGTTTTGTAAGCCACCTCTTTTGTTGATGGACTACATTTTCTGAGGACTCTCCCAATGAATCTCAACCTGGTACCCGCCTTACCAACAGTTATTTTTATATGATCATTCCAGTTCAAATCGTTCCGCACGCATACCCCGAGATATTTTACAGAAGTAACTGCTGCCAGTGTTCGTTCCGCTATCATATAATCATACAATAAAGGATGTAGATGTAGAATGTCTTAGAAGTTATGTTAAAATGATGTACTCACTGATGTAAACAAATAATTAGTATCTTACAAACTTTTGGTGTTGTTATTGTAGTGAGAAGCATATGGGGCATGTACACAGTGATGGTGACGGAGGCTATATGTGGTGGTGGTGGTGGTGGTGGTGGTGGTGGTGGTGGTGGGGGGTGGGAGGTTGGGGGGGGGGGGGAGAGAAGAGATTGTATTGAATTATGACATCTCCAAAACCGAGTTCTTGATCCACGCCTGGGGCGCGAGACAATCTCTGGGAAGAAGACGAAGAAGAAGAAGAAGAAGAAGAAGAAGAATAGGAGGAGAAGAAGGAGGAGGAGGAAGAGGAGGAGGAAATAACATTAGGAAAGACACCTGTTATGAGAGACTTGAAAAGTTCCGAGCGCAAGTGCTCGTTCCTAATGACACTGAGTACGACACTGTTGAGAGTTGATGCCAATAGGACGGCGGGTTGCGGCGGAGTCAGAGGTAACGACTGGTCCCCTTTGTTACAGTTGGATGCGCCGTTATATGGGGCACTGAGGGGCCTCTTCGACCTGTGGAGCACGTAGCGAGTTTACTTTATTGACACAGGGAGGCACACTTTTCTCTCGCTCCCTGGCCGCCGCGACCTCTCCACAAATCCCAGAATCTGTCCGCGTGTGGCCTGGCTCTGTGGAGGGGCGGCGCAGGCCACGGGAGGCCGGCAGCCCCCAGCCAGCCAATACCTTCCCTCCCCGCTGCGGCGTCGCCGTCCTCCCCCGGCTTCCCTCTGTTTACGAGCCGCCGCGTCCGGCCGGGCAATCTCACCGCGGCGAAAGAAATGAAATAACCCGACAGTAAATAACGGCGAAAGGAGAGAAGCAGAAACAGGGCGCGCGAGTCGGGAGGAGCTACTCGCCGAGTTCCGGTCGAAATAAACCGGCGGGCTACGGCTAAATGTGTCGGCGCCCGGGCCCGCGCGGCCGCCGCCTCTTTTCAGACAGGAAGATGAGATTTGCCAGCGCAATCTCCTACAGCGGCGCGCCGCCACCCCGCGTGCGCCACCGCAACCGCCGACCACCCGCCGGCTGCCGGCTGCCGGCGGCGCGCGCCACTCGGTGCGACTGTTTGCCTTAAACGAATCTAAAACGCCGCGATGAGCTCTTTATGCCGGGGGCGCGACGCGACCACGCTCAAGCCGGCGCTGTTGCCTGCCGGAACTGCGTCGCTCGCCGCCGCCGCCGCGGGATATTCGATTAATTTTCAGCGTCGGTAAGCTTCGCGGCGGGCACAGGAAATTGTACCAGTGCTTGCAGTTCACCCGCGCGAGCGCAAATTCAAACGCAAGTGTTGTCTCGCTTCTGGCGAGCTAATCCGCTAAAAGGAGGAAGGAAGCGAGGAGGGTATGAAAAAAATGTAATAAACAGATCGTGTTGCACTCTCTCTTTTGAGTCCATAAGCTTAAATATGAGCGAAGTAGTGTTCGTGAAAAACGGAGTTTTATGCAACTCGATAGTTCGTTAGCGCAGGAGGACATTGGGGTTTAACCTGCCGTCAACATCGAGGTCATTAGAGACGGACACAATCTCGAATGTTTCAAGATTAGGGAAGGAAATCGGCCGGGCTCTTTCAAAGGAACCATCTAGGCATTTACCTAGAGTGATGTAGGTAAATTACGGAAAATCTAAATCTGGATGGCCGGACGCTCTTTTCAACCATCACCCTCCCGAATGCGAGTCCAGTGTGCTACCCACTTGGCCTTCGTCGATAAATGGTTCAAGTGACTCTGAGCACTATGGGACTTAACAACTGTGGTCATCAGTCCCCTAGAACTTAGAACTACTTAAACCTAACTAACGTAAGGACAGCACACATATCCATGCCCGAGGCAGGATTCGAACCTGCGACCGTAGCGGTCGCGCGGTTCCAGACTGAAACGCCTCGAACCGCTCGGCCACTCCGGCCGGCAGCAGAGGGACAGAGTTAATGCTACCTCACGTGTTGGTTATTAATTTCACTATCGATAACTTCTGACGGCGATCATATTTGTACACATTTTGTGATAGCGCTAGCCTTTACAGTGTGTCTGTGTGTGTTTTAGGTAGTTGCCGAAGTCGTCATCCGGTTGCATTCCCGTAATTTATTTGAACACTGTACATGCCGGTAAAGACCCAGGACCCACAGTCCATTTGTATGGATATATGGAGACTGCATGTCAGTGCACATTCAGAGAGATGTTAACAATGGAATTCTTATTGTATGACTTGTCCTAGTGGAACAGAAGAGAGAGCCGTTTGATCAGATAAGAAGAGAACGGTTATGCAGCAGTCACTGATTTGATGAGCGAAAATGCACGTTCCTCCATTACTGTGACGCAGCCAGAGGCATTATCTAACACTCAGCGAGCAGGAGAGGCAAGAAATGTAGATTAAATCATACCTCTATTTGAAGAGCCGTTAGCGAATTTTGTGGTTCTAAGAAAGAAACCTTTCTTTGTGGCCCTAAACAGAGCGCTGGGGTACGAGGGCCGGGTAGGGGGGGGGGGGGAGGGAGGGTGTACTTTTCTGGCGCTTCCGCGGTAAATGCTTTTAATTCTAGTGGCGCTTTGACAATCGGAGCAAGCGCTCCTCAGAAGGGCTTCATTCTTTCGAGAGAGAACGCCGCGCCGGGCGCACCAATAAAATAAATAACGCTTCTGAACATTAAACGGGGGCTTGAGCATCCCGCTTTTAAAAAGGAGTTTCTCTTCCTCCTCCCCTTCTGTGTCGTCGCAAAAGTCGACTCGTTCCGAGGGAGATCACACACTCGAGAGCGGCGCGCGTCACCGTAGACTTTTGTCCGCCGCCGCAGAAAGAAGTTTACCTGGAGGACACTCGTCGCGGGATGAAGCACTCAGCTCTGGCGCCGGTCTCCGATAATTAAGTCCCATTCATTTGGCGGCGCGGCCGACGGAAACGGCATTAAGGCGGCCGCGCCACGGGCCACGTCACAGCGCGGCGCTCATTAGTCAGCTAAGCGCGACGCGTTCCTGGAAGGGAAGGGAAGGTGGAGCGCAGACGCACAGTGCTGTGCTGCCGTCATCACGGGTTATTCTCCAGCGGCAGTCAGAATTTACAGTACGTCGCGTTCCCAGCGTGTTGCTACCACCTCCATTTTACGCCCTCCGCTTATGTCTTCACCTTTGAAACTTGAGCGTAGCTTTCGGGAATACGACCCGGTAACGTCCTCAACAATCGCTGATATATCGACAGGTAAGCAGCGCGTCATTTTTCAAACAATAGGTGAAACGTGAGATCGCCGTGCATGATAACTTACATTCTTGTTGATCGTAGCTGTCCCCGCCAGGCATCAGCTGAGAGCGTACGCAGAAAGTCAGCACAAGAAATTGGACAGGTGTGGGAAGGACTTGCGCTCGTAGGGTTCCGTACAAACTCAGTTACGCATATAGACGGTTCATCCACTACGGGAATCTCGACGATTTTTGACTCTAACTGATGTTGATAATGGCAAGATTTCGATCCCGATTTTCGAGAATGTTTCAAGTTTGAAGTCAAATAACAAACGACAAAAGAAATATGTTTTTAGTGTGATATAGTTACAAATTAACCATTTTCTGTTTTCTTTTTTCATTACTTGTACTGTGAAACCTTGCTTCTCGCCAAATTTCACGACTCCAGGTCAACGGGAGGTATCCTATAGGGAGTCTGCGGCTATCAAAACATGTGACATAAATGGCTGTATCTTTTAATGGCATTATCTTAGAAGTTTCATTTTTGTACAGCGTCATAGAACTGTAGACATTAGTATGTGAACTTGATACATCTACTCGATCCTGAGAAAAAGGGTTTTTAACAGTCGGACAGACAGAGAGAGAGACGGGCAACTAACTCACCCTATGGGGGTTCTATTTTTACCGAGATAGGTACGGAATACTAAAAACATCAAGACCATAGATAACCAACACCAGGCGTAACAGTAGTGAAATATTAATCAGCTACAGGTGAGGAAGGTACGCTTACTCCGTCACTCTGTTGTTTGACCAGCGAGGAGCAGGCGCGGATCCAGGGTTCGGTTCTGGGAAGGGTCACACTTTGTTACTGCTTCCTCTATCATCATCATCAGCCAATTACAACTTGTCGTCAACCTTCCCTCTCCCCCCCCCCCCCCCCACCCCATCTTAATCTGCCACAGACGAGCAACATTTTCATAACGATGATAATAATAATAATAGAAATTGTGAAATATCTAATCTGTCATAATATAAGTCATAATCTGTTTACATCCAAGACATTTCAAATCATCATCATTTGAAAACCATTTTACATACCCTTGGTTATCAGTGTGATTTATTCTCTGGAAGTTAGCTCAAGTATCTGAAAATTGATATCTGAAAGCGTGAGAACTGTCATAGTGAAACTGTACTTTTGGTGGATCATGACACCCGACCACCACTTTCGATCCATCCACGCCAGACACGGAGAGACTTTTTCTTTTCTTCAACGTTTCATTACCTCCTCTTCTGGAGGAGGGTGGGCTGTTTGAGATCTTACAGGATGTCCTTCGCAGGCGTAGGCTTTTGCTACATTGCACTTACTTTCTGGACATTAAACTGCTTGATGAGTGCAATATTTAGTTTGGTTATTTGCTATATGATAACAAAGCTATAAAGTACGTCACACGTAGCTACGCGGAGGTTGGACTAAAAAGTTATTTAATAGTGGACAAATGTATGAATGTGCGATGACAGCCGCGCGGGATTGGCCGAGCGGTCTTAGGCGTTGTAGTCATGGACTGTGCGGCTGGTCCCGGCGGAGGTTCGAGTCCTCCCTCGGGCATGGGTGTGTGTGTGTTTGTCCTTAGGTTAATTTAGGTTAAGTAGTGTGTAAGCTTAGGGACTGATGACCTTAGCAGTTAAGTCCCATAAGATTTCACACACATTTTTTGTGCGATGACATATAGTTGAATCGACAGATGCTTAGTCTTATAAACATAGTGTAACAAATAAACTTAACATATAAACAAGAATTTGTATCTGAAGTGCTTCAGATTCCATGCAAAATTTAAGCAATTGAAAGTGCAAGGCAAACTCTCTGTATTGGCACATTCCATCGGATGACTGGCACCAAGGTAATGTTCTGCTGCCAGAAACGTGCGTGAAGTTTGTCTGTCTATAAGCCACTCCTCCACGGTCCTGATGGCTCACATGCTACAACTGAAGTGGGGCGGTAAACATCCGCTTAACCCAAAGGGATGATCCTTATTTTGTATTTCCGCTGTTGGTTCTTGGTGAGCGTAGCCCTGACCATCGAGGATTTAAGTTGCCATGCCCAGCGATCTCAGGTTTCATTTGTGTCTTTAAACCGACGACGTGTCCACTGGGGACGGAGGAAAGGGTTTCAAATTTCTTGGCTGTACCAGGAATCGAATCCAGTTCCTTCACATGGCAGACTGGTGCGCTGACCTCTCAGATGTGGAAACTGGTCCTATTTTGAAAGTGATCACTACAAATATCTCCAAGAAAACGTATTCAGAAAATATCGTGCTTCTAAAGGACAATTAGCTATTTGTTCTCACGAAATAATAAGTGCTATCAGCAGGGGATCTCACGTTCGAGTAAAACAAAAGTAATATCTTGTATTCTACAAGGAAGTGCTGTAGGATTTCTGCTGTGCCAAACCCGAATAAACGATTTAGGAGACAATCGGAGCAGCCCTCTTAGATTGTTGCCGGATGAGCCTGTCGTTCACTATGTAGCAAAATCATTAGAAAATCCTAACGAATTTTGAAAATAATTTAGACAAGATATCTGTATGATGAGAAACAGGGGTACTGGTCCAAAAGAATAAAAAGGGTGAGGTCCTCCACTTGTGCACCAAAAAGTATGCATTAAATTTCAGTTACACGATGAATCATACAAATTTCAAGGTTGTAGTAAATATGTCTAAATACGTGGGGATAAAAGATATTAGCAACTTAAATTGGAACCATCACAAAGAAAGTGTTTTGGGGAAGGTTAACCAAATGCTGCGTTTTATTGGCAGAACACTTATGAGGAGTAACAAAATTAGGAATCAGGTTGCCTATAGTAGGCTTGTCCGTCCTTTTGTGGAGTATTGCTGGGCTGTGTCGGATTGTTCAAAAATGGCTCTGAGCACTATGGGACTCAACTGCTGAGGTCATCAGTCCCCTAGAACTTAGAACTACTTAAACCTAGCGAACCTAAGGACATCACAAACATCCATGCCCGAGGCAGGATTCGAACCTGCGACCGTAGCGGTCGCGCGCTTCCAGACTGTAGCGCCTAGAATAGCTCGGCCACCTACGGCCGGCTTGGATTGTTACGAGATGGGATGAATGGCGGACATCTAAAGAGTTCAAAGCCCGTTTTCTATCAAGGCGAAATAGCTGTGAGTGTGTAGCGGATAGGGTAGTTGGGTTGGCAATCCTTATAAAGGAAAAGCTGTTGTCGTACTGCGAGATCTTTCAGAGAAGATTAAGTGACTAAATTTGGGAGGATATTTTGTTGATTTCCGCGTAGAAGAGGGGGGGGGGGCGGAATAACCATCGTAATAAATTAAGAGAAATCAGAGCTCACAAGGAATTGCTTGGATGTTCATTTTTCCCTCGTGCTGTCCGAGGGTGGGAGGGTCGAGACATCGCCTGAAAGCTATTCAAAGAACCGTGGACCAAGCACACAAGTATGAACAGCAGAGCAGTCATTTAGATCTAGATGTATGATTCAAAGTACTTGGTAAGAACACACAATTTGCTTCATCGGTCTCATTTATTTTGTATTCTATCGCATCTAGGGCAGGTTTCGGCGGATCTGCACACTAAGATGACAAAATTCATAGGATGCCTCCTAAAACCGTGTCGAACCTCCTTTCGTCCGGCGTAGTGCAGAAACTCAACGTGGCATGGACTCAATAATTCGTTGGATGCCCCTGCAGAAATATTGAGCCATGCTGCCTGTATATGCGCCCATGATTACGAAAGTGTTGCCGATTCAAGATTTTCTGCACAAACTGACCTCTCGATTATGTGCCATAAATGTTCGATGGGATTAAAGACGGTCGATATGAGTGGCCAATTCATTCGCTCCAACTATCCAGAATGTTCTTCAAACCAATCGCGAACAACTGTGGTCCCCTGACATGGCGCATTGTCGTCCATAAAAATTCCATCGATGAATGGCTGAAAATGGTTTCCAACAGCCGAACATAGCTATTTCTAGTCAATGATCGCTTCACTTGGACCAGAAGACCCAATCCTTTTATGTAAACACAGCCCACACCACTGAGGTGTCACCACCAGCTTGTACAGTGCCTTGTTGACAACTTGGGTGCATGGCTTCGTGAGATCTGCCCCACACTCCAAACCTACAATCAGCTGTTACCATCAAAAATCGGGATTCATCTGACCAGGTCACGATTTTCCAGACGTTTAGAGTCCAACTGATACGTTCACGAGCCCAGGACAGGCGCTGCAGGCGAGGTCATGCTATTAGCAATGGCACTCGAGTCCGTCGTCTGCTGCCATAGTCCATTAACGCCACATTTCAACGCGCTGTCCTAACGGATACGTTCGTCGTGCATACCACATTGATTTCGGCGGTTATTTCACGCAGTGTTGCTTGTCTGTTAGCACTGACTACGCAAACACCGCTGCTCTCGGTCGTTTAGTGAAGGCCATTGGCCAATTCCTTGTCTGTGGTGAGAGATAAAGCATGAAATTTAGTATTCTTGGCACACTCTTTACACTGTGGATCTCGGAATATTGACTTCCCTACCGTTTTACCAAATGGAATGTCCCATGCGTCTAGCTCCAACTACCATCCTGCGTTCAAAGTCTGTTACTTGCCGTCGTGCGGCCATAATTGTCAGAAAATTTTCACACGAAGCACCTGAGTATAAATGACTGTCCCGCCAAGGAACTGTTACAGCTTGTGTACGCGATACTACCATCATCTGTATATGTGCTTATTGCTGTCCCATGACTTTTGTCACCTATTTATATATTAAACCCTTGCAGCTTTGGCCAGTCTCTGTATTTTGACGGAGCGACATAGACATCCCTTGAGATACACAAAGAGATCAGGCGAGTGCAATAAATGTATAAATGGAAGGTACAACTCGGGGGCGAAGCTCATCTGGGGAAGACGTGAGCTGTTTATTTGTGAAGGAGCGTCGGCGGTGGGGTTGTGCCGGAAGCCCTGCTCCCAATCACCTGCTATCCGGCTGGCGGCCCTTATCCCGGCCTAATGGGAAGGGCGATGGGCGTTTGGCTGGTGGCGGGGCGAATCGGCGCGGGCCACCGGCTGCTTCCCGAGATGCGGCTCATATCGCGCCGTCCTCATGCTGCGCACGGCGGTTCATTCCCGCCCCTCGGCACGATCTGACGCTTCACTGCAGCACACCGCGCTTCTGAGTCCGGTTTGGCCGATTTCGCATGGCGGTGAGAACGCTACTGAGAGAAGATCGATGTTTCTGTCAGGGATTGGCAGGTGACCCTCAACATAAACAAATGTAGCGTATTGAGTCTAAATAGAAAGAAAGACCGATTATTCTATGACTAGCTGGAGTACCCGGCTTCGCTCAAGGGAGTTGATATGAAATTGTTTGATTGTCGTTCGTTGGGAACTTAAACTTGCTTCGCGATCTTCGTCTGTTTCGTTTTTTCGCTGGTCTTTTGTTTTCTCCATTTTGCTTCACAAATGGTAAGACATCATCCTCTTTTGCGCTTGGGCATTGTCTAAAATATAAATAAAATCTACTTTTTATTAACAAGTACACGAAGTACACTTTACACATTTTATTTTCGGTTTATACTCTGCCACTGTGTCACTTTGACTACTCACACTTCACAATTTGTTTTTATTCACTAACTGCACTACTTTTCGGTTCCTCCCTTCGTCACCGATAAGAAACTGACGTTCGAACTCACGACGGATCTTGCTTTACATACCCCTACCAAAGGATAGCGCCACCAGTGGCGAATTACAGAACATACCAAAAACGCTTCGAATTGTCCACAATGTTCCAGAACATTCCACAACATTTGAGCGTGTTCTGGAATCTTCTCGAATGTTCCAGACTATTCCCGAACATTAATCTCTAACTTTCTGGAATGTTCTAGAAATTTCTAGCGGGTGAAACTTTCCAGCCCTTACATCTGCACAACCACGTCCCTCAGGTAAAAACGGAAACCTTCTTCATGGACACGCTCAATGTATATATATTACTGTTTTCACTATTTTCACAAGTCCCATTATCTAAGCTACCAATAATTACATTCTTCTTCAAATACTCGCATTAACGCGTGACAACTCTATATCGACATACATACTCCGCAAGCCAGCGTACGGCGCGTGGCGGAGTGTACCCTGTACTTGTACTACTACTACTACTACTACTACTATTACTATTACTATTACTAGCCATTTACTTTCGTATTCCATTCGCAAATAGTACTATGGAAAAACGACTTTGTGCGTCTGGACAAGCCTTAATTTCTCGTACCTTATCTCTTTTGGTCCTTACGCGAAATGTATATTTGTGGCAGTAGAATCATTCTGCAGTCAGCTTCAAATGTAGATTAAATTTTCTCAATAGTCTTTCCTCCAGGGATTCTCATTTGAGTTTCCGAAGCATCTGCGTAACATTTGTGTGTTATTCGAACCTACTGGCAACAAATGTAACAGCCCGCCTCTGAATTGCTTCGATTTCTTCCTTTAATCCGATATTGTGCAGATCTCAGACACTCCATCAGTAGTTAAGAATAGGTCGCACTAGGTCCTGCATGCCGTCGCCTTTACATATGAACCACACTTCCCCAAAATTCTCCCAATAAACAAAAGTCGACCATTTGACTTCCCTACCACAATCCTCACATGCTCGTTCCATTTAATATCGCTTTACGACGTTACGCCCAGATGTTTAAACTTAATGACTGTGTCCAGAAGGGTACTAATTGTACTGTCTCCGAACATTACGGGTTTGTATTTTCCTACTCATCCACCCCCCCATGAACCATGGACCTTGCCGTTGGTGGGGAGGCTTGCGTGCCTCAGCGATACAGATAGCCGTACCGTAGGTGCAACCACAACGGAGGGGTATCTGCTGAGAGGCCAGACAAACGTGTGGTTCCTGAAGAGGGGTAGCAGCCTTTTCAGTAGTTGCAAGGGCAACAGTCTGGATGATTGACTGATCTGGCCTTGGAACAATAACCAAAACAGCCTTGCTGTGCTGGTACTGCGAACGGCTGAAAGCATGGGGAAACTACAGCCGTAATTTTTCCCGAGGGCATGTAGCTTTACTGTATGATTACATGATGATGGCGTCCTCTTGGGTAAAATATTCCGGAGGTAAAATAGTCCCTCATTCGGATCTCCGGGCGGGGACTACTCAAGAGGATGTCGTTATCAGGAGAAAGAAAACTGGCGTTCTACGGATCGGAGCGTGGAATGTCAGATCCCTTAATCGGGCAGGTAGGTTAGAAAATTTAAAAAGGGAAATGGATAGGTTGAAGTTAGATATAGTGGGAATTAGTGAAGTTCGGTGGCAGGAGGAACAAGACTTCTGGTCAGGTGACTACAGGGTTATAAACACAAAATCCAATAGGGGTAATGCAGGAGTAGGTTTAATAATGAATAGGAAAATAGGAATGCGGGTAAGCTACTACAAACAGCATAGTGAACGCATTATTGTGGCCAAGATAGATACGAAGCCCACGCCTACTACAGTAGTACAAGTTTATATGCCAACTAGCTCTGCAGATTACGAAGAAATTGAAGAAATGTATGATGAAATAAAAGAAATTATTCAGATTGTGAAGGGAGACGAAAATTTAATAGTCATGGGTGACTGGAATTCAAGTGTAGGAAAAGGGAGAGAAGGAAACATAGTAGCTGAATATGGATTGGGGGACAGAAATGAAAGAGGAAGCCGCCTGGTCGAATTTTGCACAGAGCACAACATAATCATAACTAACACTTGGTTTAAGAATCATGAAAGAAGGTTGTATACATGGAAGAACCCTGGAGATACTAAAAGGTATCAGATAGATTATATAATGGTAAGACAGAGATTTAGGAACCAGGTTTTAAATTGTAAGACATTTCCAGGGGCAGATGTGGACTCTGACCACAATCTATTGGTTATGACCTGTAGATTAAAACTGAAGAAACTGCAAAAAGGTGGGAATTTAAGGAGATGGGACCTGGATAAACTAAAAGAACCAGAGGTGGTACAGAGATCATAAGGGAGCAATTGACAGGAATGGGGGAAATAAATACAGTAGAAGAAGAATGGGTAGCTTTGAGGGATGAAGTAGTGAAGGCAGCAGAGGATCAAGTAGGTAAAAAGACGAGGGCTAGTAGAAATCCTTGGGTAACAGAAGAAATATTGAATTTAATTGATGAAAGGAGAAAATATAAAAATGCAGTAAGTGAAACAGGCAAAAAGGAATACAAACGTCTCAAAAATGAGATCGACAAGAAGTGCAAAATGGCTAAGCAGGGATGGCTAGAGGACAAATGTAAGGATGTAGAGGCCTATCTCACTAGGGGTAAGATAGATACCGCCTACAGGAAAATTAAAGAGACCTTTGGAGATAAGAGAACGACTTGTATGAATATCAAGAGCTCAGATGGAAACCCAGTTCTAAGCAAAGAAGGGAAAGCAGAAAGGTGGAAGGAGTATATGGAGGGTCTATACAAGGGCGATGTACTTGAGGACAATATTATGGAAATGGAAGAGGATGCAGATAAAGATGAAATGGGAGATATGATACTGCGTGAAGAGTTTGACAGAGCACTGAAACACCTGAGTCGAAACAAGGCCCCCGGAGTAGACAATATTCCATTGGAACTACTGATGGCCTTGGGAGAGCCAGTCCTGACAAAACTCTACCATCTGGTGAGCAAGCTGTATGAAACAGGCGAAATACCCTCAGACTTCAAGAAGAATATGATAATTCCAATCCCAAAGAAAGCAGGTGTTGACAGATGTGAAAATTACCGAACTGTCAGCTTAATAAGTCACAGCTGCAAAATACTAACACGAATTCTTTACAGACGAATGGAAAAACTAGTAGAAGCTAACCTCGGGGAAGATCAGTTTGGATTCCGTAGAAATGTTGGAACACGTGAGGCAATACTGACCTTACGACTTATCTTAGAAGAAAGATTAAGGAAAGGCAAACCTACGTTTCTAGCATTTGTAGACTTAGAGAAAGCTTTTGACAATGTTGACTGGAATACTCTCTTTCAAATTCTAAAGGTGGCAGGGGTAAAATACAGGGAGCGAAAGGCTATTTACAATTTGTTCAGAAACCAGATGGCAGTCATAAGAGTCGAGGGACATGAAAGGGAAGCAGTGGTTGGGAAGGGAGTAAGACAGGGTTGTAGCCTCTCCCCGATGTTGTTCAATCTGTATATTGAGCAAGCAGTAAAGGAAACAAAAGAAAAATTCGGAGTAGGTATTAAAATTCATGGAGAAGAAATAAAAACTTTGAGGTTCGCCGATGACATTGTAATTCTGTCAGAGACAGCAAAGGACTTGGAAGAGCAGTTGAATGGAATGGACAGTGTCTTGAAAGGAGGATATAAGATGAACATCAACAAAAGCAAAACAAGGATAATGGAATGTAGTCTAATTAAGTCGGGTGATGCTGAGGGAATTAGATTAGGAAATGAGGCACTTAAAGTAGTAAAGGAGTTTTGCTATTTGGGGAGCAAAATAACTGATGATGGTCGAAGTAGAGAGGATATAAAATGTAGGCTGGCAATGGCAAGGAAAGCGTTTCTGAAGAAGAGAAATTTGTTAACATCCACTATTGATTTAAGTGTCAGGAAGTCATTTCTGAAAGTATTCGTATGGAGTGTAGCCATGTATGGAAGTGAAACATGGACGATAAATATTTTGGACAAGAAGAGAATAGAAACTTTCGAAATGTGGTGCTACAGAAGAATGCTGAAGATTAGATGGGTAGATCACATAACTAATGAGGAAGTATTGAATAGGATTGGGGAGAAGAGAAGTTTGTGGCACAACTTGACCAGAAGAAGGGATCGGTTGGTAGGACATGTTGTGAGGCATCAAGGGATCACCAATTTAGTATTGGAGGGCAGCGTGGAGGGTAAAAATCGTAGAGGGAGACCAAGAGATGAATACATTAAGCAGATTCAGAAGGATGTGGGTTGCAGTAGGTACTGGGAGATGAAAAGGCTTGCACAGGATAGAGTAGCATGGAGGGCTGCATCAAACCCGTCTCAGGACTGAAGACCACAACAACAACAACATTTTCCTACTCATCCGCGTTAACTTGCAGTTTTCTGTATTTAGAGCTAGCTGCCATTCATCACACTAACTGGAAATTTTGTCTGAGTCATCTTGCATCCTACTACACTCACTCAGCACATTGTGGTTGAGGTTTTATCTTGTGAAACGAATTATGAACGCCATTTTCCTCACTTAGTCCACCCGTTACGCGCATACTTTGTACCACGTATCTGTGAATAAAACTGAGACAAAAGTCACGTGTGCTGCGACTTGCAAGTAGTTTGTCAATCACTTCGCAACAGATAAACAAATTAATTGATTGCGTAACACTACAGTAACTTTGTAATTGCTACTACACTGCTGTAGAGCTTACACAGCACTATTATCATTGTTAGTGGCAGTGGCCAGACACAAGCAGTAGTAATCTGAAGTATTGCTTTTTCTGTCAGTTAAGAAGTAAGGAGTCCAGCAATAACTGGTTTGCAAGCACTTATGACAGTGTATACATTTTAACTTGGTTGATTTTCAATGCTGTTTCAGGGTATGGTTGAAACAGGTATCGCTAAGGAGAGGAGCGCTACAGAGGAAAGTAACAAGTATCTACGATCACTGACGACAGTTAGCTTTCTTTTCTGAGGATGAGGTATAGGTAGTGCTCACAATGCACTGAAAACTGTTCCATAATTATACTAAGAAAAGGTTGTTAGAAATAAGCAGTACCAATTGTCTGAGTTAGACATTAATTCGTGTTTGTGTGAAACACCTACAAAAACTAAATATAGTTTACTTTTCGTCATTTTAAAATTAAAACTGTTCAAATAAAGTTGTTTTTCATTCGAAAGTTTAGTTAGGAATTAATGTCGAAGTGGAGGAAGGATACTAGCTAGTATCTCAGGGGTAATGGTCCCAGAAAGGTTGATAAGTACTGATCTAGGAGTATGCTTGTCGACTGATTTAAATTGGAATGATCACTAATCACCGGTAAGGCAGAGGCCAGAGTCACACTCACTGTAGCCCACCCGCAAAGATGATACCTTACAAAACACTTGTCCGGCAAATATCTGAATATCGCTCGTCAGTTTGGGATCCATACCAACTAGGATTGGGAGAGGAAACATAGAACATCGAAGGAAGAGCAGCACGTCTCATTACAGATTCATTTAGTAACCAAGGAAATGCCATAGAGATGCTTGGCTAACTCTAGTGGTAGATGCTGCAATAGAGACGTTCTGCAGTACGATCAGGTGTACCGCTAAAATTCCGAGAGTATACGTTCCAACAAGAGTCAAGAAATATGTCTCATTTCCTATGCGTATCTCGCGGAAAGACCATGAAGGTAAAATTATAGAGAGTTAAGCTCTAATTACATATTGTATGCATTGAAAACGTAAATTCTTTGTCATCAATATTTGTAAAACATTATTAATAATGATTGTTTAAATTAAAATTAACTTTACAAATTTATTAACAATCTTCTATAAAGTACCAGTCTTCTATAAAGTACCAACAAGTAAGAATTTATGTTTGCAATTAAAACTGGAATGTTGTGTGGCGTATGTAATTACAGACAAGATGATTTGCATTTTTCATAAAAAAAATTATGATTAGATATGTGTGAATTATCATATATTTGACGAAGTTTACATTTGGGTCATGTAGATACTCAAATTTAAGGAAAGGAGTAAAATGAAAAAAAATCACCTTAGAGGGACTGGAACCGGCGATCGATTGACTATCCGACACCCATCCTCCAACTCTACCGAATCAGCAACAAAGCCCTTCGTGGAAATCGTCTGAATTTTAGTGGATTTTATCGAGAATTTATGAGCGTTACATTGAATTGCTTTGGGACAGTGATATTTTGAGTTCTGAACTTGACGCACCATAAATATACAAGATTAAAAAAAAAGCGACTACTGGTTGGTCTCCTCGTTGGTGCTAGCCGTGCGACTCCGAGGTGGGTCGCTAGTGAATAGATAAAGGCAAATAGATGGCAGACAAGTAGGGGAACAGGAGGGCGCGGGGAGAGAGGGGGAGGAGGAACGTTAAAACTGCTGACTGATGAAGAAGGGAAAACGAGAGAAGTGACTAATATATACGGACAGGAAGATTAGAATGAAAAGTAGCTTTACAGCCTGAATAAACCATTGGAACGAAATCACTCTTATGCAAACGATCATTAATGACGAAACTGACGCATTTGTATGTCACCACACCGTCAGCTTTGACGGAAACGCTCAAAAGAGTTGTTAACCGATTGTGGGACAGAGCTCAGGTATTGGAATTAATGAGCTTCTGGAGCACGTCCGTCGTACATCCTAGTTCAGTTGCCGCCTCTCTCGAGGCATTTCCACCTGCGCAGGCCACATCGGATCCGGACAGGTAAGCGGCTAGTCCTCGCTGTGGAAACAGCTCTCACTTCCGTATTCCAGTTCCCCACCCCACGCTATCTTACGCCCGGTTTCGCTTGTTGTATCGCCGCAGCGATTAACACGGAACACCTCTGCCACCGACGAGGGGGAACAGCACCTGCGGCAAGCCGACGACCGATCACGCCGTGTACCCAAGCCACAGCGCTTTCTGACCGCGATGCGGGATGCTGACTCATAAGGGGAGAGCGCCTACTGTTCATCACCGGTTGCGTCCAATTTTATGGTGTATGCAGCGCATGGCCATTAACGAAAGTGAGGGAAGCGGGAGCTCCAGATCGCCAAGCGTTCAGAAAAAAACAGCATTTATGGCGCGGAACGCGTGAAGTATGAGCCTAGCGTCGACTCCACGCAGCATTGGGCGCAACGGAAGGAGTACAGAACGATAATCCGAGGGTCGTGGGGCCGAGTCGCTATGCGCAATCATCATCATTATTATTATTATTTTAAATTTTTGCGCTACTTACACTACAAACAAACCGAAATAATTCTGAATATATTGTATTTACTAATGTTTTCATATAAAGCATGAAAATGGAAGAGAAAAAAATTTGATGCGCAAATAAATTTCTAGGAAGTGATTGTAACGCGTACATGAGAACTTTATGTATAAAATTAGATACTTTTGTTACTTTATAGTTGATGATTTATACGTATTTGAGCGATGTTCGCCGAGGACGTGCAACAGGGTGGACAGCGGATATATTGTGTCAAGATGACTTCATTGTCCAGCTGCAGACGCGAGAAAAATGTTATCAGTTATTACGACGGGAAAGCTTACGTGTAGTCACAAGGGAAGCAATCATTTTCTCGGCGTCTTGCACACTTGATAAAAGCCTAATTTGTGCACTTAGATGCCTGTTTTGAAGTTTCTGTACAAAAACAATATTGTCACTGTTTTCTCACATTATTACCGGAAAATTCACGTTTACCGGTCGAGAGGTAGCAAGCGAATAAGCTCCGTAGCCGTAGCGTTGTGCACAACGGCCTATGGGCCGATTACACTTGTATCGGGAACCTATTCGCGTGCAGCTGGCGAAGGCTGTTCGAAGGTGAAAATGAAACTAGTGGAATGCGAAGTCCTGTATGCAAGAACTACAATCCCTTTTTGGAAATTTAATTGCAAACTCAAATTTTCCTTCGCCTTTCATTGGCATGTATTTTATGAAAATATTAATATATGCATTATGTTCAGCATTATTTCGTTTATCTGTAGTGCAAGTAATATATTAATTGGAAATAAAAAAGTTAAAGAAGTTTCGGGATACGGAATCGACCCCACAATAATTAGATTACCGTTCTGTACGTTCTGTACACCTTCCGTTGTGCCAACCAAAAGCGTGGAATCTACGCTAATACAAATGGCTCAAAACTCATCTGGCCCGACCCTAAAAGTGTTGTTTTTCCCAAATGCTTTGCCTTCTGGATCTGTCACTTTTTTCACTTTCAGTTCTGGCCAACCCCTGCATATACCATTCATTTGGGAGACGTCGGTGACGCCGCGTAGGTTCTGTTCCCTTGTCACTGAACACGGGTTCGTATGACACTGTAATATTTCTATACTGCAACTGATGAGGCCTTAACAACAAATTAGAGCACATACTGTGATATCTGGTACTTTTCTGCTGTTAATTCCTGTTGTGCTGCAGTCTGTAACATTTGCTGTTTCAGCGACGGAAATTAACCACATTTGCCATGTAGTTAAAGGCTAATCTCGGTGTAGCATAATGGTGTAAGTGAAAGAAAGGTAGAAAATATTTCGTTGTTTGTGAAGAAACAGTGAAGTTCTAGTGACGGCAGTATTAGCGAGCACCTTCGTTTCAGATACTGTTTCACTCTCATTCCACAACGAACATGACGACAATATCGTCTTACGGATGTTTCGCGTTTTGATACATTAGAGAGATCAGAACGATGATCTTTGTAACTCCATTTACAACAGTATAGCCACAGGATGTTCGTGTTTTTTGGGTTTTGAGGAAAAACAACAGTGCGATTGTTAGCGCCTCACGTCAGCCGAATATGATTAAAATGTTTCTAAGACTCCAAAGTGGTAAAAATTATATAAGTTTTCAAAATACTGTGTCAGACTTACATTCACCCATGCAAATACAGAGAAGTTACAACTGTTAATTACACCCATATAAAAATACATTCCTTTGAACATGGCTCTGCAGCTACCATGAGTCGTTCGAAGTTTCCACAATAAAATTCAGTCGTCATATGCACAATACCGGAATTACAGATCACAGTTGCTGAGAATATAACAGCTATGAATGAAATCATCAATTGTTTACTCCATTTGGTACTGCCTGCATTTTTTTATTCGTTATACCATTGCGCAGTTTTGGTCTTAAACCATTTTGAAGTACCCTCGTAAATGGATGCAGTATGAATTCAGTGCATAAACAATCGGTTAAAAGTTCAACAGAGGAAAAAATGAGATGATAAACTGTGGTAGGATAAATAAAAACTTACTGTACAAAAATTCTGCGGTGGCATATTATGTCATAGTAGTCTCTGAACATGTTATATTTGACCCTCGACAACTATCATTGAGCTTGTGAATGCAGGGATCGTAGAAGTCATAAAACCAGTGTTACAAGCGCCCTGACGCGTCGCATATTAACGGTGCTTGTGACTCTGGTTTTATGACTTCTACAGTCCAAGCACTCACAATCACAGTTCAAATATAACATGTACAGAGACTACTACGCCATAATGTGCCATCGCAGATTTTTTTTTACGGTAAATTTTTATTAATCCTAGTACATTTTGTGTTCTGATTATTAACACGTTTAGTTTGTATCCGATTGTTAATGTACTGAATTCATGTTGCTTCCTCGTATCTTCAAGCTTGAAAATGTTCTAATACCGAAATTAGGTAATAGTGTTACGAATAAAGAAAGACAATGACAGCTGCAGGCGGTATCAAATCATTTAAATAAAAATATATTGTTTAAATAGTGATAGATATACAAAATGAAGACTAGATTCGCAATGCAAGGACACTTGGCTGGATAATCAGTTACCAAAGTTGAGACAGATAACCTGATAACATATCCGAAACTCTTCTGTAACAATTTAGAGGGCAAGTTAAAAAACTCGAAAATGCTTAATAGTCTTAGTACTCTCACGTTTGTCTGCTAAAATAGTGAAACCATTGGTGAGCTACCATCCTTCTTCTTGTTAACACTAACTCACTAGTTAATAAATAACGAGTTTAGCTCTTTTTGACGTGAACAATGTGCAGGGACATCAATCCAGCGGTCAAGTGTAGTAAAAAACCTGACCCATCTAAAAAAGACGGGCCGAAAAATGTACCTTTTTAAGATTCATAAATGTAAACTGTATCACTTTTACAACCATTAATTTTCGAATAAGTGTTAATTATACAGTGTGGAAGGATTCAGCTGTCTAAGCACCCCACACTTGAGTTCATCATAATTCGACTGTGATGTGGAATCTACTTAATAACTGACGTGTTACCACGGATCACGTTACGTAGTAAACAGTTCAAGTCTAGACATAAATAAGTCCTTCGCTACTCAATTAAAGCAAGCAGACTGACAATCATAAAATTTAAATGGTGAAAATGTCGTTCAATCGATGTCACTGAAACAAATAATATTTGTCGGAGATGTCATTCTTAATTGACAGTGAATGAAAAAGCCACACAATACGCAGGATAAGAAAATGGTTGCAGAAGGTGGTTGCCGAATGCTGTTGTGATAGACGAGGTTATTGCGCCATGATGTCCGAATGAGGCATCGAACTACATAGTTCAAAGCGCTATATTCGGAAGTAGGACATGTACATTTCAAAATCTAGACACTAATGCCATCTGTTATTACCTACAGATTGTTTGCAGGTATAATGTTTTCAGGGGAAAGAAAGCTTCTCGTTAGAAGTCTTGATTGATTGCTCAGCTGTAAGCGACCTTCTACTAGAACTGCTGCTTACTGCCGAACAATCTCGGAAAGAAATTCCTGTTCCAGTTGTCGTGAAAGCTGTGTGGGTTGAGCGAGCAGCGAGAGAACAGCTGACCGGAAACGGGCGGAGTTTCTAGCCAATTTGCAATGACTTCCGGTTGACAGAACACGAGCGCGGCTGGCTGCAGGGCGCTCGGGATCCTGGATTTACCAAACAGCTCCACTGGCCGTTGCAGATGGCCCCAGTTTGATTACCCGGGCACCCGCTTAAGAACGGGAACGAATTCGTGGCTGTAATAGGGGCAGCTGTAAAAGTCTGTAGGAATGTAATACGTGTTAACAAGTTGAAACGTATAGTCCATTGTCTATGTGTAATTCAAGTGTACTCGTCTACGCAATTCCGTATTTCTAGTCTTCCAGAAGGCTTTTGACACTTTACCACCCAAGTGGCTTGTAATAAAATTGCGTGCTTATGGAATATCGTCTCAGTTTGTAACTGTATTCGTGATTTCCTGTCAGAGAGGTCACAGTTTGTAATAATTGACGGAAAGTCATCGAGAAGAGATATCTGCATGGAGCGAAAATTGATATCCAACCCTAAATAATGAAAAGTGTGAGGTTATCCACATGACTGCTAAAAGGAATCCGTTAAACTTCGGTTACACGATATATCAGTCAAATCCAAAGGCCGTAAATTCAATTAAATACCTAGGAATTACAATTACGAACAACTTAAACTGGAAAGAACATACAGAATATGTTGTGGGGAAGGCATACCAACGACTGCGTTCTATTGGCAGAACACTCAAAACTGTAACAGATCTACTAAAGAGACTGACTACACTACGTTTTTCGTCCTCTTTTGGAGTTCTGCTACGCGGTCTGGGATCCCTACTATAGGATTTACACAGTACATCGAGGAAGATCAAAGAAAATCAGCACGTTTCGGTTTATCGCGAAACAGGGAGAGAGTGTCACTAACTTGCTACAGGGTCTGGGGTGTACATCATTGAAACAAAGGCGTTCTTCGTTGCGGCGGAATCTTCTCACGAAATTTCAATCACCAACTTTCTCTTCCGAATGCAAAAATATTTTGTTGACGCTGACCTGCGTAGGGAGAAACGATCATCATACTAAAATTAGGGACATCAGAGCTCGCATGGAAAGATATAGGTGTTCGTTTTTTCCGCGTGCTGCTCGCGATTGGAATTGTAAAGAGTTATTGTGAAGGTGGTTCGATGAACCCCCTGCCAGGCACTTAGGTGTGATCTGGATAGTATCCATGTAGATACAGAGGTAGATTTTCATGTAAAATCAAGTAGGGAAGTTGATGAGTTGTATGAGACCATGGACCCACGTAGGAGACATCTGACGCCTGTCATGTCTCCAAGTCAATGGAAAACAACGGTTACTGGAAACAGAGTAAATGGCGTGACAATACAAAGACGGAAGAGAATAACCAACAGCACGGTCTTCTGACTTGGAAGTTTCGGTGTTGGTTGGTGTTGAAATCATCAAACGACACTCGATCAGTGGCCCTCGGAATGGGTACTCTGTGTAAAGTTGTACGGGAACAGCTACGTTAACGCTGTTTTTCATAGAAAGGGCAAACTCCTAGGCTTCATGAATTCGGACCTAGCGTCGTGTTGAGCCATTGGGTGATGCATATCTGTAGTCGCTGCTCCCTTTCCTGCTTGCGTATGTTTCTGGGATGAAGCCTATTTCACGAGAGATGGAATGCTCAATAAGCACAATGGTCATGTATGTGTTGTTGAATAGCCCCACACTGTCGTTATGAAGAGCCCTCAACACAGATTTGCTGTCAACGTTTCACGTGGACGGGTTTGTGTACGAGGCATTCTCGCTGCACTATTCCAATTTCACCAGATTCGTCGGAACGGGTATTTTGTGCGACTACACCATTTCAGATTAAAAACCGGGTACGCCACTTTATCATATGTTGTGAAAGTAACAACAGGTAGAAGTTGGGTAGTAGGTCCATCTACAGTCTACCTGGATTTTCATCATCGTTAGTAGAGCAACGGCTTTTTCTTTCACTCGTAATTTTCGAGTGAGCCGTTCACGGTCCATAGTTTCGTACCTCTCATCTTGCAAGAGTGTATCATCACAGCTACGTCCTGTGTAATCAGCGTCGCACATAAGGTGTCAGAAGAAAATGCGGCGTACTTACTAGAACAGAGAAAACTCAGTTCGGAGAATGATACTGTATTCTTCTAGATGAGTACTGCAGTATGACTGAATCTACAGGTAATATGGTCGCTCATGTCCATAACCTATACCATAAAGCCAAAGAGTTACGAGTCACAACACGGCATACCGGTACAGGCGCCGGAGTATTTCGCCATCTATGCCGAATTTATCTCACTGTGTGTGTGTGTGAGTGTGTGAGTGTGTGTGTGTGTGTGTGTGTGTGTGTGTATATTTGAATTTAAAATCCGATGACAAACATACACTGACACAATCAACAACCGACGCTTCATATACTGAATACCGTGTGACGAAATTATACGAACATAAAGAACACATATTTGTATCAAAACCAATTAGTCCCTAAAGTGTCATTTAGTTGCATATTCCAGCCTTGGATTATTAAATTCTGCAATATGTGCAGGGCAAACTGGATAAAACTCCCCCGCGTATGATTTTCCGTATTAAATGGGGCATCGGTAATCAAATGACGGCCGAACGTAATGGCGCATTCATTCTTCGGAAAGACTGGCCTGTAATTTTGTGACTATAAGTTCGTTCGCTACAAATTCAGACTCGCGAACTACTATTCAAAGATTTAATAACAAAATAGCTCGATACACCTTGAACTGGAAGTTCGTAGACGGTGTTACTTTTATCGATAGCGGATGCCACTGGTGGTCTTAAGTCTGTGCTCCGAATTCCAACAATGATTATCCATACTCTTTGGCGTTTCTTTCCGGTGATACTGTATGAACTCGCTTCTTTCCAGGTGCATTTTGGTGAAAGGCTCAGTGACACCGCCGATACCAGGCGTTTATTAACTGCTTTTCATTTTTTGAGCATTTCACATTTTGAGAAGTTTCTCATTTACATGAGGTTAATGCATACACTATGTGTGTCTAGCATCATATAAATTTTAGTTTCTTTTTCACGCTTCACTTTTATTCCTAGGATCTGCCTTACTTCTCGGACATACAATTTTTATGTGAGTCTTCCATGATGGTTCTAGATTAAACAGTAATGGATGTATTTTACAAAGCGTTAACTTTCTCTGTGCGCGTCGATCTTTCCTGCGAAATTGTGGACATTATTTCTGTAAATTGACATGTGTTTATGTCAGTTATGTTCGTGGATCTTCATCTTTGCCCAGAAGATTTTAGTTAGTTGAATACTACTATCTTCAGTTATTTGTTCTGTAAGCACGAGCATTAGACTAAACTTTGAAGTATTCTACCCATAAAATAATCCTAAAGATGTCTGCTAGAAAACCAGATATAAGAAAATTGCGAGCTAATCGTTGGAAAGGAAAACTTGCGTGATATTTTGAAAACTAGCAATGCTCTGGTATCTTTACCACTCAGTTACTCACTGTGCTCACGGCGATATAGAGATGAGAATGCAGTTTTTGCCATTTGGTAGCCAATCGTCTCTCGTTTTAGAGGAACAAAGAGAGCAAAGAGGTGCCGGTGCGCTAAAACCCGGTGCCTGTCGTTTCGGCCTCAACCATCACTTCGTAATACATGTTTCCCTTCTCCGTCTCGCCGGCTCGACCCTAAACCAGCGACACCGCGATTTCGAGGGCGATTTTCACAGCCATTTGCGTCGGCAGTTTATGCAACGCAGGTTAAAACTGCTCTCTGGCAGATTACTCACGCCGCTCTCGGCTAAATTTAATGGACTACGATTCTACTGTCGCCGCGGAAAGGGCGTCGGTAAAGGCGATATTTGCCCCGAGGAGCAGAGTTATATGGAGCTCACAGGTCGGAGGGGTACTTTGGCGCCGATATTTACTGCCGTCACGATTACTGCGGATCTCGTTCCTACCTCTGACACGACGCCTTTGGAAGACAAACTGGCAAAAAATATCAGGCGTTGCGGTCTCACTAAATCACCTTAAAGTGTAACAGGAATTTGCGAAATACAGCCAGTCTTTACTGTGTAACAGTTACGGATTATGGAGCAGGTTTATTTCTTTTTCTTTAGGTAAACTAAGTGTTGGATTTGTAGACAAATCTTTGCTGTCTTGGAAAGATTTGACCTAAGGTGACGTAACTGATTAAATCTCTGAGCAGGAGTGGATTTACAAACCAGATCTTCTGCCTGTCGTGGGCAAGCAACCATCAACAGTGCAATACTGAACATGTGAACAGTATTCAGATTTGTGTCACGGAAGTGATGTAATTTAATTTTCTGTTCTTTAACGAGCGTGTAGCTTGTAACGGTTCAGCCGGCCGCGGTGGTCTAGCGGTTCTAGGCACGCAGTCCGGAACCGCGCGACTGCTACGGTCGCAGGTTCGAATCCTGCCTCGGGCATGGATGTGTGTGATGTCCTTAGGTTAGTTAGGTTTAAGTAGTTCTAAGTTCTAGGGGACTGATGACCACAGTAGTTAAGTCCCATAGTGCTCAGAGCCATTTAAACAATTTTTTTTGTAACGGTTCATTATTTTTCCTGTTGAAGTACTGATCAGAGTTTCAGGGAATCTAGAGATTAGATGCTTATAACAAAATATATCACCAACACACGTGTATAAGTAACTACCTGTGTGCTACGCAGTAAAGGAATCGTTCTCTCGAAGCAATAAGTTACAGTCGCATCGTAGTTACCAGAAAGAGAACGTTCATTAGGCCAGGATAAATTCAAAAATGCTTAGCAAAGTATCTTATCTCGTTAGATTAGTGTTGAAATGTAAGAAAAATGCAGAAAGTACAATATCTTTAATTTGAAATTCGACTCTATCATAAACGAATGATGAATTTCTAATGAAATTTGTAACATACAACACTATTTTCTTCACTGAGATAAAGTTCTTGCATAAAGTAAAACAAAAAAGTTTAAGTAATTACATTATAGGGAACGTCACGATAATTTGAGTTCAAAGTCACTCTTTATACTTCATTGCAGATTATACTTCATTTTGATGAATATTCTTAGAATAGTCGTTTCATACTGTAGAGAAGAAAATGTTTTGTCTAGGAAGGAGGGAGAGGGGGAGTGTGTGTGTGTGTGTGTGTGTGTGTGTGTGTGTGTGTGTGTGTGTGTGTGTGTGTGTCTGTGTGTGTGTGTGTGTGAGAGAGAGAGAGAGAGAGAGAGAGAGAGAGAGAGAACAATATAAAAATTTAACTTCATCTACATCTATACTCTGCAAGTCACTTTACGGTGTATGACACGGGTATTTCCGGCAGTAATGCTATCTCACCTCCTCCCCTCTGCATCCCTTTCCCTTTTCTATCGCGAACGGTGAGAGGGAAAAATAATTGTCGGTGATGCCTCGTGTGTGCTCATCAACGGGGAATAGAACCAGAGGCTACAGTTTACCACGGGTGCTATCTCAAAGACAGTATTCGTACAATTCAAGAGACAAATGGTCAATAGGCACAGTTCTTAAGTACGAGCAACAGAGAGGGTATACATTAGCAACTACTTTTCAGTGTCACTAGAATGTTGCTATCAACTGAATTAAAAACTAGCAAGCTCCATTTTTTGCGATTTACAGAGTCATGGAGCAAGTCACAGTAACAGAGTAGATTGACAAGCAGTGCTTTATGACAGTTCTCACAGGAGCAGAAGTTACAAGGAAAAGGATTTAAAAAAAGAAAATTAACTTGATGCATATGTCTCGCTTCAGAGATTATCAGCCAAAGTGCTCAACATCAGGAAGTGTCCCGAATCCATCTAAAGACACTCTACTTCTTTGAAGTAAACTCGATGCATAGGACACAATTATTACTTAAATAAAAGTAGACCTATTTGAATATTCTAGAAAAAGTATATTTTTAGAACTTCTTTTAACTGCCTGTAGTTTTTAATCCGCTGTAAAGCTCCAATAAACACAAGAAACATGCAGAGAAATATGGAGAGGAGGGTGGAGTCCAATAATTGGTCGAGACATTGGTAATACCTCTGCAGGTAAGGTGGAATCGCGTCGCATTAAGGTACACATTCTGGCCTCTCTTCGACAAGGCACTAAATTCACGGGCGCTGCTCGGCAACGAACCTGTGAAACCAGCCAAGCTAAAGCGGGCGACAACAAAACGACAGCGGGTAAAAGGACAGAAAGGTGGGAGAAAGGGCCAAGCAATTTCACTTGCAAATGAAGAGTGAAAGAGAGCGGAGCCGTGCTACGAGCGGCGAATGGAATACTGGCGAAGGGGGACTATGTCGCCGGCTCCGGTACGCCTTAGATGGCCATTAATTGGCACCATGTTGGAATCAGGCGGTCTTGTACTGGGGCCTTACAAGCGCTCACTCTGTCCGCAACAGCATCTAGCAGGCAACTCATTTCCACGAGCAGGTAATTCGCATGTAGGGTATCGGAAAATTCTGAACATAAAACTCTTGTTGTCCAATGAGCGACTGAAGAACACTCTCATTCTCCAGCGGTAAGATTAAATTTTCTCGTTCTGGGAAGACAGAAGAAGCGATCTGTTCACTTGCTAAAAACATTCTAAAGCCAAGAGCACATAAATATTTATTTATTTAAAACAACCGATTTCGACAGACTTTGCTGTCATCTTCAGTTATTTTTGTTATGAAAAGAATTCATTTTAAATTGGGCTCACTCCAAGTTGTCATGTGGATAGAAAAATAGCACACTATAAAAGACCTGTCACAACTAGAAAACAAACCTTTTATAATGTGCTGTTTTTACCCTCATGACAACTTGGCGTGTGGTCCGGTTTAAAATGAACACGATTCATAACAAAAAGATTTTTCAAGATCTGAAGATGACAGCGAAGTCTGTAGAAACCGGTTGTTTTAAATAAAGAAATATTTATGCGACCTTGGCTTCAGGATGTTTTTAGCTCCAACGGTATGATGCCTGCATCTCGTGGTCGTGCGGTAGCGTTCTCGCTTCCCACGCCCGGGTTCCCGGGTTCGATTCCCGGCGGGGTCAGGGATTTTCTCTGGCTCGTGATGGCTGGGTGTTGTGTGATGTCCTTAGTTAGGTTTAAGTAGTTCTAAGTTCTAGGGGACTGATGACCATAGATGTTAAGTCCCATAGTGCTCAGAGCCATTTGAACCATTTTTCAAACGGTATGTCACCTCCTGGCAAGCGCCGAATGCATACCCATGTACTAATTTACCTTCAGCTCCATGTTGGCAGCAAGATGACGATCTGATGAAGGTTAATGACCAAACCCGGTTACTAGTGAATAAAATTAACAACTGCCACTCTAGACTTTTCATTACCTAGTATGATAAACAGTATGTGACACAACAACTCTAGCCTACAGAGCGAGGTGGCGCATTACTTAGCACATTGGACTCGCATTCGTGAGGACGGCGATTCAAATCCGCATCCGGCCATCCTGATTTAGGTTTTCCGTGATTTCCCTAAATCGCTTCAGGCAAATGCCGGGATGGTTCCTTTCAAAGTGTACGGTCTACTTACTTCCTCGTCCGTCAATAATCCCATGGAAACGACGATCTCTCTGTTTGGTCCTATTCCTCCAACCAACCAACAAAAGCCAGCCTCAGTACGTGTCGAGACGCATACATGAACGCTTGCGCGAGGAGAAACAACAAAGAAAGAGGCCCAGGTTAATCAAATTCAGATTTATAGTCCTCCAGAATACTGTTCTCCTCGTTACAATTGAAGGGATCGGCAGAAGAAACTACTACCCCTCAATTTAGTAACGACTTGTCTGGCACACAGTTATTGTGTTTTCGGATGTACCACAATCTGATACAAACAGATTCTTTTAAGCCACCAGAAAACACTATATACTATAAAAATTTCTTTGTTTTATTGTGTTTATGTTCTAGTAGTCAAATTTAAGTAAACTTCTGACTTGCTTTACCTCTAAATACGTTTTTGTGGATTAGCACTTCGTTTTGTCAAACCCTTCCGTTAACATTCTGATGTATTTCATTTTTTAAAAACAAATTTTTATTTTCATTCATGTTAAACTTTAGATGAAGTTTTCCCCATCAAATAAAAAGTCGGACAATAAAAAGACAGCCATACCGCGATTCCTTACATTGTACTGAAGAGAGGCTCATTAAAACAGAAAACTTTCTCCTTTGCATTGGTTGACACCAAGCCAGTTTGGAAAACATCAGATATGCTAAGGCATTATTGGCATTCTGTGTCTTATGAGCATGTAAAGTATTGTCTTTCTCAGCAGTTGGCGATAGACCTGTGTTTTGAGGTCGGAATGTTGCTGGGAACCCGTCATTCCGAGGTTATAAAACTACAGGTCTCAGCCTAATTCTGATTGTTCAGACATCAGCGGTTGCCCTCCCGAAAGGTATCGACAGATACTGCAATAAACTCTGGGTACTTTCTGCGTACCATCTTGTTACAGTCTTTGATGTTCATCACCTAGGGCAGAGACGGGTGTGACGCCTGCGGTAAAACACCACTGTTTTAACGAGGCGCGAGTAGCTGTTTCAGATAGGAGCATTGTAGCTGTGGAGCAGCCGCCATTTTTCGGCGCTACTGCATAAATATTTACACGGTCACTGTTGTAAGACGTAAGACTGTGTGGTCATGCTGACGCTGTACGCCTCCGCTCACGACACACACCACTGGTGAGGGATGTCTTCCTCTAGAGGAATCACCGTACGTTACCACGCCTTCTGCGCGGCGTGATCTGAGCTGCAGAGCCGTGTGCAGACAATATACATGCTTTTCCGTTAGCTGTCGGTGTTTTGCTTTGTCTGCAGTGAATACCTGGCTTGAACTGTACTTTTGTGAAGGCTGATTTCGGCAGTGTGAAGGGTCTTTGTTTTAATATATAAACAATCTAATGAAAACCTTTTTTATTATGTGTTGCTATCCCTGTCCATCTACTCAGTTTCGTAATTAATCAATTTACAATCCCTTTGCAAGTAGGGACGAGTTAGATTGCCTCATGCGGTCGAGACTGAGAGCGGAAGTCAAAATTTATTTTACCGCAGATGGAGCACAATGTGGAGGCAATTCCTTCCCCCTACACAAATGGAATGATTTTCTATCCAGCACTGTTACACACAATCACCCGTTCCACTGACGGTACACTACATGATTAGAAGTATCCGCACACCCCTATGTAATGCAGAATTCGCCGTTAGATGTCACGTGAGGCGGACCTGACATTATAAAAGGAGGACGAGAGTGTTGTGTTTTCAGTAGGCAACCAGTAGCTGCAGAATGGGTCGGTCAGGAAAGCTCAGTGACTTTAAACGTCATGGATGTCACCTGAATAACAGAATCATCAGAGACATTTCAATACTTCTAAAGCTGTCCAAGTCGACTGTTGATGATGTAACTGTGAAGTGGAAACGTGAAGCAACAGCCACAACAAATCCAATAACACTCACACCTCATGTACTGATGGACAAAGACCGTGGAGCATTGCGTAGGGTGTTTGTGAACAATATCGCACGACATCTGAGGAATGCGTCACTCGTAACTATTAAAATGCTACTAGCAGTCGAGCTAACACAATGACTCTGTGTAAGGAGCTAAAATGAATGGACTACAGCGGTCGAGCATTTCTGTACTCAACGCTTGAGGTAGCGTAAAGGGCGACTCCACAGGACAGAGGAAGACTGGAGACAAGTGATTTGGAGTGATGAATCACACTGTACCATGTTGTAATCTGATGGAGTAGTTTTGGTTTGGCGAATGTTCCCGTCATATGTAGTGCCAACAGTGAAGTACTGAGGTGGTGGTGTTACGGTGTGGCGATATAGACCCTGCTTGAGCCGCAGAAAATGCTAACTGCGGAAGGATATGAACGCATTTTACTGCATTGTGTGATGCTTACAATAGAGGAATAGTTTGGAGATGATGATTGTTTGTATCGTCATGCACCCTGTCACAAAGCAGCATCTGTGAGACGATAGCTTGTGCAGAATAACATTCCAGAAATGGAATGATGTGCCTAGGGTTCCGACCTGAACGACGTTATCTGGTTTCGGCTCTGGAGGAAGGATGGTCTGTTGTTCCTCCACAGACGTTCAGACACCTCACTTAAAGTGTCCCCAGCGGAATTCGAACCGTTATAATGTCAATGGTGGACACACCCCACGTTAATGTCCACTAAAAACTGTTCGGGTGCTTTTGATCGGATAGCGTATGTCAAATTTATAGGGAAAGTCCTAAAGGTGCCCTCTGCAAAGCAATTCGCAGTGGTTTCCCGAGTAAGTCCACTTGTTTCAATCAAAGATGGTGCCTCACTTTGGACTTGTTGAACGAATGTGAAGGGCGGCGACAGAGCGGGTGGCTCGGTTGGCGCCAGCGGGTGTCAGAAGCGGCCGCGCCGGTCGCTGGACCGTAGAGCGCCTCGCCGGCGGGCGTCACGTGACGCAGCCCTTGACCTGGCGTATTAATACTTGAGCAGGCGCCGGAGGCTGCGGCGGCTAATGACCGCCCTTTGTGCGGCCGCCGGTCGCTAACGACTGCGACGTCGCGGCCGGCACTCTCTGACGTCACTCGTGTCAGGCCAGAGTCCCCCCGTCACTGCAGCCGCGGTCCCTGGGGCGTCCTAGTTTGGTGGAACTCCGATCAAATCCTAGTGCCGGGGTCAAAGTTTGGTGCTGAAAACACTGAAGGATCATCATACGAAGTAAGGGGATCTGCACATCACTGTCTGTAAAATTTGCTCGTATTCTTAAATATAACAGCACAAAAATGTAAAAGATATTGAAAAAAACTTTTACCATTTAATTAATATGTGACAAAAGCATAAACACTGCGGAATTCATAATTTAATGAAAATTGATTTTTGTCTTACATACTGAACCTACATAAATAAAAATCAATTGCTGCATGTACGAATAACCACCAATTGGTAGATTTTTTTTGTTGCGTTCGTGATTGTGGATGGTAATGGTATTTTTGGTGTGAAATAGAAAGAAAAAAAATTGCATTCAGTTTGACATTTCTGCTGTTACATATTTTTTAAGAAGAAATTCATTTTGACAGTTTTATGTATAAAATACATATGTGATACAGAAATGGGAAACGTTATTACCGAAAACCTCTAAAAGTTCTTGACCGTTTTACTACAAATTTTTACATGACACTCTAATGAACGTTCGGGTGGTGATAGGCTATATCTTTTTGTGATACATGCAATACATTCATGTATATGTAATATATAAAGAGGAATCATAGTTACTACAAATCTCGAAAAGTTTTTGACCAATTTGCTTCAAATTTTTACACGATTTACACTACTGAACATTCAGACAAAAAAATGTTCAAATGTGTGCGAAATTTTATGGGACTTAACTGCTAAGGTCATCAGTCCCTAAGCTTACACACTACTTAACCTAAATGATCCTAAGGACAAACACACACACCCATGCCCGAGGAAGGACTCGAACCTCCGCCGGGACCAGCTGCACAGTCCATGACTGCAGCGCCTTAGAATTAGAGAGAGAGAGAGAGAGAGAGAGAGAGAGAGAGAGAGAGAGGGAGAGAGAGAGAGAGAGATGCTGAAACAGAGGGGAGGCGAGGAATTTAGGATACATATGCAACTCCCATACATATTTAGCAATTGCGAAGCATTGCTGCTGGTTTTGCTAGTTATTATATAATTTGTATATTACAGTACTCAAAATAAAAAGTCAAAAAATTATTCTTTTCATCATAATCTTGTTAAAAGAACACAGCAGAAATATTTATCAATTTATTGTACTGTGCGTTTAAAAATGTTTTTTAGAAGTCAGTTTTTCTCCTAACAGTTTAACAAAAAATGATACACACCAGCGTTAAGACGTTCAATAATCTGGTTCACTGTGTAAGCAAGTGCTGTATTATTATTCATGCAAAATTTTGTTTTGTAGCTTTAATATTGGATGAGATGAAACACTGATTACAGGAAACTGAAACTAAAGACTTAGATGTCATTTTCTTATCAGTGATAGCATGTCAAAACATTCCAGCACTATGATATTGCTGAATCTGATTCAACTTGTTGTACTTCAGACATGTACTTAATAAAAAAAGGAAACAATTACCTAAATTTATTTTTTTCGTGGTGATAATAAATCTTTATCTGCATCTACATGCATGCTCCGCAACCAACCATTTGGTGCGTGGTGGAGGGGACTTTGTATCACTGCCAGCCATTCCTTTTCTTGTTCCACTTGCAAACAGAGTGAGGAAACAAAACTGTCTGTAGTTTCTGTATGAGCGTCCATCATTTTCAGTGCCTTCCATTTTTGGATGCGTTGGTACGGCGTAAAAATGATGGCACTTTGGGTCATGCAGTGTATTGAAAACCGACCCATACGGATTTATATTTACGTGCAAATAGCTGCCACCATCCTTTGCAAACGTTGTGTGAACTCAGAACTCTAGTACCCAGAGCACACGTCATTGCTGGCGAGAGCAGTCTGGAGGACGAGCTTATACATCTGAGAAGAGTTTTTGAAGCCGACGGGTGCTCTCCACACCAGATACGTAACGCACTACAAATGAAATCAACAGTGGGCACAAGAAAAGACGGAAAGTTTTAAATCCATGGCTTTCTTGCCATACGTGGGAAGCCTTTCGTAAAAAATAGGACGGATCCTCAGTAAATACAAAGTGAAAGTGATTTTTCACCCTCCAACAAAGACTGTAGTACTCCTGAGTTCCGTTAAAGATGATTTGGTGCTTCGGAAGCCTAGTATTTATAAGATCCCCTGTGAGTGTGGCTGTCCATACATCGGACAGACGACCGAGCGCGGTGGCGCAGTGGTTAGCACACTGGACTCGCATTCGGGAGGACGACGGTTCAATCCCGTCTCCGGCCATCCTGATTTAGGTTTTCCGTGATTTCCCTAAATCGCTTCAGGCAAATGCCGGGATGGTTCCTTTGAAAGGGCACGGCCGATTTCCTTCCCCTTCCTTCCCTCACCCGAGCTTGCGCTCCGTCTCTAATGACCTCGTTGTCGACGGGACGTTAAACACTAATCTCCTCCTCCACATCGGACAGACGACACGTACAGTCCAGGAGAGATGAACAGAGCACGGCAGTTACACCCGGCTCTTACAACCTAATAAATCTGCTGTGACGGAGCACTGTATTGACACTGGGCACTCTATGGTGTACGATAATGTTGACATTTTAGCCTCGATTTCGTCATTCTGGGAGTCAGTAGTGAAAGATGAAACTGAAATTCGGTTGGCGACAATTTAATTAATAAAGATAGCGGCTTCAGCTTGGGCAAATCATGTAATCCGGCAATTTCTGTAATTAAATCACAAAGACGTCTTGACGGTGCAGCTCTCCGTGACATATCAATATCACCGTGTAGAACGACTACGCAGCTGTACATTGAATTTCGATGTATATGTAACACCTCTTTGCCGCCTACCAACGTCTCTGGTGCCTTGTGTATCTTTGGCCGCATACGCAGTGCTTCGGTCCTTGGGTTTATAAGGATGGAGCAAGTGCTGGAGCGGTAGTCACCTCGGCTCACTCTGAAGATGGCTGGACGGTATTCAGCCTAAATATTAGAAGAAGAAACTGAATTTATGCGGCTGCACACCCGAAAATTTATGGAACAGTATTTACGTTGCGAAAACATGAAGATGCACATTAGCCTTCCCTGCTAACGATTTTACCTGCTCTGTTCATTTCATGTTGCTTGGCAATCTCACAGCCGGCCAGAGTGGCCGTGCGGTTCTAAGCGCTACAGTCTGGAACCGCGCGACCGCTACGATCGCAGGTTCGATTTCTGCCTCGGGCATGAATGTGTCTGATATCCTTTGGTTAGTTAGGTTTAAGTAGTTCTAAGTTCTAGGGGACTGATGACCTCAGAAGTTTAGTCCCATAGTGCTCAGAGCCATTTGAACCATTTTGCAATCTCACACAATATTTATCGACACGACTGTGCGAGCATCGCAACTGTGATACTGTGTTAGAATATTAAAGGATTGTTTTTTCCTACTCATCTGCATTACCTTATATTTTTCCGCATTTGGAACAAGCTACAATTCATCACACCAGACAAAAATTCTGTTGGTTGGTTGGCTGATTGATTTGGGGTAGGGGACCACACATCGAGGTCATCGGTCCCATCGCGTTATGGAAGGATGGGGAAGGAAGTCGCCGTACCCTCTGAAAGAGACCATCCTGGCATTAGGGAAATGGCGGAAAACCTAAATCAGGATGGCCGGACGCGGATTTGAACCATCGTCCTCCCGAAAGCGAGTCAAGTGTTCTAACGACCGCGCAATCTGGCACCATTAAATTCTGTCCAGGTCATTCTGTATCCTCCTGGAAGGACTCAAAGACGACGCTGTTCAGTATGCAACTGTTTCAGATCGCTGCCTACCCTATAGTTCGTGACAGTTGTGCGGAGACAAAATGTGTTGACATTTCTGCGTATTGCAGGACACTTCAAGTAGTTTCTTGCTTTCACATACATTGCCTTCGCCACTTCAGGGCTGAACAGTCACATTCCAGTCTAACCTAAGCGTCGGGGTTACCTACAGATCGGTCAGTCACCACAGCCAGGTTTACTGTTTCACATTCATTGGCTTCGCCAAAACACAATGAAGCTGCTACATTCCAACCTAATCTATACCTAGTAGGAAGCCGAGCAAACAAGGCTGAAACTGGTAAAGGAAAATTAAATTACCATCCAAATACGACTACTTAGAATTTTTCATCCTAACATGTACTGAAACTAAGACCTTGTAACACGTGTCCTAGACTAAAGTTTCTGCATTGCTAGACAGGCAACAAGTTCTTAGTGAACCTGCATGCTATCAGCGAAAACCCTCTTAATCACAGCAGTAGCTCAGAGCTCCGTCGAAATGTCTCTCCGGAGGAGAGTCGCTCGTCACAAGAATTCCAGTCTTCTCACCCTACCAGTCAGATCGTTTGTGTAGACAGAGAACGTGAACTGTCACACCACATTTCCCTGGAGCACTCCTGATGAACCCTGGTCTCCAACGAACACTCGCTTTACCTCGATGGGCATTTCGAAGACGTCTATAATCGTAAATCAGGGTTGGAATACAATGAACAGAGGAGCTTTGGATGAAGAGAATTACCCCGAAAAATTGTGCATTTTGACGGAAACATAAAAGACACTTCTGCACTGCCAGACGGCCGGCCGGTGTGGCCGATCGGTTCTAGGCGCTACAGTCTGGAACCGAGCGACCGCTACGGCCGCAGGTTCGAATCCTGCCTCGGGCATGGATGTGTGTGATGTCCTTAGGTTACTTAGGTTTAAGTAGTTCTACGTTCTAGGAGACTGATGACCTCAGCAGTTAAGTCCCATAGTGCTCAGAGCCCCTTGCACTTCCAGGCATAGAAATTTTGTTCTTGTTCTGGTAATGACTGCTTTTCTTTTCAGTTACATTCCTGTAATCTACTCATTTCCGTTTGTGATCGTGAGATTTCGCTTGCCTGGAACGGAGAGCTAGGGTGACAGGTGCTGCCTGTGGACGCTGCCCACAGCCCACCTAGCAAGCCCCCCCCGGCCCGGAACGTGCTGGCGCGCGCGGGCAGAGGCAGGCTGGTGACACACACGTGCGCGGCTCGTGCAGCAAGCGGCCGGGAAGCGTCACATCCACGTGTTAGCCGCGGGTGGCGCCGCTGCCCTAATTGCGCCGCGGCCGGCCGGCGGCGTCCAGCGCCCTTCTGCAGCTGACGAGGAGAGGAGCAGCGCGCTGTACGCCACGTAATTACGCGCTCTGCTAGCCGGCAGAACTCATTGCCCTCCGCCTCCTGCTGTCCGCACGGACGGCTTTCTCCGCCCTCATTTTCCACGCAGGACTCTCAGCTGTCTCCATGTACGGTGGGCACACGGACAATGCACGACTTTTTTCGCGTTCATAAACATTTGTTGCCCCAATTTTTTTTAAACGGTCAGGATCGCATATAACAAAAACGATGAGCCTACTAGAATTCACACTGTCACACAGCAACGTTATATTCGACAGAAGAGATAGTTTAACAGTGGGCATTGAGTCTAACAGAGCTTGGATGGCTTGTACAGGTACAGCTGCCCATGCAGCTTCAACACGATACTACAGTTCATCAAGAGTAGTGACTGACGTATTGTGACGAGCCAGTTGCTTGGCCACCATTGACAAGACGTTTTCAATTGGTGATAGATCTGGAGAATGTGCTGGCCAGGGCAGCAGTCGAACATTTCCTGTATCCGGAAAGGCCCGTACAGGACCTGCAACATGCGGCCGTGCATTATCCTGCTGAAATGTAGGGTTTCGCAGGGATCGAATGAAGGGTAGAGCCACGGCTCATAACACATCTGAAATGTAACGTCCACTGTTCAAAGTGCCGTCAATGCGAACAAGAGGTGACCGAGACGTGTAACCAATGGCACGCCATACCATCACACCGGGTGATACGCCAGTATGGCGATGACGAATACACGCTTCCAATGTGTGTGCACCGCGATGTCGCCAAACACGGATGCGACCATCGTGATACTGTTAACAGAACCTGGATTCATCCGAAAAAATGACGTTTTGCCATTCGTGCACCCAGGGTCGTCGTTGAGTACACCATCGCAGGCGCTCCTGTCTGTGATGCAGCGTCAAGGGTAACCGCAGCTCTGGTCTCCTAGCTGATAGTCCATGCTGCTGCAAACGTCGTCGAACTGTTCGTGCAGATGGTTGTTGTCTTTCAAACGTCCCCATCTGTTGACTCAGGGATCGAGATGTGCCTGCACGATCCGTTACAGCCATGCGGATAAGATGCCTGTCATTTCGACTGCTAGTGATACGAGGCCGTTGGGATCCAGCACGGCGTTCCGTATTACTCTCCTGAACCTACCAATCCCATATTCTGTTAACAGTCATTGGATCTCGACCAACGCGAGCAGCAATGTGGCGATACGATAAACCGCAATCGTGATAGGCTACAATCCGACCTTTATCAAAGTCGGAAACGTGATGGTACGCATTTCTCCTCCTTACACGAGGCATCACAACAACGTTTCACCAGGCAACGCAGATCAATTGCTGTTTGTGTATGAGAAATTGGTTGGAAACTTTACTCATGTCAGCACGTTGTAGGTGTCGCCACCGGCGCCAACCTTGTGTGAATGCTCTCAAAAGCTAATCATTTGCGTATCAGCATCTTCTTCCTGTCGGTTACATTTCACGTCTGTAGCGCGTCGTCTTCGTGGTGTAGCAATTTTAATGGCCGGTAGTGTAACTGGGTCGAAGGCTGAAATATTTATAACAGTAGCTACTATTTATCAATTATTTTTCGTCTTAAGCGGGCATAGTGCAATTTGAGGGAATTTCACATCACTAGTGTTTCGCTTTCATTTAAAGGAAGATTGGGTTTAAGGTACTGTCGACATTGAGACCATTAGAGAAGCTCGGAATGTGTCAAGGATGAGAAGGAAATCGGCAGTGTTCTTTCAAAGGAAACATCCCTGGATCGATTTGGGCAAATCACGGAAAACCTAAATCTGAATGGCTGGACAAGGGTTTGAACAGTCGTCCATCCGAATGTCGCTGTTATTTACAAATGATCATCAGTTTTGTTTATGTAACCATACAAAGAAAAGTCATGGGATACCTCCTAATATCGTGTCTGACCTCCTTTGGCCTGGCGTAGTGAAGCCGTTTATAATTGCAATAGTGTTGCTGGTGCCGAATTTTGTGCACGAACTGACCTGTCGATTACGTTCCATAAATGTTCGATGGGATTCGTGTCGAGCGGTCTGGATGGCCAAATCATTCGCTCGAACTGTCCACAACGTTCTTCAAACCAGTCGCGAACAACTGAGGCCTGGTGACATGGCGCATTGTCATGGGAAAATGAAGTCCATAGATGCCTGAAAATGGTCTCCAAGGAGCCAAATACAAACATTTTCAGTCAATGTTCGATTAAGTTGGAGCAGAGGACCCAGTCCATTCCATTTAAACACAACCCACACCATTATGGAGCCACTACCAGTTTGCACAGTGCATTGTTAGCTTGCGTCCATGGCTTCGTGGGGTCTGCCCCAATGTCGAACTTTACCACAGCTTATCAACCGAAATTGGGACTTATCTGACCAGACAGACGTTTTCCAGTCGTCTAGGGTCGACCCGATATGGTCACGAGCCTAGGAGAGCCGCTGCAGGTGATGCCATACTATTATCAAAGGCACTCAAGTCTGCTGCCACACCCTATTAACGTCAAATTTCGCCTCATTGCCCTACCGCTTACGTTCGTCGTACGTCCCACATGGATTTCTGCGTAGTGTTGCTTGTCTCTCAGCACTGACAACTCTATGCAAACGCCGCTGCTCTCGGTCGTTACGTGAAGGTCATCGGCCACTGCATTGTCCGTGGTGAGAGGTAATGCCTAAAATGTCTGTTAATATTCTGTTAATATTGGTTTTGAGCCTGTGATTACGCCGGAAACCTTTTCATATGAATAACCTGAGTACAAACGACAGCTCCACCAATGAATTGCCTGTTTATGTCTTGTGTACGCGATACTACCGCCATGTGTACATGTGCATATCGTTATTCCATGACTTCTGTTACGTCAGCGAAGAGCACATAACACTTTTATACATTTTTCTGTTAATAGATTAAACGAAGCCGGCCTCTGTGGCCGAGCGTTTCTAGGCACTCCAGTCCGGAACAGCGCTGCTGCTATGGTCGCAGGTTCGAATCCTGCCTCGGGCATGGATGTCTGTGATGTCCTTAGGTTAGTTAGGTTTAAGTAATTCTAAGTCTAGGGGATTGATGACTTCAGATGAAGTCCCATAGTGCTTCGTACCTTTTGAGCCATTTTTTTGATTAAACGAAGATTTTCGAAGTTAACTTCCTGTAGAACTTATTTACAGTATTTGATACAATTTTTTAAATGTTCTGTTGCCCTAGTCGTTATTAGAGGTTGAATTAAAAAGAAAAAGAACTTAGTTGCACTTTCGCAATCGATTCATCTTTTAAGAATTCGATTTTTCCTTTGATGCATTTACCTTGTTTCTATTCCACTACCGTTAAACGTCACATGAGTACTCTTTATATCAACTGTGCAGGAGGATTCACCAGTTTTGCAGATACCACTGTCCTTTTGTGTGTTCATTTATTTTTCGTGTGGATTGTGCAAAATGCCTATCGTTAGTACACTTCAGTATTCGTGTGTGTGTGTGTGTGTGTGTGTTGTGTGTGTGTGTGTGTGTGTGTGTGTGTGTGTGTGTGTGTGTGTGTGCGTACATTAGTGATGATGTGTTAGGACTTTCGTAGAGACGTGATTGATGATGGATAGGGGAGAGAGGCGATATGGGAAAGAGAGGCAAGACGTAGAAAGCGTCAAAGACGGGTAGTGACGCAGTGATTTTAGGATGAAGTGCGACTTGACACTTTTAGCATAGCATGTTCCACTTCCAAGCTTCCGTGACGACGATAGATGTTCGTGACGTTTAGCAGTAAGTAAGTTTCTGGACGTCCCAGTGTGAGAGATATTATTACGGTATGTGCAAATGGGAGAACGGCATGAAACCATCACTTCTACAATGCGAGAAGGCGAGTGAGCGTCTCCAGCTGGTGTGTGGAGGCCGCTTGTTCCTTGGCGTCAGGCTTTCACGATGTTTAGAGGAGAGGGAGAGGAAGAGAAAAGGTCAATGCCGCAATGACTGTCGAATTGGCTAGTGCTAAGATATACTTCTTGTCTTGATCTTGCACAAGATGCGTGCGTTTAAGACGATCTGTCAAAGGGCCTAGTATACGAGACTGTGTCATCAAAGAAGGTGTTATTGTAAGAGAAAATGTGAATTAAGTAGACTCAAAGTTCAGTTGTTTACATGATCCAAGCAGCTTGAAAGACAATTAACGCTCTCTTTCAGCACTCATCCACGCAGAAGTAGACCAAGTCCTGTGAAAACTGCTGGAGCACATTTAAGTGGAACTAAATAGAAGCTCCACCTCAGCAGGCATAAAGAAAGGTGATCGAAAGTAATTTTAACAGATAAATCTAATGATATCAGACACAAGAGGGTTACAGGTCGCACACATGAAATGTAACACCGCTGACATACCAAAAGTAATCGTAATTCCATTTCAAGGGGAAATGACTAGGAGGAAAAGTGTGCTTTATTGGAACTCTATAGGCGAGGGGCAGGGGTGTGACATAGGGACAAGTGGGATCATATGTCTTTATCTAATCGTATACTATCCTATCAGTCGGAAAGTTTCGAAACTGGATTAATAAACAACAGACAAAAGTTAAGATGGTGGTTTTAATGCTTCAGATGTTCTTAACAGTCTCCCCCCTCCCCCCCTTCCGCATTTCAGTATAAGACACAGGGCGTTCATAAAACGCTGTGAAACTGACGGAAATGTCCTTCTTTGGGAAGTTGTTCAACTCGTGCTTTACATTGGCTTGAGTGTCGATTTATATCGTCACAGCATTGTTTCTCCTTTGTCGTTTTATCGTAGGTTTTTATTGATTACACGAAGTCTCACCACCCTTGACGATTTTTTTTTTAAATAAAAGAACTGACTGCGTTTTGCATTTCAACCAAGTCGCGGCAAATGTCCAGGCCTTGTTGTTTCTGTTCAGAAGTCAAGGCGTGCGAATCAGATTTTGCAGACGCTTTTCTCTTCTTCAGAACATTCTGGCGAATGTGTTGAACAGTTGATTTGGAGCTGTTGATCCATTACGATTTGTAACAACAATCAAGTTGACGCACTACGGCCGCACGTCCGTTAGGTAACACTGGCTGCTGGCGATCGACTGGTCGAATGACCATCTCTTGTTCGCATTAGTTATTTCAATGTGCCACGGTAGTTTCTATGCCGACGTCGCTTATACGCCACGAATGAAATCAATTTTGAAGTTTCTGGACGTGCGGTGCAAGTGTTCTATTAATTTTAAAAGTGTGTAGTTTGATAGTTTGATTTTCTGTTAAAAGTGGGTGAAACCACAACAAAATTTCTACGGAAGTACTTGTGTGAAGTTTTACGGAAGGCTTGAAGTGCAAAATACACAACTCCTACGAGTCATGCGTTTCCGCCAGTTATCATCCCAGTTCAAAGTCGGCGACGTGCTGTTGAGTTGTGTAAAACAGACTGCTCCGATATGGTGCCTACCCTCGCAACATACGCCACTTCTGCCCGCAACATTTGCGCATGTACAAGGATACATTTTCAAATGGGACAACACTTCCCATGACCTCTGGTCACCCAGTTTGGCGTCCAGTGACATCTCGCGAAGAAATAAGGCTCGCTATCAAAACGGTGAAGCTGTACCATCGGTCGAATCCTTCCGAGCTTCCGTCTGCGCCTTGCGCGTATGGCAACCCGCGATGCGGACGACGCAAAAAAAGCAGACCGGCGCAGTCCACGTTCTTACAGAGACCATTACCGGATTTTCCGATCGGAGAAAGAGCGAGCAGCTTTGGCGCGTAGCGCGCAGTGCCCAGCCTGGTCAAGGCACACGCCGGTTCATTCGCCCGAGGGGAACGCGCGCAAAATCGCTAATGTGTGCCGCTCGCAGAGCGCTCCGTGGCCGCTAGAGGGGGTGCGTGTGGGGGTGGCGGCGAATTTTGGCGCTGGGGGGAGGGTGCTCACTACTCCTCATCCTCCTCCTCCAGCCCAGAAGCGGGTGCGACTAATGGCGGCGGCGCTTTTAATCTTCCGGCCGCCAAGGCCCGGGCGCGCCTCGTTTCGTTTTAAATCCACCAGATTTATTAAATATTCAAAAGCCAGGCGCCGCGAGCCACGGGCCCAGATCGGGGTTCCGGATAGCTGGCGGCCGGGGATTACGAAATGGAATGCGCTGCCGCGGCCGGCGACAGGCGTTTCAGATTTATTGTTCCCCGCAGGGCGGCCTGCGATTTTGGCGTTTGGAGTTTGTGCTAGGTAGCTACTAGGGATCAGAAACGGAGTGAGTATCGGTCTAATGTTGTAGTTTGCTTACTTTAGAAATCGAGGCACCACTGTTACAAGAGCGCTACAACTGCTCTCTTCTTTACCGCCGTAGTTCCGCGACTATGACGCGTCTGAGAACGATGGCGCTGCGGTCGCTTCCTAGTCGTCGGATCCTTTCCTCTTACTGAGGCGTTCGTGGCTATAAGGCTACTCGTGACTTAGGATAACCAATTGTCGGTATCAGGTGGCCTCTGACGAAGCTGAATAGAAATAAAATATTAAAATAAGTTTACAGAAGTCTTCAAAAATATTTTATTCATTTACATATGTACAAATGGTTCAAATGACTCTAAGCACTATGGGACTTAACATCTGAGGTCATCAGTCCCCTAGACTTAGAACTACTTAAACCTTACTAACCTAAGGATAGCACACACATCCATTCCCGAGGCAGGATTCTAACCTGCGACCGTAGCAGCCGCGTGGATCCGGACTAAAGCGCCTAGAACCGCTCGGCCAACATATGTACACCCATATGTATATACACATGTACACACAAATACATAAAAAAAAGCACTCCGTCTTCAGGCTACTAGTGGCCTACCGGGACCATCCGACCGCCGTGTTATGCTCAGTGGAGGATGTGGATAGGAGGGGCATGGGGTCAGCACACCGCTCTCCCGGCCGTTATGATGGTATTCTTGACCGAAGCCGCTACTATTCGGTCGAGTAGCTCCTCAATTGGCATCACGAGGCTGAGTGTACCCCGAAAAATGGCAACAGCGCATGACGGCTTGGACGGTCACCCATCCAAGTGACGACCATGCCCGACACCGCTTAACTTCGGTGATCTCCCGGGAATCGGTGTATCCTCTGCGGCAAGGCCGTTGCCTCATACACAAATACATACATACACAAATATCACGGACATATCATTTAGGACAGTGGTGCGAAATGTCGCGTTAATGGGCTGCCTTTGAAAACGGCAAGACATCGCCAGCAGCGCCTTTCCTGGGCTGGATCCTAGACGGCTGGAAGACCGTGGGCTGGTCAGATCTGTCCTAATTTCAATAGGTAAAAGTTGGAGGTAGGGTTCGAGTGTGGTGGATACCCCACGAAGTTGCCAACAAGGCACTGTGCAAGCTGGTGGTGATTCCATAATAGTGGGGGCTGTATTTACATGGGATTTACTGGGTCCTCAGGTCCAACAGAACCTATGGAATGGTTATGTTCGGCTGCTTGTTCTCAAACAACGATGGAATTTTTATGGCTGATCATGCGCCATATCACCGTGCTGTAACTGTTAGCGATTGGTTTGAAGTGCATTGTGGACAGTTCGAGCGAATGATTTGGTCACCAGATCATTCGACATGAATGGTATCGAACATTTATGAGGCGTAATCGAGAGGTCTGCACGTCCACATCGTCCTGCTCCAGAAGCAGTTTCTCAGTTATGGACGCCTGAAGAGGCAGCATGGCACAGTACTTCTGCAGGGGACTGCCCTTCTTCGCACGTTTTCGATGTCCTTCGTCAATCCTTTCTAGTACGGATCCCATATCGTGTAACAATGCTCTAGTAGTGGACGGACAAGCGTAGTGTAGGAACGTTTTTTGGTACACTTGATGCATCTTCTAAGTGTTTTGCCAATAAAACTTAGTCTTTGGTTTGCCTTCCGTAAAACATTCTCTGTATGTCGTTCCAATTTAAGTTGTCCGTAATCGTAATCAAACAAGGTATTTAAATGATTCTTTAGATTTGTTTGATTTATCGTGTAACCAAAATGCAACGGGTTCCTTTTAGTACCGATGCGTGTAACGTCACACTTTTTATTGTCTGGTTCTTGAAGAACGCCAAATATTACTTGTATTTCACTCGATTATCTTCCGTCAGTTGCTACCTACTATGACCTTTCTGACAGGAAATCACGAATCCAGTCGCACAAGTGAGGTACGCAGTTTGGTTTGAACTCGCTTGATAGGAATGGTGTCAAAAATTCATCTGAAAATTTAGGAATATGGAATCAGTTTGAGATCCCCTGTCGACAGCACTCATTACTTCGTGAGTTTCACACGTATATGCACATTTATGTTTCGGTGCTTTCGGATATACGAAGAACAATTAATGTAAGCATGCAGTACACAGCGCTTCGAAAACTAGCTACTTCCGGCAAATGATGTTCCACTAGAGGATAAGCTATACTACCACTATTTATTTTACGTCACATCGGGAAAACGCCGTCGCGTAATGTAGGGCAATATCTGCGGACCAGTGCGCTGCTACAGCGAGCAAAGCTCTCTCAGGACATACAGAGAGAAGCTGTCCGGATACCAAATCCTCTGCTGCCTGATATGAACTTGCCACTGAGTGTGTGTATATGTATGCCGCGGGGTGGCAAGGGAGGGGAAAGCGGCCTATTTGTGTGGGAGCGTAATCACCCGATGCCGGTCGCTGTTCCATTAGCGGCAATATTCGTCGTGGCTCAGTTACGGCGATAAACCTGCAGGAAAACGACTGTAATTAGAGGAGTTAATTTACAGTAGCAACGCATAATTCGCCTTCTCCATTATCGAATTCTCATGCACCGGCAGCGGCGGCATTAAGGTCGTTTAAATGAATCACGGGCTCGCGAGTACCGACACGACATGACGGCGTCTGCTTTCAGCTCTGGATGAGAACGAAACGCGGACCCCGTGGAAAGGGTTCACCTATGAACAGTGCGTGCATAGCGCACCTGTTGGGTCGGAAAAAAAGAGGGGAGGGGGGGGGGGGAATGCAGAGTGCGGACGTTCCCACCGTGTGACCGTGCTCAGAGGTTCGATTCGCGGAGCGCAGAGATAAAACTGCAGCTCCAACCGGCCATTGTTCGCAGTGACTAGCTCACACCGAACGATGGTACTGAAGATTAGCGCTCTAATTTGTTTTCGGCCCTCTTTCGGGGATTTTTCTTTCAACGTGCTGTCCCTTCTAGTCCGTGAACCACGCTCGCCGTGACTGTCGGCGGATTTAAATGCTCATTGCCCGCAATGATTTGGTCGACTGCCCCTCGTAAACACGCGTAGTCATCCATTAAAAACAGATTAAGTTGGCCCGGTCTCGGGAAGCTCAGGCCACGATTTCGCGGCAAGGCGGTCATCTTTTCGTCGTAGATGGGTGACGGGAGCTGGGCGGAGGATAAGTCCACTCCTAGGAGACAAAAGCTTTTAAATCGTTTTCTTTGAGAGGTAGGAGTCACAAAACTTGTTTCTTATCATTTTTGCTTCATAATGCTGTGCCAGTTCTTTTGCATTTCTCTTTACCGATATATTAAAAAAGAAACCAGCACTACACTATTATCAGAGACAGGCTGGAATGGACTGGTAATACTGAATGAGCTCAAATTTCATCTGAAGTACGGGGTTGCCTAAATTCTACCACTTGTGAAACTTCATTTATTATAGCCTAAATAATAAGTAACAAAGTTATTTAAACGACATCATCTTCAGCTGCAGTATGTCGTTCTTATTATCTGATTTAAAGAATCGAAATTCTAAGAAAAATAGACATACTACACTATATTTTCTAAACATCTGCAAGTGGTAAAAATTAGGAACCTAGTTTCTTGATTTATGCTACCAGATGCTTAAACTGTATCACGCACATAAAATGTCTCTGAGCTTAAGAATACATTATAGTCTAAGCTTAAGGAAAGTACCTTATTTTAGTTCTTACATCACTATTTGGAGGCAATGCATTATAACTTTTTCACTCCTTTCCTTGCCCCCCTCCCTGTCCTTGCATACTCCGCACGAATCCACATTTTGCGTTTCATGTAGCTGATCATTTCTTCCATTCTATCTTCCACGCACAACTCGCTATACTATTCTTCTGTTTTACTAATGAATTTCTGTCGTGACTTCCCCACAGAGTCACCAGAACAGTTTCCTTTCGCAGGTGGAGCTGTAAGTGGAGATTTCTTTTTCTACACTTCGATTACTATTGTTTTTGTCTTCTGCATAGACTGCTCGTTAGCTCACAGGCTCCTAGGCTAGAAGTTTTGCTTGGAGTTAAACTTCGGTTACATGATAAATAAGTCAAATCTAAAGGCTGTAAATTCAACTAAATACCTAGGAATTACAATTACGAACAACTTAAATTGGAAGGAACACATAGAGAATGTTGTGGGAAAGGCTATCCAAAGACTGCGTTTTATTGGCAGGACACTTAGAAAATGTAACAGATCTATTAAGGAGACTGCCTACACTACGCTTGTCCGTCCTGAACAATACTGATGCGCGTTCTGGGATCCTTACCAGATAGGATTGACGGAGTACATCGAAAAAGTTCAAAGAAGGGCAGCCCGTTTTGGATTATCGCGAAATGTGGGAGAGAGTGTCACTGAAATGGTACAGGATTTGGGCTGGACATCATTAATAGAATGGGCTTTTTCGTTGCTACGGAATCTTCTCGCGAAATTCCAATCACCAACTTTCTTCTCCGAATGCGAAAATATTTTGTTGACACCGACCTACATAGGGAGAAACGATCACCACGATAAAATAAGAGAAATCAGAGCTCGTACGGAAAGATATAGGTGTTCGTTCTTTCCGCACGCTATACGAGATTGCCAGGCACTTAAATGTAACGCGCAGAGTATCGATGTAGATGTAGATCAGGAAAAGGCCAGTGAGACTACCTACATTGAGCTCCTGATTCCGACTGGCTGAAAGATCTAACTGTTAAAATAATGTCGTGGAGCGGTTTGGAATTCGCGAAACAGAGCGCCTGATGAGGACGGGATTGTAGTCGTGGATTCTGTCGTGCAGAGTGGAGGTTTTAAGAGTTTTGGCTGTATGAACTGCGGAGTGACGCTCAGTGATCAAGAGAGTTGTTCTCCGGTTTTTGTGAGAAACAAAGGGGGGGGGGGGGTGCATCTAATGAGCGAGCACTTGTTAGGTGGACAGATGCGATGTTTAATGACAACAGGCGGATTTGACGAGCTTTTAAAGAAGACAATAAATTCCATTTGCACCAGTGGGAACTTGTGATGTTTTTGTGTGTCCTCCTCCATTTGCATCAGAGATGATTATCCCGTTTTGTTTATTGAGGAAATGCTGGAAACCACCTGGAGAATTCTTGCAGTGCTCGTTTTCTAATCCAGTTGTCGGGTATGGGAATCTTTTGAAATAGCTTGCGCTTGTATGTGATGGAGACACTTAACATTTATAATGTCATCTCTCTTGGACGCTATGTGCTACTTACGACAATTTTGTAAGGCCTGCGCGTTATAGGCAACTATTAATATCACCATTGTTTGCCTTGATGTTGTAAAATGTATGCGTCCTAAGATCCGATGGCGGCGGCTTTAGTTTCACTGAAACCGGTAATCATGGAATAAAAAGAATTCCTGCGATCTTGGCTACCAGTTTATTGTTTTACAATCTTTTGAAAGTTGTTGGATTGCTGATTAGTGGTACGAGCGAAGTAATTATTTTAACCCTGTCTCATGGGTCAGAGTGAGGCTGGCGAATTACTTTTAGCCTGAGAGTGTATGTGTGCGGCAGTGTACGGAAATAATCCGTCCGAGGCAGACTATGCAGCAATACATAGAGTAATATGTGTCGTGCACCGCATGGCGTTAAGAGTACGTGGTTTGTAGCCGCAAGTCGTACTTCCTCAGACGCAACGGACAGACGCAACAGGAAGGAACGTTTCAATTGCCCACAAGATCGTTTTCAACTTGAATCGTCTACCAAACTTAAGATACCGTGTGTCTACTCTGAAAATATCTTTTTTTATTATGAAATAACCTTACTCCATCCATACTGACGATTGGTCAGAAATCTACGACTTTTTATTATATAAATTAAACAGAAAGGATATTCTCACGACCTACGTAACTTGAAAAGTTAAAGGAAATGACTCTGCAGAATGGGGTACAATAAGAAGTGATCAATAGTAGCGTTTCAAACTTGACCGGTAGACTACTGTTGCACCCCAGAATGAATTCACTGTGCGTATCAAAATTTTTTGAAGTTATTACACAGCGAGTTCAGAGCCAAGCAGATACGTCAACATGGTGTACCGTCAGTATCGTAGATGACAGAGCACTAGTCCAGCGTTACAACACAACCTTCGACCGAGGGAAGCAAAAGAGCAAACAACGCTTTACATCATACAGGGTGTTTCAAAAATTACCGGTATATTTGAAACGGCAATAAAAACTAAACGAGCAGCGATAGAAATACACCGTTTGTTGCAATATGCTTGGGACAACAGTACATTTTCATTTTCAGGCAGACAAACTTTCGAAATTACAGTAGTTACAATTTTCAACAACAGATGGCGCTGCGGTCTGGGAAACTCTATAGTACGATATTTTCCACATATCCACCATGCGTAGCAATAATATGGCGTAGTCTCTGAATGAAATTACCCGAAACCTTTGACAACGTGTCTGGCGGAATGGCTTCACATGCAGATGAGATGTACTGCTTCAGCTGTTCAATTGTTTCTGGATTCTGGCGGTACACCTGGTCTTTCAAGTGTCCCCACAGAAAGAAGTCACAGGGGTTCATGTCTGGCGAATAGGGAGGCCAATCCACGCCGCCTCCTGTATGTTTCGGATAGCCCAAAGCAATCACACGATCATCGAAATATTCATTCAGGAAATTAAAGACGTCGGCCGTGCGATGTGGCCGGGCACCATCTTGCATAAACCACGAGGTGTTCGCAGTGTCGTCTAAGGCAGTTTGTACCGCCACAAATTCACGAAGAATGTCCAGATAGCGTGATGCAGTAATCGTTTCAGATCTGAAAAATGGGCCAATGATTCCTTTGGAAGAAATGGCGGCCCAGACCAGTACTTTTTGAGGATGCAGGAACGATGGGACTGCAACATGGGGCTTTTCGGTTCCCCATATGCGCCAGTTCTGTTTATTGACGAAGCCGTCCAGGTAAAAATAAGCTTCGTCAGTAAACCAAATGCTGCCCACATGCATATCGCCGTCATCAATCCTGTGCACTATATCGTTAGCGAATGTCTCTCGTGCAGCAATGGTAGCGGCGCTGAGGGGTTGCCGCGTTTGAATTTTGTATGGATAGAGGTGTAACCTCTGGCGCATGAGACGATACGTGGACGTTGGCGTCATTTGGACCGCAGCTGCAACACGGCGAACGGAAACCCGAGGCCGCTGTTGGATCACCTGCTGCACTAGCTGCGCGTTGCCCTCTGTGGTTGCCGTACGCGGTCGCCCTACCTTTCCAGCACGTTCATCCGTCACGTTCCCAGTCCGTTGAAATTTTTCAAACAGATCCTTTATTGTATCGCTTTTCGGTCCTTTGGTTACATTAAACCTCCGTTGAAAACTTCGTCTTGTTGCAACAACACTGTGTTCTAGGCGGTGGAATTCCAACACCAGAAAAATCCTCTGTTCTAAGGAATAAACCATGTTGTCTACAGCACACTTGCACGTTGTGAACAGCACAAGCTTACAGCAGAAAGACGAGGTACAGAATGGCGCACCCACAGACTGCGTTGTCTTCTATATCTTTCACATACTTGCAGCGCCATCTGTTGTTGAAAATTGTAACTACTGTAATTCCGAAAGTATGTCCGCCTGAAAATGTACTGTTGTCCCAAGCATATTGCAACAAACGGTGTATTTCTATCGCTGCTCGTTTAGTTTTTATTGCCGTTTCAAATATACCGGTCATTTTTGAAACACCCTGTAACTGCACAGTTTGAAGTGACGCTTCGTAATTCCAAGCACCAGAGCATTACAGTAACAGTCAAACTTTACAGAAAGACCGCACCTCGCCTATCGAGAACAGAGGATAGGAACGCTGACGAGTCCAGTAATGGAAAATTCCCTCATCCACGTAGAGCCACAGCGCCATAGCAGCAAACTGTGCTGCTTAAATAAATGGGCTTTCGGACCTCCCAGACATATTCAGTCACGCCGCCATTGTGTCTGTGCCGCCAAAATCAGGTAGAATGGCAGTCTACTGAGTTTCAGTGAAACCACAACAAACTGAATGATGATGGTCTGCCTGCTAAGTGAGTGCCGAGTTGGACATCGAGATGCAGCCATTCCGATGAAAGCCACAGCTGTGGTCTGCCGTTGCAGGTTTCTGGTTTATCGTGGATGAGGAGAAGACTGGTGTGCAGCCAACCCTCCACCTACTGAGGGTCGTTCGTGAAAGCTGTCATCCACACACCATCGAGGCGTGGTATGTCCGCGTAGCCCCCTTGCCATTCCTTCAGTATCTGTGGCGATGTTGGTCATCCCATAGTTAGAGAGCAGAGTCTGTCGCTGACGACAACCAATATCCAGAACCGTGCAGTCAGCTACATTCGCCGAAGTGCACGAGGGGCCGTCCAGGAGAGCACTGGGGCTTAGAGCCGTACTGTGCTGCAAAACGTCCAGTGGCGGACAACGCCTACTCGTGTACGCATCTGCAACCCGCACGCCATCGCGTCAGCCGCCGATCACTGACTTGCTGCATCAGCGTCAGGACTCGCTAACGATGCGTGTCACCAGCTCTCACGTCCACCCACGGTAGCTGAGTGGTCAGCGCGACAGAATGTCAGTCCTAAGGGCCCGGTTTCGATTCCCGGTTGGGTCGGAGATTTTCTCCTCTCAGGGACTGGGTGTTGTGTTGTCCTGATCATCATCATTTCATCCCCATCTACGCGCAAGTCGCCGAAGTGGCGTCAAACCGAAATAGTTGCACTCGGCGAACGGTCTACCCGACGGGAGGCCCTAGTCACACGACATTTACATTTACCAGCTCTTACTAGCGCGCCCGAGGCCCGCGCCCTGCCCCCACGACACTACGAAGCAGCTACACTAAAATGTCATCCCAGATGACAATGTGTTACTGATGCCTTGGGGTGCAACAGCCGCACTCCTAGCTTGGCCAACCCGAATCGCTACAGACCTGTTATCTGGCAAGAAACTTCTACAGAGACACTCACATTTGGAATGAAACTAAGGCACTACGTCAAGTTAATGAGACCAAAACCTCTATCTTCAACAGGGCTGAGTTCAAAGTAGTTAGTAAGGCAGCTGGCAAAGCGAGAGCATCAACTACTGAGTAGAGCTTTAGGCGACAGTTGGGTGAATACACAGATACAATTACAGCTTACACGAGAAGATAGCTTACATGAGAAGATAGGGCCAATAACATCAGCAAATTATCTTCATCTTGTTGGGATTACACATCTGATAGATACCGAATATTAAGCAAACCATGACAGCTGTTATTCTCGGTGGCTTTATTAAAGGCCGCAAAGAACAGAAATGTGAGGCTGTGAGGATTTAAAATACTTACATGCTCGATCAAATGTTGAAAGGTATATATTGCAATAGGACAGTGCAGTGCTTAACTTCGTTCAATCCCCTCTCTACCCCCAAATTCTTCGATAAGTGACAATTTCTTACTATAAATGTTCTTTTCCTCTCCTTGGACAGTTAAAAGTATAGAGAAATAACTGCATAAGGGAGAGTGTGGGTGAAATTTGTAGCTATTACCACAAATTACTGGGTATTTCGCTTAGACGAGGACGACGGCAGAGAGCCTGCACGTCGCTCTTGCTGTGTGGTGGGACTGGTTGCACGCAGCGGAACAGCCGCTAATCGTGTTTTCTCTGAATAATGAATCGCTATGAACGCTGTCTCAAATGTGGTTATCAGAGCCAAATCGCATCACGCCAAGCTGGCTACCGCGTCGTCATGAAAACCCCGTTAACGCTTATCGGTAGTGAATCCCAGTTAAATGGCGACGCAGTGGGCTTGTTACGGCCCTGCGTTTTAAATACCTACCACATCTTTCCGATGGACCCACGCTACAGATGTAAATTTGGTGCTGAATGGTGCGATTATGGGATTTTTGTATTGGAGAGATTAGGCCTTGTCCATCGAATCTCCTGGCTTGTCCCTGCAGCTCGTTTCTCTCTATCTGGCCTTTCATCGATCGTGATGACTCCACAGTATGCACTGAATATTAACTACAGTTGCTGCTATATTATTAGGCACTGAAATGGCGCTTTTACGACAGAAGCTTACCGAAATAGCAGCAACTCTCACACGTTTGTTCTTGTCATCACCCTGGTAATTGTAATCCACAAATTCAAGTGAGCCATTTCTAGTACTTCCAGTAAACACTGGAAATTCGTCTAGTGCCAACAATTTGTAAACAAACAAGTCTTTAATTGCCGCGAGGGGTAGCCGCGCGGTCTAGGGCACTTTGCCACGGTTCGCGCGGCTCCCTCCCTACCCCCACCCCCTCCTCGGCGGTTCGAGTCCTCCCTCGGGAAAGGGTGCGTGCGTGCGTACGTGTGTGTGTGTGTGTGTGTGTGTGTGTGTGTGTGTGTGTGTGTGTGTTGTCCTTAGCGTAATTTAGTTTAAGTTAGATCAAGTGGTGTGTAAGACTAGGGACCGATGACCTCAGCTCCGGCCGTTGTGGCCGAGCGGTTCTAGGCGCTTCAGTCCAGAACGGCGCTGCTGCTACGATCGCAGGTTCGAATCCTGCCACGGGCAACGATGTGTGTGATGTCCTTTGTTTAGTTAGGTTTAAGTAGTTAAAAGTCTAGGAGACTGATGGCCTTATATGTTAAGTCCCATAGTGGTCAGAGCCATTTGAACCATTTTGATGACCTCAGCAGTTTGGTCCCATAGAAACTTACCACAAATTTCCAAAGTATCTTTAATTACCAATCCTGGGCAGTAAATAACTACTTCAGTGTGGCGACATACACTCGTGATTACTAAATCCGTAGTAATCCATATGAAAATATGCTTGAGATACATAATGAGATACCTAATCCTTAAAGCAGTATTCTCAATGTAGGAAATAAAACGCTTGCAAAGTTCTGGTATGGCTCTACCTCGGAAGATAGAATTTCTAACAAGTAGGAAGACGGTGAATGAATTCACAACATGTTGACAGGTCGGTGACCGGTACAACCACTATCAGAGAGTCATGAAAATGCTTGGAAACGAGGACAGATATATTGCTGTTTTAGAGATGTACTATAAAATGATAACACTGCTCTTGTATATTCAATATGCGCTTCACTTTAAACGTAAGGTTACATCTGCATCTACCTCTACATACATAATAAGCAATTCACAATATGGTGCATGTCGGGGGAAACCTTGTACCACTGCTAGTCATTTCCTTTTCTGTTCCACCAGAAAATAGAGCGAGGGAATAATAGCTCTCTATATGCCACTGTACGAACACTCACTTCTCGTATAATATCTTCATAGTCGTTACGAGACATAAACGTTAGCGGCAGTAGAATAGTCCAGCAGTCAGATTCAAATGGTGGTTATCTACATTTTTCCATTAGAGCTTCGTGGAAATAAAGTCGTCTTCCGTCCATGGATTCCCATCTAAATGCCGGCCGGAGTGGCCGAGCGGTTCTAGGCGCTTCAGTCTGGAACCACGCGACCGCTACGGTCGCAGGTTCGAATCCTGCTTAGGGCATGGATGTGTGTGATGTCCTTAGGTTAGTTATGTTTAAGTAGTTCTAAGTTCTAGGGAACTGATGACCTCAGATGTTAAGTCCCATAGTGCTCAGAGCCATTTGAACCATTTTTGAACCCATCTAAATCCAGATAACATCTTCATAATACTCGCGTGTTAATCGAAGCTACCGGTAACAAATCTAGCAGCGAACTTCTGAGTTGCTTCAATATCTTCCTTTAATCTGACCTTGTCGGGATCCCAAACACTCGAGCACTACTCAAGAATAGGTCGCACTAGCGTCCTATACGCTGTCTCCCTTACGATGAACCACATCTTCCCGTCTGCTGCGGATCTCTGTGCTCAGCAACGTACGATGAACAGTGCGCTCAGAAACATTTGTCACGCACCAACATCATGCTCTTTCGACAGAGATGCAACAGATCACAATCTACCCTACTCTACAGGGCAGACAAGCCTCCGAACCGCATGTTCTGTGAAGTATCGTGGACGTCCAATAATTTAGCGCCTAATGTTGGTTTCACTATCCTTCTACCTCTTTCCGTAGATGCTCAGGACAGTAGGACGTGCACATTCGACCAGCTTCGCCGTTTTCGAGATACTAGTTCACAGGCTCTGCGTAATAATAATCTGTCAAAATCGATTATCACAGTGGATTTCCCCATCTGCAGCCCATATCTTCCCCAGGGTGATCCCCCTCCAGCATCTGCTCCGCTTACATACTTCGATACCGCGTCACGAGCCCACAACACCACCAGACGGCAATACAGCGCCGTGGTGGGCAGTGATCATAATGTTTTGGCTTGTCAGTGTTCGTGGGTGTAGAAGGGGGTGGGGGAGTGGAGATAGGGGAGATGCGTACGACACAGCTAGTGGGTCCTACTGCGACCCGGTGGCCCGTGACCGGTGGCTAGACACAGGAGCTGCGGGTGACCGGGCCTATCGAGTTATGATATCAGGGGGCGGCGGCGCGCGCTGCTGGTTAATATATCAAAGCGGCGGGGCGGTGCGGGCCGTGCTCTGCGCTATCTGTCCAGCATTAATCCCGGCCCGCACATTAATACCTGTCGCGGACCGCGGGTAATTCATTTGCGTGGCAGTGACTCACTGCGCCAAGAGCCGCTTAATTAACTGCATTGGCCCGCCGCCGCCACAACCCCGCATCTGCCTTCTTTCGACATCGGCCCCACGGTTTTGGTTTTTGCCCATCATGTATCATGTCTCGCTGTCTTATCAGCCCGACACCGGTCCCTGCCCAGGTTGGGCAGAGGTCCGAGGAGCTCGGACACGGCACGGTCCACTTCGCAGACCAGAGAGCACGTACTAAGTTATCTGAATTGATAAACTCAACTGGCATTTGAGTGACGGGCGGATGGCCCAGTCGTGAGGAAGTATTTTCAGTCGTTTGACCTGGCACCGGCTCTTGCCCCCTGCTCAGTCTCACAGTAGTGAGCAAGGCGAACTACTCGACGTCCTGGATCTATGAGGGCTATTCGGAAAGTAAGGTTCGATCGGTCGCGAAATGGAAACGACAGTTAAAAGCAAAAATGTTTTATTTACAACAGCTTGCTAAATCTTCTAGCTACTTCTCTATATAGCCGCCGCTTCGATTTGTCGTAGCTTCAATGGATTAGAAATAACAGTCTAGCATTTGCAAAACAAAGGTTTATTAAACCTTGACCATGTGAATTGTCCTGCTGAAAAAGCACATCACCTTGTTGCCAAATAACGGATCGTAGCACGGGAATAACAACACGTATAATGTATAGGTCACTGGCTACTGTATCCTGCAGAAACACCAAATATGACCGCGAGTTGCCTTTATGACGAGAATATTGGAAAATTGGTACAATGCTACGATAAACTTCAAGATTTTGGACATGGCTGCGCTTCAGCAACTGTGCAGGCAAGAACTTCACTGGATTAGAAATAACAGCCAACCAGTTGCAAAATACAGGTTTATTGAACCTTGAACATCATTTCCACGATTTTAAAACCATCTTCTTCAGAAGGTATAGTACGAAGAATCACGTTATCTATAGCCAATGTAGGAATCGTTTACTCCGTATGGCACATGTCATCCACTTAATCACCATTTAAAATACATTATATAAAAGTAGTAGCCATCCACTGTTGGGCTTTGTCTTACAGCTTCTTGAGATATCATTAAACGGCTACCACTTTTACATAATGTATTGTAAATGATGATTAAGTGGATGACATGTACTAGACAGAATCAACGACTTTAACATTGCCTATAAATAATGTGATTCTACGTGCAATATCTTCTGGAGAAGATGGTTTTAAAATCGTGAAAAGGATGTTCAAGGCTCAATAAACCTATATTTTGCAACTGGTTGGCTGTTATTTCTAATCCAGTGAAGTTCTTGCCCGCACAGTTGCTGAAGCGCAGCCATGTCCAAAACTTGAAGTTTATCGTAGCGTTGTACCAATTTTCCAATACTCTCGGCATAAAGACAACTAGCGGTCATATTTGGCGTTTCTGCAGGATAAAGTAGCCAGTTACCGATAGATTATACGTGTTGTTATTCCCGTGCTTTTTCAGCAGGACAATTCACATTCACATATGGCTGCTGCGACGTCACTTCCTCTTCGTGGGGTACAACAACTGCCCTACGAACAAGATCTCCATATCTCTCGCCAAATGCACATATATGGGACCTAGTGAAGCGGGAATTTACTCGTTCTCCACAGACTACAAGAACCTTTCCTGAACTGCAATAAACGGTGCAAGATGCTTGGCACAGTCCATGGCAGGTTGCCATTCCGCACCTTCGCGATCATTTTCATGCGACGATACAGGCCTATGTTGCCACTGTACAGTATATATTGATGCGGATGTTTTACTGCGACGTGTGTGTTTAATTTGGTCGAATTTCTTATAATGTAGTCTTACACTGATGAACTACGTGCCACGTCACTTGTCAATAAAATTACCTTGTCTTTCAGAATGTTGCATTTTTATTGTCCAGCAGTGTAGATAGCTTGGTAGCAATATTAAGTAGTAGCTGAGGCAAGTCATTTTCTGACCGCACTTTTCGATACTAAACCTCGAGCATCACAAGAATATCTCGAAAACGGACCTCATGAGGGTCAGTAAAGAAAGAAGTTTGTAATATTTCGTCGGCAAGGCAAGAAACTAGACGAAGGCCGAGAGAAAAATAGGTCGTGGAAGCGAAGGAAAGTGAAGGTACGTGTGATGAAGAGTGGAGAAGACTGGGATTGAGCGGAGAGAGGAACGTGGAGGGATAACAGGAAAAGAGGGAGAGGCTTATGTTCTAAACGGACACAGCCAGGGACTGGAAAATACGGACGATGATGACGATAGTGATTTTGTCGACGACGAGGTCACTAGAGATGGTGAAATGCCAGTATCGTCTAAAAACGTAGGATCTGAAAACAGCAACACTTATTATTGGTCGGTCTTCTGTAGGCAGGGCCTTCTTGATCGTAATGAAAGGCGATGGCTACGTAAATGAAATCATGTGGCATCGTTTTTTTAGAAACCAATTATCAAGTAATGTACCGTGCAATACAATAATATAGTACAGTCCTAACAAATATTTAGAAGAAACTTTTCTACAAGGACAAAATAATGAAAAGGATTAACTGATGAAAAAATGAGATTTCTTTTTTAGGTGCTTCCTTTTAGGCAGAACGCATGAAAAGTTGGGGAGAAAATGAGTTCAAATTCCAAAAACTCAATGAAGGAATGTTGCTGAGACACCTTACGCCAAGTCGCAGGGCCAGTTACGGTTGAGCGCCAGTTTTTGGGTGCGCCTGGAACCACCATTCGATCCTTAACGCCCCTGTCGGCCGCCCCGGCTGCAGAACCTGCGGCCTCCTATTCGCCGGAAGACCGGGAGAGGGCGCCGAAGAGGCGAAAGGAAAGGAAGGGGGGAAAAAAAGGTGGGGGAAAGTGAGGGAAAAAGAAGCGAGGCGACGTATCGTGCTAGAGAAGTGCCTGAATGGATGTAGCACTGGTAGTATCTCCTCTACTGGCCGGGCGCGCTGGAAATGGAGGTGCAAGAAATACGGGCCGCTTCGCGTGCACAATGGTGCGCGTCGCCGCCTCCCTCGCACCGTCCCAGGCCGCTGCCGCAGCCCCAGCACACAGAGCCTCGCTCGCTTTTCGTCCGACTGTCCGCAGACACAACAGCACGGGGCGCGCGTGCCCCGCCCGAGACAGCAGTGTAAACAAGGCACGCCCGGAGGCGACTCGCACCTGCCGTTCTAGCTCGCCTCTGTCGCCTGATCTGTATACAGCGCATGCGCGGCGGAAACAGGGCGCCTCTTGCAGAGGTGACAGCAGGAACAGCTGTCGGGTGGTAGCCTAGTTCGCGCTTCTCATCCTGCACAGGCGACCCACAACGCATCGCGGATAATTAGCACCTGGTGCAAGGACCGGCAGGTGGCTCTAAATATACTCTACGTTATCAAACGTTTCCGGATAACAAGTGGTGGACACCAATAAGTTTTGCGTCACCCTTCACCTTCAGAACGGGTTGAATTCAGCTGAGCACCCTTTCAGTGAGGTGTCATGTCTGCGGATGAATGGAACCCATTTTTCCTAAAGATGCGAAACCAAAGCAGGCTGTGACGTTGGACGATGGGGTGTAGAGCGATGTCAGCGTTGTAACTCAAACCAGAGGGGTTCCATTGGGTTCGGGTCGGGACTGAACAGACCAGTCCAATTCAGTGGTATTATTATCCACTAACCATTGGCTCGCCGAAGCTGCTAAATGACAGAGAACATTGTCACGCTGATACAATCACCGTCTGCTGACTGTTCCTCTGCTGTGTACAGTTCTGTAAACTGTATTCCTTTCCATTCGCATTTAACACATTCTTAAGCGCAGTACGGGAACTGCACCATAACCACTGAAAACAGTCCCATACCGTATCTGGCCTCCTTCATATCTCACTGTTGACACTACACGTTACAGTAGCTAATGTTCTTCAGGCATTCGCCAAACCCAAACCCTTCCATTGGATTGCCACAAGAATCTACAAAAGTGTGTGCCTTATGAGGAGCGGTTCAAATGGCTCTAAGCACTATAGGACTTAACATCTAAGGTCATCAGTCCCATAGATTTAGAACTACTTAAACCTAGCTAACCTAAGGACATCACACACTTCCATGCCCGAGGCAGGATTCGAACCTGCGACCGTAGCGGTCGCGCGGTTCCACACTGAAGCGCCTAGAACTGCTCGGCCACAGCGGCCGGCGCAGTTTTTCATTATAAAAATCAAATCCAAACTGCTGTAGATTGCACGGGTTATGCAGATACGCTAATACGTCCATAAGAGGCACTAGCGTGGAGAAGAGCATCAGTGCACTCGTCGGACTGTTGACAACAACAAAGAAAACAGCTCCATGATCAGGTCAAATAAAAAAATTTGTCTAACTGAAAACATTTCTAGTAAAATTTTCCGAGCTATTATGCTGTGGCCGAAGGAATTTCACTTTAGAGCCCAACGTTTCGTCCCCATCTCGGAGGACATTTTAAATGGTGATCATAGCTTAGTTGAACGTCCGATTTCAACCAGGCTCGCTACTGAATACAGCAAAATTCCGCTTCCGCGAGCGTCCGTGCAGCAGCGTGACGTCACATGTTATGAATACGGGAGTAACGTATGACGTCACGCCACTGCGCGGGAGCTCGCAGCAGTGGAATTTTGCTGTAGCCAGGGTGTGAATCGGACGATCAACTAAGCTAAGACCCCCCTTGAAAATATCCTCCGCAGATGGGGACTAAACGTTGGGTTCTAAAGTGAAATCCCTTCGACCACGGCATAACAGCTCGGAGTATTTTGTTAATTGTGACAATTCCAGCCGTGAAAGTTTACATTTTACAGAAAACATTTTGCACTGTTTCTACGATGACTCCTTTTTACGACGCCCTCTTCCCTGTGGGTAGACAGCTACATCCTGAGGTAAATGTCGATCGTAGTTCTGGAGAAATCTGTGAGTCTCGGGCGGCGTGCGGCAGCTACCCTGGAAGTCCCCCGAGTGGCCAGGGGAAGCCCCCAGCGGGCGCGGGGCACGCAATGTCCCTGCAGCCACCAGCCGTCAGCCGTCAGCCACTCCTGGGGCTGCGTTCGCGTGTCGCGTGACCCGCTGTCCTCAGTAGTGTGTCGTCGCGTGTGCGTGGGCTGGCCGCCTTTCCGCAGACAGCGATACCTGGACGTGTCAACTGCGGGGGGATCGAGCCGCCAAGTCACGCGTCTGGTCGGAAGGGGGGGGGGGGCGGTTTTAAACAATTACGCACCTCGCTTGCGTGAGAGCAAGAGCCCTCTGCTGTCTCATTTTCCTGCCTACCTCCTTCCGGGCACAACCTCCCCTCTCCTCTACATCTACTCCTCCACACATACTTCGTAGAGATGGTTCAGATGGCTCTGAGTACTATGGGACTTAACTTCTGAGGTCATCAGTCCCCTAGAACGTAGAACTACTTAAACCTAACTAACCTAAGGACGTGACACACATTAATGCCCGAGGCAGGATTCGAACCTGCGACCGTAGCAGCAGCGCGATTCCGGACTGTAGCGCCTAGAACCGCTCGGCCACTCCGGCCGGCGTACTTCGTACAGCTACAATACATTAGGGATGGCGGTTATCGACAACAACTGTTTAACCTGAGTGTTAAAAGCGCTCAAAGTAACCGGTTTCTGAAACAACCGATTTTCGGTTTCTTTATTCCAATGATTTCCAGTAATAAATGTAGAAATCGGAAAAAGACGGAAAATTTTGACTCGCTCAGTTTCAAGAAACGCAGAATCAAAATATTAAATTAAATCGGCAAATAAAAAGAAAACTTAGTCCATCCAACGTCTGCTGCTTTTCTCTCAAAGCTATAAATGGCTGAGTACTACAAAAAGTCACCAGTATCCTTCTGTAGATTCTATTTTTTTAAAATTGTGCTAAAATAATGTTGTAATCGAGGTTCATACAACTATTTGAGTATTACTAATAGTCAGAGCTAAACGGTGCAAACTGAGGTTTAAGAACTCAATTTCTCATGTTAATTTGTCCATTTTAAAGTGCTACAAGCATAAAAAGGCGTATTACGCATACACAGGCAACAGATCAACTACTTCCAGTTTTTATTGGAAACTATGATTGAATTGTTAAGTTATGAGATTTCTCCTAATATGATGTCGCAAGTTTGCTGTGGGTCCTCCCGTTCTTAATCTTTTAAAGGGAATAGAGCACTGTACTTCATTGGCACCGCGCATCTTAAAATCCTTGCAGACTATGTTCAAAAATGGCTCTGAGAACTATGGGACTTAACATCTGAGGTCATCAGTCCCCTACAACTTAGAACTACTTAAACCTAACTAACCTAAGGACGTCACACACATCCATGCCCGAGGCAGGATTCGAACCTGCGACCGTAGCAGCAGCGCGGTTTCGGAATGAAGCTCCTAGAACCGCTCGGCCACAACGGCCGGCAGTAACAGGTACTTTATGCCATATGTTTGATGCCCGTTTCTGTCGGCATTGTTTTTAAAATAGCACTGATCGCTTTTCCCATTTTTTTAATAATGCAATATTTTAAAGCTAAGAAAATTTTACGAATAAAAATTGTTTTTTTAAAAAGGTTTATTGGAAAATCAAACAATTTAACACTACTGCAACGGCTATTTGATATTTCGATTTTTTACACTGTTGTTAGTAAAAAATAAAAAAAATATTTTACAACCGAGAACAAATAAATACCGAAAAATGCCGGTTATTCAAAACTAAAATACTGATATCGGTTTTAAGCGGTCGGTTTCTCCCACCGCTACTGTACAATGCATAGCGTATGGCACATCGTCCCAAAATTATCGATTTTCTCATCGAATGCAGGCTTCCACGACGGCCGGTATTTGTGTTACCGATGATCGCTACGGCCCCGAGAAAACGCAGGAAGAAAATCAGAGGAAACACGTGGATTCACCACCGACGTCAAGGCGAAGCCCCAACCATACGCGATTTCCATGGAGTGTTAAAACAATCTACATCTACATAACTACTCTGCAAATCACATTTAAGTTCCTGGCAGTGGGTTCACCGAACCATCTTTACAATAATTCTCTGTTATTGCACTCTCGAATAGTACGTGGAAAAAATGAACAGCTATATCTTCCCGTGCGAGCTCTGATTTCCCTCATTTTATTATGATGATCGTTTCTCCCTGTGTACGTTGGCTTCAACAAAATATTTTCTAACCCGGGAGTAGAAAGTCGGTGGTTGAAATTTCGCGAGAAAATCTCTCCGCAACGACAAATGCCTTTGTTTTAAAGATGTCCAGCCCAAATCCCGTATCATGGGCGTGACACACTCTCCCCTACTTCTCGATAATAAAAAAAGCACTGCCCTTCGTTGAACTTTCTCTGCTTACGCTGTTAATCTCATCTGGTAAGGGTACCACGCCGCACAGTAGCACTCCAAAAGAGGACGGACAAGTGTAGTGTAGGCAGTCCGTTTAGTAAATCTGTTTCATCTTCTAAGAGTTCTCCCAGAAAAATGTAATGTTTGGTTCACCTTCCCCACTGCGTGTTCTGTGTGTTCTTCCCTATTTAACACGTTTGTAATTGTACTTCCTAGGTATTTAATTGAATTTACGGCCTTTAGATATCATCGATTTATCGTGTAACCGAAGTTTATGCTGGTAAGAAAAAAAAAAAAAAAAAAAAATGGTTCAAATGGCTCTGAGCAGAGATGGCTCTGAGCACTATGGGACTTAACATCTGTGGTCATCAGTCCCCTAGAACTTCGAACTACTTAAACCTAACTAACCTAAGGACATCACACAACACCCAGTCATCACGAGGCAGAGAAAATTCCTGACCCTGCCGGGAATCGAACCCGGGAACCCGGGCGCGGGAAGCGAGAACGCTACCGCACGACCACGAGCTGCGGACTGCTGGTAAGAGACAGAAGCGTCACAGCGGTATATTACCGAATTCTCGTAACGAATTTTTGGAATACTTTCAAGACGGAGTGTCGCCGGAAAGCTGCTCAATAACTTCTTTGGGATACCAAATATCGCCTCAACCTCACGTATTCTCCTGACAAGGCACCCAGTGATTTCTTCCTCTTTCCTAGGCTGAAAAAGTCATTGCGTAGAAGGCATTTCCAAGATAATGACGAGGCGATTTTCGAGGTGTAACTCTTTCTGAACATCCAAGGTGCAGACTTTTACATCAGAAAACTCCGCCGAATTATCTACCGTTGGGGAAATGTCTCTCATCATTGAAAGGTGAATAGGTAGAGGAGGATAACACCACCACCAACTTTCTTCGAGGTGATAATTAAAATGTTAGGTTTACCACTGTTGAAGAGGTGAAAAAAGAGAAGGAACAGCTAGGTACAGGGTTGTTATAATTTAGATTTCGCTGCTTGATGAAAGTAGCGCATGAAAAAAGAGTGATCGTACTACAACGAACATTTGTAAGGACATGCGGAAGAGAAACGACGAATAAATCATTGAAAGAAATATATTTTAATTTCCACGTGAGGTGGTTAAAATCTGGTTATTCACATGGTTATATCTGTATGGAGCGAAAAGTGGTAATTGACTCTAAATAATGAAAGACGTGAAATCATCCACATGAGTAGTAAAAGGAATCTGCTAAATACGGTTACACATTAAAGCATAAAAATCTGAACGCTATCAATTCAGCTAAATACCTAGAGATTACCATTACGAATAACTGAAATTGGGAAACATAGATAAAGTTATGGGAAAATCAAACCAAAGACTGCTATTTATTGGCAGAACACATGGAAAATTCAGCAGGTCTACTGAAGATACTGCTTAAATTACGCTTGTACGCCCTCTTCCGCAATACTGCTGGGGGGTGTGGGATTCTCATTAGCTACAAATGACGGACGACACCAGAAAAGTGCAAGAAGGGGATCTCGTTTTGTGTTGCCAAAGGTATAATACGCGCATTGGGTTGGCAATCATTAAAATAACGCCGTTTTAAGTTGTGGCAGGTGTTCTCGTGAAATTTCAGTAACCAACATTCTCCTGAGAGTGTGAAAAATTTTGTTGGTGCCTACCTACGTATGGAGACACGACAAGCGCGATAAAATATGATAAATCAGAGCTTGCATGGTAAAATTTTTGTGATCTTTTTTTTCGTGCGCTGTTCGAGAGTGAAACGGTAGAAAATAGTTGAAGGTAGTTTGATGAAACCTCTGCCAGGCACTTAATTGTGAATTGCAGATTAATCCTATAACGTAAATGTACTCAGTTCCGAACGATCGGCCAATAATTCGGTTCGCTCCTGGGAGAGGTCGACGGCCATTTGCCCACAAATTGTAAGAAGTTAGTGTTGCCATGGCTAAGAATGCTGGACGCAGTTTGCGATTTTCTAGCAGTGGACCAGTCGTGTCACGACACTGAACGTCTACGGTGCACCGTTCGAAAAGTGCCGCGGACAACTGTGAAAAGGTGTCCGTACTCACCACCATTTGCAACGTGGCTTTCGAGTAGACTTTGCTCTTGTGTTTCTTGTAAGGGTTGAAGTTGATGACAAGTGGCCCTGAAACATTTTGTGGAGTGATACTGCACACTTTACGCTCGCTGGGGCAATGAACACTCAGAATTGTCGGACTCTGGGATCGTCACCGCCAAGGAATTTTCATGAAGTTTCCTTGAATAATGAACAAGTCACTGTGTGGCGTGTCTTTTCTACACCGTTCATGATTTGTCCCTTTTTCTTTGACGAACTCGGACCTCAAGGACCAAGCACATGTAGCGTGAACGGCATGTCTTACTGTAATCTGCTTCACCAACACGTGATCTCTCCTTTACGGGAGAGAGGTGCCTCGAACTCAGTTGCTTCGATACACGATGCAGCTCCAGCTCATATTGCCCGTGACAACACTTGGTTATTCCGTAATACCGGGTGATCAAAAAGTCAGTATAAATTTGAATAGATAGAGAGGTACAAATTGACACACATGCTTGGAATGACATGGGGTTTTATTAGAACCAAAAAAGAAAAATACAAAAGTTCAAAAATGTCCGACAGATAGCGGTTCATCTGATCAGAATAACAATAATAAGCATAACAAAGTAAGACAAAGCAAAGATAATGCTCTTTACAGGAAATGCTCAATATGTCCACCATCATTCCTCAACAATAGCTGTAGTCGAGTAATAATGTTGTTCAAAAATGGTTCAAATGGCTCTGAGCACTATGGGACTTAACTTCTAAGGTCATCAGTCCCCTAGAACTTAGAACTACTTAAACCTAACTAACCTAAGGACATCACACACATCCATGCCCGAGGCAGGATTCGAACATGCGACCGTAGCGGCTGCGCGGTTCCAGACTGTAGCGCCTTTAACCGCTTGGCGAATAATGTTGTGAACAGCGCTGTAGAGCATGTCCGGAGTTATGGTGAGGCATTGGCGTCGGATGTTGTCTTTCAGCATCCCTAGAGATGCCGGTCGATCACGATACACTTGCGACTTCAGGTAACCCCAAAGCCAATAATCGCACGGACTAAAGTCTGGGGACCTGGGAGGCCTAGCATGACGAAAGTGGCGGCTGAGCACACGATCATCACCAAACGACTCGCATATGTCGGACATTTTGTGAACTTTTTTTTTCTTTTTGTTCTAATAAAACCGCATGTCATTCCAAGCATGTGTGTCAATTTTTACCTCTCTATCTACAATATTCCGTGGTTTATTAAGTTTTCAAATTTATACTGACTTTTTGATCACCTGGTACATATGTAGAAAACCGAATCATTGTCCGATATTTCCAAACTATGTAATCACCAATGTAACCACATTTGAATTCTCTCATCTGGCAATTACAATGTGGTTCTTTCAACGGTCTGTTAGTTACTTCCCATTCACATGTCCCTATAAATGTTGCAACACTGTTTCAGTGCCCTACGATCACATGCTTTTCGTGGGAGCCCTCTCAAGTAGCGGAAGTTTGGTTATAATCAGCCTGTACGTTTAATTTTCCTTGCACTGTTTTGGTGCCAAAGAAGTTTTTATTGGAGGCGTGGCCTACAAGCGTAAGTAATGGCCTATTATAAGTCGTAAGACTCGGTTTTCCCCGCTTAGGATATGTAACGGAGCAGAAACCGCCTCCAAATAGGGACAGGTTCAGAGCTCTCTGCGAGAGAAAGCGGCGTTCGGCTTGAACTGTAATGGATGAGCCTACCCGCGCACTACATCATGCAAGGGGGTTCGCACGCAGCAGTTTTAAGGAACCGGGTTGCGATTAATAACGCTGTTCTGCTTCGGCTGTGACGAATGCGCCACGGAATGACACCGTGATGAATTAGCGCTATTCTTCTGTCGCACTGCGAGCATAATTTACGAGTTGGTTGCAGCGAGTCGGCGTTTTGCGGGCCCCGAGTGAGGTCTTCCTTCCCCTGCACAGTTCTCACGCTCTGGCATGACCTTTAGTCTCGCTCTGTTACTATCCCTCGGCTCGGTATTAAAATATTCTCTAGAGAGACAGCGTGCGTTGTAACGGTTCAACAGACAGCGCTACGGGCTAAAACAAAAACGACCCGGATATGAATTCCTCATTGGTACTTTTACTGTCACAGTTTGAGGACCACGAACTTCTATGACCTGCGCTCAGTGTGCCAGACACGCAAGCCTGAGTCTCCCATATTATTGGTTTCCTTCTGCTTGCTAGCTCACTTTCATTCTGAGTAAATGTCTTTAATCTTGGAATCGATAACAAGTTCCTGTGTCTACCTTAACTACTTCTGTCATATGTAATGATTTGATTTGATTTATTGCTCATTTAGAGACCTACTGCTTTACATTTTGTAAAAGGTCGTCCATTTTACAGCTGTTCATGTAGATTACAAAACATATTCCATATTACAAACAGCAGTTATTGTTTTCAGCAATTACAATGGAAGTGATATTAAGTTAAAAATACATTAGAAATCGAAAGAAAAAAAAACAACAAAAATTATTCAAATTCTAACACGAATAACGGCGCTATATACATTGCAAGTAACGCTCCAATGATTTCGGCTGAATTAAATTTACAATTTAATTCTTAGGTATTTGAATCGAAGCTGCTACTGCTCAGAACAGATATAATACTTTCTGCACGAAGCGTTGTACTGACAGTATATAATTTTTGAACTGTTGTTGCACAATGTTTGCGAGATTCTTTAGATATTTAATTCCCAGTTCATTTGACACTTTCCAGTCAGCTGTAGTCAGGTTACTACTATCTTGAAGGAAGCGGATAATCAGTAAGTAGCAGACTGTTAGTAATAGACCGCTGCTGCCTCTTTCTAAGCAGCAACAGTCTCATTAACACTTTGCCACTTGCTATTATTAACTTCCTCCAGTGCAGTACATATTATCAAGAAAAGTATATATCTGTGACCAGTTCAGTGTTGGTCGGTATGTATTATTCTGGACAACTGAACGCTGGGTTTGTAAGGATGTACCTTTCTAGAACGATAATCGATGTATTTTAAGGGCCAATACGTTTCTGAGCCGGACACAGCATTTGTGGACAAAGCCACGGACCAGCGAACACGTAAGCCCTCGATTCTCCCAGCCTTCCAATACGGCTTAGAGACCACTTGTTTTGTGAAGTACACAGAGAGAGAACGATAGCCGAAACCGCAGAGGCCTTTGGTTTCCTTAAAGCACATGGAACAAATGTTTGTTTTTCGGCTGTAGGAGAGGGCTGCCGGGGGATCGACGTGTTTAGCTGCAATGCAATATGCTCCGCCGCTCAGGAATATTGCCCCACATAGTTTGATATTTGCTTCGGGTGAAGCAGCAGTCGGAATGGCGGGAGATGGGTCGGGGAGAGGGGGGGGGGAGAGGGGGAGAGAGAGAGAGAGAGAGAGAGAGAGAGAGAGAGAGAGAGAGAGAGAGAGAGGTGGGAGGGACAAGGGGAGAATATTGAGAGGGATCAAGGTAGGCAGAAACATCTGGTTTTACGGGAAATTTGGTTGCTATATTATTTGTTTTTCATCTTTTACCTGAGTAGAAGAGACATGCGCAATGAACTGCGCAAGAGAGAAGTCCATACGTACCGGTTCTTAACGATAACTACCCCTTGTTTTTTCCACTAGAATGGTGCTAAAATGACCACCTAAATACAGGGTATAGTACACAAAGCACTCATTGTAATGTCTCTTACCAGTTACGACCTGGATGAGAACGTTTGCTTCAGTATCAGATTCATAGCTGTTCTTCAATCTGTTTGTTCCACTACCATTACTTATTTCGTCCAACATTAGTTTGTAACTTAGCGGGTGGCGAAGTAATAGTAGTGCTACAAACTGTGTAAATGGACTACAGAGTACAGTACTGAGATAACAAAAGAAGCAACGTGATCTCATGAAATTTTAAAACCTTTTAATTTTTTAAGATTCTGAGATGATTTAGAAGTAATAAGAAAGACACACACTTTTTATATAATCTAGAAACACTTGATAGCGCTCAAAAAATTCATCTTTATTAGGACGTATTGTTGCGAAATACCATCACGGGAAAGGGAGTACATATATCATACTACTCGTTTATTGTATTACGACGCGGTAGAGGTAACATTCACCTACAGGTTTAAGACAGTTTTTGACACTGTTGTCATAAAAATATACGACATTGACAATGCTGCCATAAAGATGGCGTTGATATTAACACTTTTTCCGTTGCTTTAGTAAATGTTGGTAAGTAAGGTTAGTGTAATAGCTACTAGGTATCAAGAACTGTTTCTTTTGCACAGCATTTCAAATTAGTTGTATTGCAGCTTCAGTTGGGTGGATTGGAAATCATACCATTATAATTTTATTTGTTTTGGACGGTTTACACCCAGCTCAAATTCATTCAAAGTTAAAGACAGTGCGTAAGCAGTGTGCTTTTTAATTATCGACGGTTAATAAATGGGAGGCTGAAACCAGACATGGGCGTGCTTCTGGTCAAAAGAACCCGCGTGAAGGACGTCTCAAACTTGCAGCTATACACCCAAATATCGAGAAAGTAATTTGATATTCGACGGCAGGCGATTAAAGGCTTATGACATAGCTGAGCCGAAGACGTACCATGAGAAAGAGTACAGTACTGTTTGCATTAACAATTACCTATAAAAAAGTTTTGTGGGTGGTAATAACCGCAACTGTCGAAAGTTCATCAAAAGTACTCCTCAGAAGTTTTAACGTTTTAAAAAGAGTCGTCCTGATTTGTTTCACCTGTGCCGATTTCACCTACGGAATGTTTGCGGCTAGTGCATCCTATGGTAAAATATGAATTACGTTTTTTGATTACCTCTTAAGAAAATGAAACAGCATCGTACAAAATTATACAGTATTTCATACCGAACAATCAAAATACCACTACAAAAGGTCCTTTGCCGATAGGAAGCCAGCTACTATGTTCACCGGATCTAAGCACACCAGGTGTACAATGTTTGTGTCTCGAAAATATTTTACATTATTTGAACACGTTGTGGCAATCGTAAATTTTTTTTTCAGGTCTCGCAGGATGGTAATTCAAAGATTGAATCTACTCACTGAAAAATAGTTGGACACAGTGCAGTGGCTCAAAAAGAGATTACTTGAAAAAGGTGCGTTTTTTATCTATAAAATCAAACTTTGCCATTACCGAGCTGTGAATTTTTCTCATAACTGTCATAAGTATTTGGGACATTACGTGAAGTTGCAATAGCAGTACATTAAATCGTCATATACTCCAGTTTTAACACTCTCTGAATCCCGAAGAAGCACCTCAAGTACGAACTCGCAAGTTTCTTTCATACAAACTGTCCGCCGTGAACTAAATTTAACAGGAATCTACGAACATCTCTATAGAAGTGACAAGAATCCTTTACGAAACGTTAGAGTTTTGCTGCTGAAATTCACCCTCCACTCAATTACATCGGGACGTGATGAAGGTTACAATCGCCAGTTGAAAACAAATGCAGTGTGTAACAGTGTCATTTCATGGGCGGATGAGATCTTCAACACAGACAGCCCTGAAAGCCAAGATCGCTTGATTTTAAGGCCTTTACTCCAATCACTAGTTTCGGCAGAATAGTGCTGTCATTTTCAGACTGGCTTTACAATTTGCATATAGAAAACGTGAGGTCGTCGACATGGCATGTATTTTTGGTGCTATAAATGTTGTACTTTTGCCTTTTATTCATTTGTGACCCATCAGGAAGCATTCTGTTTAATAAATGACAAATCATGTGGAGTTTTTTAATGTATTTACACTTTGTGCTCAAAATTTCGACGACACATGTATGTGAACGTATACGCAAAGTGTAGTGCCAATATGAAGATGACAGCACGATTCTGTTGAAACTACGAATTGTAATAAAGACCCCCAAATCCAGCGATCTTGGCTTTCACAATATATAAAACAGAGATCGCCCCAGTAACATGTGTAAGTTATACAGACACCTGGTTGTGGTGGTTCGTGCAATATCTGTGGGTCCCGTTCTAATATTTTTTCATACAATTCTCCTTTCCCACCTGCTTTCTCTGTTAGCTATAAATACAGAAATATTTCAACACTGAATGTTTTCTGAATTCTGTGACACGTTCCATACACTTTGCATTATCAATTACCTTCTGAGAAAAACTAATCTTTTAATGTATAACTCTGTTTTGAGTGAACTGTTGGTAGGGACCATCACAACACTGTGCTGTTCGATTTTGTTGACTGGAGACTAATTACCGGAAATAGGAGGCACTAGGTTATCTAAAACAGTCTGAATAAGAGAAATTTTCTCATCATCTACATCATTGGCCTGGTGAGATACTATTGAACTGCCGTAAAATAACAAATCGAATGTTACCAACTTGTCACGAGTAACTATTCGTTTTCTTTAGTCGCGTTAGTTAACGTGTCCTGTTACGTCTGTACTGACTGCGTATTTACGTCAGCTTGCACTGTACAAGCCTATTTATCGGCGTTTCCCCACGAGCGTAATACCTCGCGTTCAAGCTGTCTCTACTCGACGCGGATGGATATTAATGACGTAGTCAAGTTCCACACGTTGTAAACATCCAGCTAACGGCGCAAAGCGTTCCTAAATTCCCAATTGACGCATTACATCCTCAATTAAACATCCAGTAGACGACGTTACCCTGCCACCGAAAGATGTAATAAAAATCGGATGAGTGCAAATAGAACACTGGTTCTGTGAAAAGTTCATTATGGATATGGATAGTTCTATAAGTTTTGATGGGTGAGTTTGTGCGTACGAAATTACGTAACATAAATGGCTGTATCTTTTGACTGGATTGATTTAAAATTTTAAACTTTTTACACCCCCAAGGGGTGTATTAGTTTTGCCATAAATTTCAATTTGATGCCTCTACCATTTTCTGGGAAAAAGGAGTCTTAACGTGGCAACAATAAAGTGATCATATACGGGTTTCGTTTTTACCGACTGAGGTCGAGTACCGTAATAAACAGATTTTCCGAAGTATAAAAGGCCTCTCGGACAGAACATCTTATGAAACCAGTGGGTACTCACCTGCTCGGTGAATTCTGTGAGGTCTCGAAGGCTGATATTGTAGACGATGTTCCTGCAACAGACAGAAAAACACTGAAGTTAGATGTTATTGCTTAACTGATAAACACCGAGCATATTCGAATAATGTCTCGGGTTTTATGATGCCGGTTTCTAAGGCACAATATTTTATAGACTAAAGGTAAAGTTAACCGAAATGTATTTCTCTTACGTTTTGGAAAGAGAAGAAACGGATAGAGCTAACGACTACATTTTCCAGAAAATACCACCTCCGTCTGCTGCAAAAATAGGGGCGAAGATAAATCTTCAAAAGAAAGCTCTTAAGCTAATGCACTGAGAGTCAGTCTGTATGATAAATAGCACTCCACTTGCCAGTTGCATCGCATACAAGAGAAATTTTCTCTCAAAATACATTCCTGTTGAAAATGTGTCGAACATTACTAGTTTTCGTTTACTGCTGTACATGTGAGGCAACCATTACTTCACATGGCTACCGTTAACACAGATGCATTCATATTTAAAGTACCATTACATAAGTCGACGATAATTCATGTGGCTTAGATTTGACGGGTCATTTAAAATCACCACCTGTAAAAAGTGAAAGAAGATAACGCACCCTTGACTACTTTAGTACAAGTAGAATTCGAAGTAGAACTTATAGGGAAGAATATCGATCTTGTCTTTTCATTACATTCAGGCAAAGGACGAAAAACGTGAATTTCAGTCAATTATTTTTTATTACTTGTGCCCACAGTATTTTAGTATCATAAAAATGACAACGTTTCCTTTTATTTCTTACTATTAATTTTTTTTACTGTCAGCTACTGTGATTTCGGCTGCTGGCCCATTCTGAAGTAATAACACGTTACGAATTCCGTAAATGCATATTTATTCACATCAAGAGGACAACCATGTCTATATGTTGCAAGTGCATAATACAACAGGATTTCTCATCACGTATACAAAAGAACATAGTGCAATTTCATATAATTGTAGGAATTAGGTCTCCCCATTACACAAACAACTTTTCTTTTTAGTGCCCAAACATATTTCAGCACCTTTGTTGCCATCATCAGTGAGTACTTCTCATTTTCTAGGATCTCCTTCACATTATTTTACAGCTGACCAGGCCTACTGTTGTAGCATCTATCCTCATTCGCATGCTCACCTGTTGTTTGAAGAACTACATCAGGAAATTACCTTTCTGAACTTTACAAGACAGCACTAGCTTGAACATCTTGTTTTCACACAATAATAGTAACATAAACATTGTACTCCGGGAAGTTCAGATGAGACTGAAAACGAGGACAGGTGATACGAAAATAACTATGGCATTCTGTACAATAACGTGAAGAAGGTGTTACAGAGCCTGATACTCTACAAAATAACAAATGACTAAAAAGGCCCACTGATGGCTGTTCAAAGATGCTTAAACACAAAAAACGTTTTATAACAGTTGTATAAGTCTAGTTACATACGTTTTATTATTTTCTACTAAAATATTAATTTCAAACTTAGGTAAAAACGATGAATTTTTAAACTGTTACTGAGTGTCAGGAGCACAGCAATAAGTGGTAATAATTCCTGTTCTTAGTAATTTTGGAGAAAAACTGTTTCACTTTCACTGCAGCAAATACCCAATCTGGCACGCAGTTTCACATTCCAAGGAATGCAATCCCCATCAGAATTATGTGAATGTGGTGGAGGTGCAGAACAGTGGTCTAAGAGGCACAGCAAACACAACTCATGTTTGTCAAGAAAATAATGGAATGTGTGTTTTGTGTTCAATACGAGGGTTGGAACTTTAATAGTGGCAACTATTTATTTACAGCTCGTACAAAATACACATGTGTTTTACTGACCTTCAGAGTAGACACCAGCATTGTGTATACCGCGTTGCCAGCGATGTGGCAGTAATAGGATACTCTTAGCAGTGCCAGTTGTGTTGACAGTTCGCGCGGCGCGGTCTATTGGCCGATGAATTTGTAGCAGTTCTGAAGCGAATGCCGTGAAGTGTTTCCTTCAGTTTAGAAATCAAGTTAAACTTACGAGGGCTTAAGTCAGGGGAGTGCAGTAGGTGGTATAGCACTTAGCAACCCCATCAAACAAATCAGTAACAGCTTGCACTGTAAGTGCTTGAGCATTGTCCTGCAAAACGATGGTCAGGTCCTGCAGAAAGTGTCATCACTTTTGTCTCTATGCTGTTCATTTTTGGAACGCAACTTACGACCAGCTTAGAGACAGAAGTGATGACTCTTTCCGCAGGACCTGACCATCATTTTGCAGGACAATTCTTAAGCACGTACAATGCAAGCTGTTACTAATTTGATTGACTGATGGGGCTGCTAAGTGCTATACCACCTACTGCACTCCCCTGACTTAAGCCCTCGGGAGTTCAACTTGATTTCTAAACCGAAGGAAACACTTCACGGAATTTGCGTCAGAACTGCTACAAATTCGTTGGCCAATAGACTGCACCACTCGAACTGTCAATACAACTTGCACTGCTAAGAGTATCCTACGACTTCTACACCACTGGCAACTGGCTATATACAATGCTGGTGACTACTTTGAAGGTCAGTAAAACTTTGAAACACGTATCTATTTTGTACGAGCTGTAAATAATTAGATGCCACTATTGAAGTTCCAACCCTCGTCGCACACTGTAACAGTGTATGTGTATATGTATGTCTGGGATCTACTCCTATCCCTAAGACAGATTTCCACAAAAGTTGGCACATAAAGAGCAAACTTTTGGAGTATCAGCACTGTGGGGTTCATAAGCGTCTAGCTCCAATAGTTGTGGAAATATGGGCAAATGTGTGTTTTTTTAGCCCCTGCTGCTTGGACTGCCCTTCATGACAGGCATGTTGTGTAGCAACAGTATAGGCCTGCCTTGTAGATCTGCTTTGCAGGGCAGCTTACATGTCAGTGGCAAAAAAATGGCTTATGACTGGAGGCTGTCCAGTATGGCAGGTGTGTTGTGTTAAGGTGCACAGGCCTGGCTTATCAGTGTGCTTTGCAGGGCCTCCTACGCATCAGGGGCAAGAAAATTGTTTTCAAGGCCCCAATGTGTTGTCTGCCCTCCATGAAAGGCATGTTGTGCCAGTATGATCTCCATGCTGTGTCGTCCTGTTGTCCAGGGGCTACACATGGAGATGGTTATGGCTGGGAGAAGATTGAGATGGATAGAGGAGATGATGAACAGACAGAGGAGTGTGACAGGAAAGGATGAATAGTTAGGGAAGGGGACATGAGTTTATAGACAGGGAGGATTGGCTGGAGGGTATGGACAGAGAAAGTGGTCAAGTGGGAGTAGAGAGAGGGGGAATAGGAGTTCGATAGGAGGAGATTAATACAGTGAGGTGGGGAGAAGGATGTGTGGGGACAGGGGGGGGGGCAGGAGGAGACAGACAAAGAAGAAAGGGGAAGGAGGATATTGACAGACAGGGGAGGATTGGTATAGCACTGCAGATGCTCACGAGAGTCCCATTCGACACACTTACTGTGCTGGTGGAAACCTGTGAGGCATACATTGGTGGACACACTTTGCGAAATTATAATTTGTTCTTAATGACGGTGTGAACATTTCGAAAGCACAATCCGACCTCTGCGGTAATGCTTGCTACCGTAACTCGCCAGTCATGAGCACTGAGAGCACACATCCGCAGGAAATGGGATCAGTAAAGTTGGGTGGTTGTTTCAGACAATGCACAACTAACCAACGACTTCCGCCCTTCCCTGACTCGCTCATACCACGCCTTGACCGCTGCAAAGGACATGCAGTGCTCTCCGCACACTTGTTCCATTTCTCAAAGAATTTCTGTTTCCTGCACTCCTTCCGCTGCCATAAAACGCTCTACGTCCTTTTGTACTCCCTTTGAAGCCTCCATTTCACGACGTTCAGCACAATAGAGTGCAGTGGACGGTCGAAGCGTGTGCGAACTCTCTCTGACGTCACGTGGGCGTGTGCCAATGTCCCTCTAGCAGCGAATTTGGGGACTCAAAGCTCTTGCAGACAGTTCGCATCTTCTGCAGGCAATGATACTAGGGTTCCTTCAGCGGTTTTCATTTTACGTCCTGTTATGCTTTCCTTTATTTAATGCGCCACACTTTAACTCTACCATCACCTCTTGTCATCAGGGACTTATCTGAAACAGGCTAAGGTTTTCCAGTCTTCTAGGATCCAACTGATATTGTCGCGAGCCCAGGAGATGCGCTGCAGGCGATGTGATGCTAGCATGACCCGTAAAAGCCAAATTTCGCCGTACTGACGTAACGGATAAGTTCAGCGTACACTTCACATTTGTTTCTGCGTTCATACAATCAGTGGTGCTTGTCTGTTAGCACTGACGACTCTACGAAAACACCGCTGTTCTCGGTCGTTAAGTGAACGCCCTCGACCACTGCGTCGTCCGTGGTGAGAGTTGACTACTACAATCTGGTATTCTCGGCATACTCTCTACGCTGTGGGTCTCGTAATATTGAATTTCCTAATGATTTACGAAATGGAAAGTCCCATGCGTCTAGCTCCTACAACCAGTCCGCGTTCAAATACATTGATTCCGGCCGAGCTGCCATAATCACACTGGAAACCTTTTCACATGAATCACCTGAGTACAACTGACAGTTCCGCCGATTTACTACCCTTCTATACCTTGTTTATGCGATACTTTCACTATTTCATGACTTTTGTCACCTCAGTGTTCATGTCAATGAAATGTGAATTTTATAAGGGTTTAATTACTGCCGTATTTTGGAAGTTTTACGCTGTACAATGACGAAGCCGATCAATAAAGTACACCGAGTTGTGTATAAGCATTAAAAAATAAATAAAACAAATCTGACCCATATTCTGCTGCAATTCGATATCTAGGCGTGCACGAACCACCACTTCTCTTCCAGTCGAGCAAGTTTCGTCCTAATCGCATTGCTCCTTTTCGCCGGGCATCAAGGTGGTAAAGGTCGATGGATCCAGCCCTGTGAGGAAGACTGGCAGCTGACGAGGCCAGGACAGCACGTGGGAGAGAGTGGGGCCGCGGGCGTCGTGTCGAGGAGTGTGCGGGGGTGGCAGTTGGGGGCGTCTGTCGGGGGCGGCAGGCGGCCACGACGATCCCGGCGGGGCGGCGGATGGCTTTTCCGTGTCAGTGCGGCGCCATGCGGTGCCGGACCAGAACGGCGCCTCGTGTAGTGACTTCACGAGCTGGAATGGCACTGCTGCCGCTGCCCATTCCGGACACTAGCACCTCTCAGGAGGGCAAAGAGCTGATACCCTCACACAAGTAAAGTGCTTGCGGACACATGGTCCCGAGGGCGAAGTTCATTATCACTCCAGAACACCTACAACTGGAACCTGATGGACAGGAACAATTCGGAGCTCAGGTATCCCGTGCGCTGCCATCGTGCAACGGAAACGGCCGATGTATGCTGTCGAATGGTCGATCAGGTTCTACAGGAGATTAAGTGATGAAATGATCGTGTAGCATTGATGACCGGGAGGTCGCATCTGGAGAGGTTCGCCGCCGGGTTGCACGTCTTATTTCAGGTGACGTCACGCTGTGCAGCTTGTGCCTCGGTGATGGGGAATGATGATGAGGACAGTGCAACACCCAGTCCACGAGAGGAGAAAATCTCCAACCCGGTCGGGAATCGAACCCGAGCCCGCTCCATGATAAGCAAGCACGTTAGCACTCAGCTCTGCAGGCGGACTCTTCAGGAAATAAAATCGCCAAACAAATTATTAATCAATACCTTACAGACCACACTGGTCGCTTTCGTGCTCTGTAGGTTGTGTGAGACTGGTACCAGACAGTCATACGGCCCAGACTAAGATCCACGTTTCACAGTTTCTAACGCAACATTTAACTAAAACTAACAATCTGATTACACAGAACGGACATACGATTAGTCAGTCTGAATAATCCAAATCTCTAGGTGTTCAGATAGACAGTAAACTGTCGTAGAAAGACCACGTTCAGGGTCTTGTTCAAAAACTGAAAGCTACTTTCCAGGGTGTTTCAGAACGACGCTTTAAAAATTTGGAGACAGATTTCTTACACCAAAACAATAAATAACGTCCAATAAACTTTTGCTCTAAAATGCATACTTTAAGAGCTATGAGCTACTGTGAAACAGATCTCTTCTACTGAACATGTTCTCGTAACTCTTAAGGTGTGTACTTTAGAGCCCATGTTTACTGGACATTCTTTTCTTGTTTTGGTCCTTACTACCTCCTCCCAAAATATGGAAAGCAAAGAGGTTATAGTAGAGGAGATGTGTTTCACAGTATCGATGATGAAAACGTTCCTCATAGCTCTTAAGAATTGCATTTTAGAGCCCATATTTACTGGGCTTTTTTTTTCTTGTTTTGGTGTATAGAACCTGTCCTCAAATTTATAAGATATCATTCTGAAACGCCCTGTCTTTACCATTCCAACAATATATGCAATAATTGGTAGTCAGACACGGAAATTAGTCTACCTTCCTTATTTTCGATCGCTTCTGACATACGGTGTTATATTCTGGAGGTAACTCTTCGCATTCACAGAGGGTAATTTTTGGCTCAGAAGTGGGCGATTGCCGGTCTCTGTGGCCGAGCGGTTCTAGGCACTTCAGTCTGGAACCACGCTGCTCTTACAGCCGCAGGTTCGAATCCTGCCTCGGACAAGGATGTGTGTTATGGGTTAGTTAGGTTTAAGTAGTTCTAAGTCTAGGGGACTGATGACGTCAAATGTTGCGTCCCGTAGTGCTTAGAGCCATTTGAACTAAGCGGGCGATTCGAACAGTGTGTGGTGTGAGTTGTCGAACATCTGGTCGACCTCCGTTCAGGATTCAGGCAGTTCTGGCATAGGCTTCTCAATAAATATTTTCTTTCATTTCATTTGTTGTTGACAATATTATTTTATTCCCAAAGAATCATCAGTTTCGAAATAGTTAACACTAAGCAGAAATCCGATCAGCAACTGGATCGTACCACCTTCACTCTGATGCAGAAAGGGGTGCAGTATTTTGCTACATCCATTTTCATTGAGCTACCACAAGGAGAGCCCGACCGAGCGAGGTTGCGCAGTGGTTATCACAGTGGACTCGCATTCGGGAGGACGACGGTTCAATCCCGCGTCCGGCCATCCTGGTTTAGGTTTTCCGTAATTTCCCTAAATCGCTCCAGGCAAATGCCGGGATGGTTCCTTTGAAAGGGCACGGCCGACTTCCTTCCACGTCCTTCCCCAATCCGATGAGACCGATGACCTCGCTGTTTGGTCTCTTCCCCCAAAACAACCCAACCCCAACGAGATCCCGAGCACTTCGAACGTGGCCTAGTCATTAAATTTCAACCCTTACAAAGCTATCAAGGTTGACTGTTGATGCTCTGACTGTGAAGTGGAAAAGCGCAGCAACAAGGACGGCTAATCTAAGACTTCACATCCTGATGGAATGGGACAGTCAGACTGTGAGGAGGTTGATCGTAGAAAATAGCATGCAGTTAGCGAAAGGATTCATTCGTGAGTTACAAAGTCCTGTCAGCAGTACAGGTAGCACAGTGTGCGTAGTGACTTAAATAGGATGGGGTACAAAGGTCGTGTAACTCCCCATACGACACTAATTTTTGTATTCAGTGCTAAACGACACCTGACCAGGTGTGAAGAGCAACGAGTGGATTAGACAGATGAACCACACTACACCCTGTAGCAACCCGATGGAATCGTTTGGGTTTGCCGAATGCCTGGATATCCTTACCCGTCGTTATGTGTTCTGCCAACGTCAGGGTGGCGATACTTCTGGAAAATCTGAAATTCTCAGGGAACAACATTTTACCTGGAACAACAAGGTAAATTTTAGGAATGTTTTAAAATCTCAGGGAATTCTGTGTTTTTAACCTTTTAATTTTATTGAGCTCTATAAATTAGAAATTTTAAAGCAGTTATTGTTTGAAGGTGTGTTAATTATTCGGATATTAGTTCACATAAATTATCGACGTTCAAGAACTGCGGTTAAACTACAGCTGAGAGGAAAGGTAAGTATTTTGTGAGATGCTCAAACATCCTCCCCCGCCCACCGTTGATTTCTCAGAAGCTTCTTATGACATCATTTTCCTTCCCATACCTGGAATACTTTGGGAATTTTTCTTTCAATCTTGAATAGCCACCCTTACTATGAAGAGCGGAGGAAGGGGTGTTTCATATTGGAGTGCTTTTCGTGTTTAGGGAGTGGTCCTCATATTGCGCTAAAGAAAACGCTATATGCAGACGGATATCAAGACATTTCACAGCATTGTGTGCAGCGCAGAGTGGTGGAACAGTTCGTGGACGATGCTTGTATCAGCGTGACATTACGCACTGTCAGGAAACAGCAACTGTGAGCCAATGGTTTGTGGGCAGTAACATTAACGAAAGGAACTGGCTTGCGCAGAGTCCCGACCTGAAGCCAATGGAACGCCTTTGGGATGAGTCAGGACGACGATTCTGCTCCAGACCCCAGCGTCCGACGTACTACCTTCTTTAGATTCGGCTCTTGGGGACGAATGGGATGTTGTTCCTTTGCGGACATTGAGACACCCCTGTGGAAGTGTCTCCAGTGACGGTCAACCTCAGGGTGGACATACTGCATATTCCTTGCCTACACTAGATGGAACAAAACTCAGGGGAGGGAGCGCTGGGTAAATACTAAGGTCACCTCCAGGAGGCTGTTTATGGTTGATCGCCCCTCTGCGGCCCGCATCTGTGCGCTGCCTGCTGCCTGCTGCCTGGTCGCTGCATATGGCGTCCCCCCGCACGCCGTGCTTCACGCAACAATCCCTGCAGAAGCCATTCATTTCCTCGTGGTCGTACGTCAGCATCGGGCCAGTGCCGACTTCTAATCTGGCGCGCATTGCACTCGGCCGCCTGCTCCCGGGACAATGAACCACCGGCCCCCAGCTCACGGTTAATCCCGTTCAGAAGCATTATGAATAAAAGTTTTGTCCTCGAACCCACACACAATCCCGCAGTAAGCTAGTTTGAGAACGTCATTCCTACGAAATCGTAGTGCTAAAATTCGCACAACAAAACGTTTAGTACTCTACGAGTGTTCAGCAATGCATAAATCCCACTCTGTAGTACTTTCTTTCCATCTCAGCTACTTATGCATGAACTGGCACTAAACAGTTTGCAGGCATCTACTTTAACTTTTTTTTATATGGCATTGTTGTTGCCCGTTATCTGTTCTGTACAAATTTTGCAATAGATTCCCGATTAGCCATAGAAATTTTAGACAGAGCTCAGAACTGGACGACTGTGCAGCATTAACTCACTTCCTTCTTTGTCTGACCCACAGAGATAGGAATGGGAGTGTAAAGGTTTGGTAACACCTGACATCTCGGCTGCCCTGCAGGACTGGCGTGTGTACAGGTAATATTGGAATGCATTCCAGGCGGTATGTGAACTGACAGACATGGCTGAGCAGAGCGAGGGGGTGGAGAGGAGATGGAATGGATATCGCTTTCTTGTCTGCCTTCCTGTTCGATACAAATTTAGCAACTGATTTTAAAGTAACCTCTGAGTGAGTTACAGACTTGAAATTTTAAACATATACCAGAACAGGAAGACAATGCAATGTCAAGTTCTCTTTCTTATGTGGTGCATGCATGTGTGTGTGTGTGGGGGGGGGGGGGGGGGGAGGAATTTGCTTTTCTAGTAGCGAATGGTCCTTGGGGGCAACGAGTTCTGATAAGTCTTTGTGTGAGCTCAAATCTCTAATACTCACCTACAGCGTCTCTTCGCGTGATTTAAGTAGGAGCAATATGTGTCTTTTAAGATGTGTAAGAGAGAAAAGTTGATAAATTACCCAGTATCTGCATCTACATACACACTCAGCAAACCTCCATATGATTCACAGCAGAGGGTACTTTGTTACAACTGCTTGTACTTCAAGGTATCTATTCCTCACGCATTTGCTTCCCGTATTGTTGTATCAATTCCTGTTTCTATGAATCTTAAACACCCATCATCAGATGGATTAACTCAAAATTGGTGTATCCTGTCACGTATTCGATTTTAGAGAAAGTAAATGAAGACAAAGATACTACAAAATGCGAATCAGAAAATTTAGACTGATGTGGGCGCTCAGACTGCGTAGTTATATGGAAATGTACATTGTTTTCAATGATTTCTGGCTTGTTTCCAGACCTGTATGCGTTGTAGCATCTTCACTTTTCATTGCCTTCCGCTGGAGAGATATTAGAAAACAAGTTTAAAGTAATTTGTAAGTTGGAGATGTACGTTTATTTCAATCGAGACCTATAACAATCGCCGTTAGCCCTGACTTAATACGTAAAGTAATAATATAGACTTAGTGTATTGAATAATTAACTTTACGTTAGCTTCATGTGTTAAACTGAAGCTTCTGATAGATTAAAGAATCTTTCATATAAACTTTCACGACATTCTTTATTTAACAAAGTCTTCGTTTTTGTATAGCAGAACAACAATTTTAAATCCAGAGATTTTTGCAAGTTCAACCTTGTGATCATTTCAAAACTCTTACCACTCGTTTCTTAAACACTGTGACTGGACATTCTTCTAATCGAACTTTTCGCTACTCACATTGCGTGCTTCAATTGTGAGTGGCGTGCAAACTATGGTAAAAGTTCTAAGCAGCCAAGCGTTGTAGATCCAACAGTCAGACAGCCGAAAGTAAAATGCAATTGAAAACTGCACTGTCCTGCAAAATTAAGAGAGTATGGCTACTACACTTCTACACGAAACCTGTTTGGGGATGTTGCAGCGATCAAGTCGCGAATATACAGAAGATTATTTGATGGAATACGACATTTTTATTTCGCCTCGTCTGGTGGCCACTGACGGATACACGTGCTTCTCTTCTCCATCTCGTGAAACAGTGCCGCAGGAAGAACAGGAGTGTGAACGGAATGAAAAAGTAAAGCAGGCAAAGCCTCAGGGGGCAGAGGGGAAGTGAGCGCTGCGGAAACCGGGAGCCGGATTTTCCACTTTTCGCAGCCTCTTGGTAGTGACGTGCTGCTGACGACAACTTGATTCGGTAACTCAATATCATATCCTGGCCTCGCGACTTCAGTTCGCCCCGAATCTTACAGCACATGTCTTGGCTCTAGTTGGTACAGAGTACAGGACATAGGTGTGACGTCAAAGAAATCTTGGCTGCATTTAAAGACGTTCAGACAGACACCGTTGTATGGCAAAGAGACCAACTAATGCGAAATGCATTGAATTTAAGAAAGTTACTCCAAAAAGCAAAACACAAGTTCCACTGTTGGATGTGAGACAGCAAGAAATACATTCAGCCACCAAACTGAAAATGTGATGTTGATCAATGGAGGTTCCAAAGAACACGACGGAGAGGTTATTAGTCCCTTCATACTCACAATAAAGAAATTTGCCTTGTGATGTGTTGGAAGGAAAAAAGAAGTACTGAGAAGAAATAGGGGATCAAGTATTAGAATCAGAATTTAAAAGAGCTTTGAAAGACTTAAGATCAAATAAGGCAGAAGGGATGTATAACATTCCAACGGAATTTCTAAAATCACTGGGAGGAAATGTCAACAAAAAGATTATTCATGTTGGTGTGTAGAATATATGAGACTGACGATATACCATCAGACTTTCGGAAAAATATCATCCACACAGTTTTGAAGATTGTAAGCACCGACAAGTGCGAGAAGTATCGCACAATCAGCTTAACAGTTCATGCATCCAAGTTGCCGACAAGAACAACATACAGCAGAATGGAAAAGAAACCTGAGAATATGTTAGAGGATAATCAGTTTAGCGTATGGAAAGGTAAATGTAATAGAGAGGCAATTCTGACGTTGCGACTGATAATGTAAGTAAGATTAAAGGAAAATCAAGACATGTACATAGGATTTGTTGACTAGGATAAACCGTTTGACAGTGTCGAATGTTCAGGATATTCTAAGGTCTGAGAAAAAATAGGGACGATCTATAGGGAAGGCGGATAATATACAATGTGTACAAGGAACAAGAGGGAACAAAAAGATTGGAAGACCAAGAACGAAGTGTTTGGATTAAAAAGGGCATAAGACATGGATAAAGTCTTTTGACGCTGCTGTTCAATCTATAAATCGAAGACGCAAAGACGAAAATAAAAGCCGGATTGGAATTCAAGGTGAAAGAATATCAGTGATAAGATTCGCTGATGACAGTACTATCCTCAGTGAAAGTGAACAAGGACTACAGGATCTGCTGGATGGAATGAACTGTCTAATGAGTACAGAATACGGTCTGAGAGTGAATCGAAGAAAGGTAAAAGTAGTGAGAAATAGCAGAAACGAGAACAGCGAGAAACTTAACATCAGAATTGGGAGTCAAGAAGTAGTCAAATTAAGGAATTTCGCTATCAAGGCAGCAAAATGAAACCCGATGGACGAAGCAAGGAGGACATAAAAAGCAGACTGGGACTGGCACAATTGGCATTACTGGCCAAGAGAAATCTACTAGCACTAAACACAGGCTTTATTTTAAGGAAGAAATTTCTGAGAATGTACATTCAGAGCATACAGTTGTATGGTAGTGAAAAATAAGATTGTGGGAAAGAGGTAGGTGAATCGAAGCATTGGAGATGTGCATCTATAGACGAATGTTGAAAATTAGGTTTACAGGTAAGGTAAAGATTATGAGAAAGTTGTCCTCCGAATCAGTGACGAAAGTAATATATGGAAACCACTGACAAAAAGAAGGGACATGGTTATAATACATCTGTTACGATATCAGGGAATAATCTCCCTGGTACTAGAGAATAAAAACTGTAGAGGTAGGCAGAGACTGAAATATATCCGAAATAATCCTGAATGCATTAAAATTCTCCATTAACTTTCGCTAGTCGAACACTCATGATCAAACTTGCTCTGTTATTTCCAGCAGGCTGTTGGAAAGGGTTGCCAATTGAGACTCTCAAGCCACCATACAGGTAACAAACCATCCATTATATTTAAAACGTAATTTTTTTAATGGAGTTCCGAAATGAAGAAGAAGAGATCCTGTATCAAGGGACCGTCCTTAAACATAACATTGAAAGAAGATGTTTCATTCACTGCAGGACAAGCGCAGCGAATAGCCACTTATAAGTAACAACACTGCGCCTCAAATTTTCTCCCTGCGGCTGGCACTCCCGTATCGAATGCTCTGCTATTCTGCTGTCCTCCATACATATGCTCTGTTCGGAATGAAAAATATAATAAAAGAAGACAAGTGGTGTAGCTACTTTGACGACTTCATTGTGCGCAGTGAAGCAGCACATTTAGTTTCGCTCGTGCTGCTACAAGAACTCTAACAAGACGAAATACCTAAAAAAGGACCACAAGATACTTCTTTGAAATTGTTTCGTACCGTGAATAATTGTGGAAATTGGATGCAGACAGTGACCTCCTAACAAATAGCACCATGGCAAAGGAAAAATTTGTTGTTATCTGAATTACCCTATGCTGTAATGCCGTATACTGTATTAATAGTGTCAACAAACGATCACCATTCGCTATAGCTCCCTGTATCTACGAATATGGAACACTCGGGAATAAAAACAAAACAAAAAAGAAGAAAGTTCATAGCGAATCAGGAAACAATGCATGCATGAAGACTATTTTGAGTGTACAATGGTGTTGGTAATGTTGGACGAATGAGTCATTATGTTTCGTCTGTAACTGAATACAGTTGTCACTGGGTGTCACGTTTTTATAAAGTATCCAGGTATTTAATGAGATTTGGTCAGACTTCCTTAAGGCAGTTTTTCTGGTGTTCCATGGTCTCGACGTCGGCATATTTAAATTTGTGAGATGATGCTTTCCCACGTGAGAAACTATTGACGGAAAGAAAAAATTGATGTAGAAACTTTCCAGTCATATATTCTTAAAAACATTTCCCTTTTTTAAGTCAGTATAACTGTGAGCATGTTATGCAGCTGCCAACACCTGACGACGCTTGATAAGTTTGGCAACTTTTTCTTTGATCCATATGGTATAATAGATCGAGATCAAATGAATAACTGTTACAATAAGACAGAGCTAACGTACAAATTTAAATTTTCCTCTTATGTAGGATCTATAAAGCATGTATAAGTGCTTTTTCCACTTACACAGGTCTATTAATTATCATATACATTATTTCTCAAGTCAATATTCATTTTTATCAACACATAATAATCGTATGGGGATGAATGAGGCATTGGGGAAAGTTTTTTAACCAGCTTCTGACACTGCATACTGATCCTGCGCTAAAACTTATGATTTGCTGGACATTTTAACATAAAAGACAAAAGAAGATCACGGATGCCTAGCTTCATACCTATATTATAAGAAGCTGACTTATTAATCATGAATAAGAGCCTTCCTTTTTACATTATGTTGTTACGAACACCGTTTTATTTGCAGGTTCGAATCCTGCCTCGGGCATGGATGTGTGTGATGTCCTTAGGGTAGTTAGGTTTAAGTAGTTCTAAGTTCTACGGGACTGATGACCTCATATTAAGTCCCATAGTGCTCAGAGCCATCTGAACCATTTCAACCGTTTTATTTGTTTTAAAATACTTCTTAACTTGATAATTTGTGTAGAACATTGTCATAGATAAATACCGTGACCACTGCGGCAATCCATTACCTCTGCCCGTCGTACAAGTTGACTTCTCTAAACGAATATACTTTTTATCACGTAGAACGTGTTTGTCGTTGTCGCCTTGAATTGTGATTTACCTATTGCTACTACGGCTTAACGTGCTTACTGCAACTGGAAATGTTTGTTGAGTTGAAGTTATATGTTATGTGGCCCTACTGATAGTACCCGATCCCCGCCCGCCGAACAAGCCAGGACAAACACATCGAATCCAAATCACATTTTTGAATACATGGGAACGTGCAAGTATATACAGGGATGTATCACAAATTCATTATCGTTATTTCATGACGTTCAGTTCATTTTTAGGTACGTTGTCTAATCATTCCCACAACTTCTCTTGGCACAACGACTGCATAAATGTGCGTAAATTTCGCGCCGGTCCCCTGGTTTAGTGATACATTGCGTGACTTACGATTTTTATCTCCCAATTTTATAGCTGACCTAGGTTACTGACTTATAATGCCTAATTCTGAACCTACCTTCTAATTCGTTATATCTCTCAACGTAGTTAATCAAAGTATGCTGAAAAAATGGTTCAAATGGCTCTGAGCACTATGGGGCTTAACATCTGAGGTCATCAATCCCAAAGAACTTGAACCTAACTAACCTAAAGACATCACACACATCCATGCCCGAGGCGGGATTCGAACCTGCGACCGTTGCAGTCGCGCGGTTCCGGACTGAAGCGCTTAGAACCGCTCGGCCACCGCTGCCGGCAAAGTATGCTGAAGCCAACCTGCATAAATGAATTGGTAAATTTTAGGAATCGAATGAAACGGTTTCAAAATTTTTTATGTGTTTTTATAACTTGAGATCATAAGGACAATAACTAAATTTAAATAAAGGCCGAAATGAGATCGCTAAATACAATACTTTTTATTTGGCATCCTTTCTCGACGTAGGTTTTAAGAGCTAAGACTGGATCGCAACAATTTCTGTCACTTTCACAGTCAACTGCGTCCGTCTTTGGCAGACGTTAACTGTTAATGATGTTTTTACTTCTACAAAAGTCAGGAAAACCAAAGTCGATGTATTGAACAGGTAACAGCTTGGAGCAAACAAAAGGAGAACACGAAGGATAGGAATTGTAAATTGTAGGTGGGTAAAAGGTAAACGAGAACGAAAAAAAAATTGTCCTGTTCCCACAACGATGTGTTTCTTTCTATTAGCGGCGCTCGCAGATTCGAAACTTTAATCCCGTTTCGGCGGCCGCTCGGTGGAGGTGGTAACGTCAACGTCGACAAAGCTTGCCGCCGACGACGGCAAAAGCGAACAAATGGCCTACTTGAAAATCAAAATTAATAACACCGCTTTGTTTAGCAGGTGGCGAATATTAAGCCGCGGCCGTGGGTGGGGGTGGGGGTGGGGGCGGGGGCGGGAACGGTCGGGCGTCGCGTTCCGGCCCCCCCTTTATACGGCCCGTCCAAACCACACACTGCGCGCCAGTTTGTGGGGCAGACAGCAAAGCACTTCAAAGGCCGCCGCGTGTGACATTCAGGCCAGCTGGTCCAGCCGGCATCTGCATGCATAAATACCGCCACTGTGCACCGCAGCCGCCGGCCACATGAATCAAACCGTCCTATCGTTTTTGCAACGCTCGCGGTTCGGGCATTCGGTTCGCCCCGTAAGGGTCTCGTCGCACATGGCACCGATTACCGATCAGATTCGGCACTTCTATTGAGACCCTCCCATACGACGACCGCTGTGGTGATGCGTCTGCAAGTAACGCTCACCTCGTGGCCTTCCACACTGAATATCTTGTTTTCTAAATTTAAATTTCACGGGTTAACAGTTGTAAGTACATCTGTTGCACAACAGAGCCAATTCTCGGATCCGTATATACACTACTTTCCATTAAAATTGCTACACCACGAAGATGACGTTCTACAGACGCGAAATTTAACCGACATATGCCCATGAATAGCTTTTCAGAGCATTCACACAATGTTGGCGCTGGTGGCGACACCTGGAACGTGCTGACATGAGGAAAGTTTCCAACCGATTTCTCATACACAAACAGCAGTTGACCGGCGTTGCCTGGTGAAACGTTGTTGTGATGCCTCGTGTAAGGAGGAGAAATGCGTACCATCACGTTTGCGACTTTCACAAAGGTCGGATTGTAGCCTATCACGATTGCGGTTTATCGTATCACGACATTACTGCTCGCGTTGGTCGAGATCCAATGACTGTTAGCAGAATATGGAATCGGTGGGTTCAGGAGGGCAATACGGAACGCCGTGCTGGATCCCAACGGCCTCGTATCAGTAGCAGTCGAGATGACAGGCATCTTATCCGCATGGTTGTAACGGATCGTGCACCCACATCTCGATCCCTGAGTCAACAGACGGGGACGTTCGGAAGACAACAACCATCTGCACGAACGTTCGACGACGTTTGCAGCAACATAGACTATCAGCTCGGACACTATGGCTGCGGTTACCCTTGACGCTGCATCACAGACAGGAGTGCCTGCGATGGTGTACTCAACGACGAACCTGGGGGCACGAATGGCAAAACGTCATTTTTTCGGATGAATCCAGGTTCTGTTTACAGCATCATGATGGTCGCATCCGTGTTTGGCGACATCGCGGTGAACGCACGTTGGAAGCGTGTATTCGTCATCGCGATACTGGCGTATTCACCCGGCGTGATGGTATGGCGTGTCATTGGTTACACGTCTAGGTCACCTCCAGTTCGCATTGACGGCACTTTGAACAGTGGATGTTACATTTCAGATGTTTTACGACCCGTGGCTCTACCCTTCATTCGATCCTTGCGAAACCCTACATTTCAGCAGGATAATGCATGACTGCATGTTGCAGGTCCTGTACAGGCCTTTCTGGATACAGAAAATGTTCGACTGCTCCCCGGCAAGCACATTCTCCAGATCTCTCACCAACTGAAAACGCCTGGTCAATGGTGGCCGAGCAACTGGCTCGTCACAATACGCCCTTTACTACTCTTGATGAACTGTGGTATCGTGTTGAAGCTGCATGGGCAGCTGTACCTGTACACGCCATCCAAGCTCTGTTTGACTCAATGCCCAGGCGTATCAAGGCCGTTATTACGGCCAGAGGTGGTTGTTCTGGGTACTGATTTCTCAGGGTCTATGCACCCAAATTGCGTGAAAATGTAATCACATGTCAGTTCTAGTATAATATATTTGTGCAATGAATACCAGTTTATCAACTGCATTTCTTCTTAGTGTAGCAATTTTAATGGCCAGTAGTGTAATTTGCTCATATCGTGTGTCACAGTACCCGGGGCGCACAAAGAGTGCCAATGTTGCAGAAGGTGGGGCGCCACTCACAATACATTTGCACATCGAGCCGAGCCGTAATCAAGAGGCGCAGTACGGCAGCACCCAGTACGTTATTGTGCGAATCTTGCAATCTGGAGCGATATGATGTAACATCCAAACTCAGCCGCCCCACGGCGTCCTGACACTTATGGAGAGTGTGAAGGCAGGGTGACCAGTCCACTGGCACCTCTGGGCATTATATCCACTTCAGAAGCTTCAGTCTCATTGTCTGGTCATCCTGTCTGCGTCTCTGATTCAGATAGAATGAGAATCTCGCTCTTTACGGGATAACTTGGTTGGAAAATAGAGATGTGGTGCCTGCTGCCGTGAGAAGACTTCCGGTCCAAGATTGGGGCCAGCCGGCTATACTGGAACTTAGCCACGGCAAGCTGCCACTGCTGGTTTTTTACTAACGTGACTGATACGTCGACAAGACTGGGGTTCCCCTGGTGAAGGGCCATACCAAGTGACTGCAAACTTCCACATTCTATCTGTTGGGCAAGGCATCTGGGTGCCATTTCCCTGGTTGTACACAGTGTTGCTGAGTTGGATCCTGGCCTTCCATGACCGCTGCTGTCCATGATATCCTGCTGGCATCTGCTTAAGTGCACGTCTGTCTTTGAGAGCGCTGAAGCGGACCGTGTTGGTTGTTGGTGAGCCATGGTAGGGCTGCACCTACAGACTCCAGTTCTGGCTACCTGCTCGACATCACTGTTACACCACTGCCTGCGTCCACATCCCTTGCCGCACTCCAGCGTGCGATTCAGCGCCCCTTCTGCAGTGCCAGATAAGGCAATCCCAACTGTAAAATTACAAGCAATAAACATGTTTCCAGACAACTATGTTTCACTGGAACCTTAGGGTGCATGACAGCCTCCCACACCAGGTCCTGAGCTGAGCCTCCTGCATCTGTGGCGGCCACAATCTCAGCTGCTCAGCCTCAATGCCCATTAAATCCTGACTCGAAAGTTGACCAATACACAAGCAAGAATAGCCTTCTTTTTTTTTGGTCCATCACTACTAAGCACAGGAGACAAAAAAATTACTCACCTCCATCTCATGCTAATACCTTGTAATACTGCATTGATATTGGCATCAATTCAACGAATGTGAGAGTCCACACATATCGTAGTTTTCTTTTTGTTGTTAGGTAGGTCATTGTTTTATTACGGTTTGTTACGTTAGAATACACCCTCGAAGATTTACTGGCCACTTAGTCATCGTGGGAAGTCGATAGTTTGGTAGCTGCTCTCGATGTTGCCCACCTCTAGCCACGCAGAGGAGGACCAGTCTTCTCGTTTTCATAGTGGGTATACTACCACTTCTCTTTACTAAGTGGTAAATGTTTGTGGCGTACAATTATGGTTTACATATAAACTTAAAACTATTAAAAATTAAATTGACTTAGATGAAATACGAAGAAATGCAAATAATTAATCATAGTTAAGAAGATGAAAAAATAGAAGACAGGAAAGATACAGTAAAAGAGAGTGGATGGCATCCTCCACTGAGCCATCCAGGCCCGACTGCGTCGGGAAAGTTCTCGACCCATGGCAGTGCTATTCTCTATTTTCCAATCTCGTACAGCACGGGGATAAAACAAACACAACTTTCCGTGCGAGCTTTGTTTTCCCTTATTTTATTATGGTGATCGTTTCTCCCTATGTAGATCGGTGTCAACAATATATTTTCACATTCGGAGGAGAAAAAAAATGGTTCAAATGGCTCTGAGCACTATGGTACGTAACATCTGAGGTCATCAGTCCCCTAGAACATAGAACTAATAAACCTAACTAACCTAAGGACATCACAAACATCCATGCCCGAGGCAGGATTAGAGCCTGCGACAGTAGCAGTCGCGCGGTTCCGGACTGAAGCGCCTAGAACCGCTCTGCCACCGCGGCCGGCTTGGAGGAGAAAGTTCGTGATTGAAATTTCACGAGAAGATTCCGCCGCAACGAAAAAAACTTTTCCTTTAATGATGTTCACCCCAAATCTGTTTCGTTTTACTATTTCGCAATAATACAAAACAAGCTGCCCTTCCTTGTACTGTCGACGTATCTTTGGATCTGATGCGTGATTCGCTTTGACGTTAATCGTATTACATGCATAAAGTAAGACAGTCTTGGAACAGGAACATTTTTCAGAAATAAATAAATAAATGAATAAATAAATAACTCAGAAAATCGTAAGTTTTCGGTATTCTAGTCATATTATTCAACGGAATGGTCCAGCTATAAGTGATCATAGTCTCAGAGCCGGTTCCCGTGAGAAGAGTCCGCTCATTGCTACGTTCCGATAACGTAGAAGAAAGTCTTGAAGCGAAAATGTCTCGACTACGAAGTTGGCCAAGAGTCAAAGTGTGAGAACGTTCTCCACTGCGTCCTTTGCCGTACGAGCCTCTGGGCAGCAGGCTGCCACACCTCTGCGAGGCGACACTTGCTGGGACCGCTTTGCAACATTTCACTTGTTCGGGTGGCTGACTGCGTGCATGGCGTGTGGCCACGACCAGTGAGTCACACGTGGCCACGCCCTGGAAGGCCCACTTACGTGTTACGTACTCTGCGCTTCATTTGTTTTACTCTTAGACGCATCAGGCTTAAACTATGACTGACGCTCTTTTTACCAAGAAAGTTATAATTGACGAATGAGCGTTTACTTCATGGTGTGCAAAGTGATTTTAAAACATGCAGGCGACTCACCTTGAGAGTGGCTGAAGGTCTGTCAGACGACAGATCGGAACATGAATTAAAATATCCCGAAAGCAAGCCCGAAAAATAACGGAATACAGGAGATACATTATTTTCCACTTCTCCTGACAAATGTGAAATTTGTGGTTGGAAATTTGACATTTCCACTGTTTAATTCTCTCCATTCACACAGTCCCATAGACGGAGTCTGCAGACCTGCGATTGCACTTGTAGTACAAAATGAAGCACAGGTAATGTTGAGTGCAAACTTCAATTTTATGTTATGTGAATTATGATGTTGTCAAATTTATGAGTGTTAATTGTAATGATTCAATTTGACTGACGCATGTACAGGGTGACAATTACTGAACTATATGATATAAACTGTACGGTTAGCCGCTGGGTATGATAGGAATTAGTATGGGCATGTACGGTTTAGTTAAGCGACGAAGCCCACTTTCATTTGGATGAGTTCGTCAATAAGCTAAATGGGCGCATTTGGTGGCCTGCGAATGCGTATTTTGCGATCGAGAAGTCCCTTCACCCCCAACGCGTGACTGTGGTGTGCAGTGCCCAGTCACAGGGTTGTCGGTGTGATATTCCTTGATGGTACGGTGACTACTGAACGGGTACGTGAAGGTTTTAGAACACCATTTCATCCCCATTATCCAAAGTGACCCTGATTTAAACAAGATGTGGTTCATGCAAGACGAACCTTGACCGCATCGAAGCGGGAGAGTGCTTCATATCCTGGAGGAGCACTATCGGGATAGAATTCTGGCTCTGCGGTATCCAGAGGCCACTGGCATGGGCCTCGATTGGTCGCCGTATTCTCCGGATCTGAACACGTGCGACTACTTTTGTGTGGTGCTATATTAAAGACAAGGTGTACAGCAACAACCGCAAAATCATTGCTGAGCTGACAACAGCCATTCAGGAGGTCATCGACAGCATCGATGATCCGACACTTCACCTAGTCATGCAGAGTTTCGCTATTTGTCTGCGCCGCATTATCCCCAAGGATGGCAGGCATATAGTACTTGTCATAAGCTAAATCCGAACATCTGTAGTGACGTTTACATGTTGAATGAAGTGTATGCACACCGTAGTTTGTAACTAATTTACGTTTTTTTTCATATAGTTCAATAATTGTCACCCTGCACCTGCTAAATTTCCAGACGACCGATTTTCTAACTATGTATTTCTCTGAACTGCAATTTCTTGGAAGTTGTGATAAATCAATAAGCGGTGACGTAAACATATTACTATTATAAGTGTATTAAATCGTCCTATATATTTTACGAGGTGCATTCAAGTTCTAAGGCCTCCGATTTTTTTTCCAATTAACTACTCACCCGAAATCGATGAAACTGGCGTTACTTCTCGACGAAATCGCCCTGCAGACGTACACATTTTTCACAACGCTGGCGCCATGATTCCATGGCAGCGGCGAAGGCTTCTTTAGAAGTCTGCTTTGACCACTGGAAAATCGCTGAGGCAATAGCAGTACGGCTGGTGAATGTGAGGCCACGGAGAGTGTCTTTAATTGTTGGAAAAAGCCAAAAGTCGCTAGGAGCAAGGTCAGGTGAGTAGGGAGCATGAGGAATCACTTCAAAGTTGTTATCACGAAGAAACTGTTGCGTAACGTTAGCTCGATGTGCGGGTGCGTTGTCTTGGTGAAACAGCACACGCGCAGCCCTTCCCGGACGTTTTTGTTGCAGTGCAGGAGGGAATTTGTTCTTCAAAACATTTTCGTAGGATGCACCTGTTACCGTAGTGCCCTTTGGAACGCAATGGGTAAGGATTACGCCTTCGCTGTCCCAGAACATGGACACCATCATTTTTTCAGCACTGGCGGTTACCCGAAATTTTTTTGGTGGCGGTGAATCTGTGTGCTTCCATTGTGCTGACTGGCGCTTTGTTTCTGGATTGAAAAATGGCATCCACGTCTCATCCATTGTCACAACCGACGAAAAGAAAGTCCCATTTATGCTGTCGTCGCGCGTCAACATTGCTTGGCAACATGCCACACGGGCAGCCATGTGGTCGTCTGTCAGCATTCGTAGCACCCACCTGGATGACACTTTTCGCATTTTCAGGTCGTCATGCAGGATTGTGTGCACAGAACCCACAGAAATGCCAACTCTGGAGGCGATCTGTTCAACAGTCATTCGGCGATCGCCCAAAACAATTCTCTCCACTTTCTGGATCATGTCGTCAGACCAGCTTGTGGGAGCCCTAGGTTGTTTCGGTTTGTTGTCACACAATGTTCTGCCTTCATTAAACTGTCGCACCCACGAACGCACTTTCGACACATCCATAACTCCATCACCACATGTCTCCTTCAACAGCCCATGAATTTCAATTGGTTCCACACCACGCAAATTCAGAAAACGAATGATTGCACGCTGTTCAAGTAAGGAAAACGTCGCCATTTTAAGTATTTAAAACAGTTCTCATTCTCGCCGCTGGCGGTAAAATTCCATCTGCCGTACGGTACTGCCATCTCTGGGACGTATTGACAATGAACGCGGCCTCATTTTAAAACAATGCGCATGTTTCTATCTCTTTCCAGTCCGGAGAAAAAAAATCGGAGGCCTTAGAACTTGAATGCACCTCGTAAAGTAGTTGTTCAAAATGGTTCAAATGGCTCTGAGCACTATGGGAATTAACATCTAAGGTCATCAGTCCCCTAGAACTTAGAACTACTTAAACCTAACTAACTAACTAACTAACCTAAGGACATCACACACATCCATGCCCGAGGCAGGATTCGAACCTGTGACCGTAGCGGTCGCGCGGTTCCAGACAGTAGCGCGTAGAACCACTCGGCCACACCGGCCGGCAAAGTAGTTGTTATCGAAGTTCTAGACGTCTGTGACACGTTAAAATGTGCGGTTCAGGGAGGAGGGGGAGGGGTTGGGAAGTTATTTTTGCGTGAGGTTTGGAGGTTGAGTGGTGAATTATGGAGAGCCACAGTAACAAACTGTGACCCTTCCCCTCTGTCAGTCGAACCCTAGATTCGCGCCCGACGGATCATTTGTGCCGACATGTTAAGAAAGAAAGACTGTGGCTTTATCAAGTCACCTACCCCTGTGACCTCTCTCTCTTTGTGTTGATGGCTGGACTTCCACCGGGATCAATCCGAAATATGGCAACGCGTGTCGATCGCCAGTACTTTTCACAGCGAGTGATCCTCTTTGCACCGCACACCGGCCGGATGTAGGCGACCCGGACGTCACAGAGTCCGTGTGGAGACCGCATAACAAGTTACGCAGCCAGGGCCGAACGGACGCCGGCGCCGCTGGCGCCACTCCAGCCCCCCACAATTCCTTTTTGTGCGCCGCGGGACTTTTCTTTCCCCGTTCGCTCCTTTCCTTTCAGCTGCGCGCTGCCACTGCGGCAGTGGAGCGGAACGCTTTAACAAACAACTTGCCGATAACAAGGTTGGCCCGGGTAAGACGCGCGAGCGGGCGGCCCGCCCAGATGCCGCGCGGATCCTCAGAAACCGCCGAGTGTTTTTCGCTCTGCCGGCGCCGCGGCGGCTGCGGCCCCCTCTGGTGGATTTTCCCGGAGACAACAGCAGTCGGCCGCGAAAACGCGAAATAACTCCGAATAAATAACTCCCGCCGCGGCGCCGGATCCGAGGCTCGCTTGTTAGGCCGTCAATCAGTGCGAGCCTCACCGACACCTGGGCAGCACACCGTGTTACTGCGACCTCTCTAGTCACCGACGGGATCGTTATTCTCAACAGCTACCATTCAATTTCTGTCGCTTTCATCGCTTCCTTTAACAAGACGTTGCTACTTTGAGGGCAATCCCGATAACCTACTGCTTACACACTGATTTTTGTGTAAATGTTGCTAGAAAAGTAATCAGCACACTCTGCGGTTGCAAATTCACATAAAGACTACTTTTGTCTGTGTGTACTGACTTAGTGAAGAACAGTGTCGATCGCGTAAATCTTTCTTTTGTTGTAGAGCAGTGGTTCCCAACAGGTGGTCCGCGGACCCCGAGGGGTCCGCGAGCTTTGCCAGAGGGGTCCGCAAGATGCTATTAGAATAAAAAATATATTAAATATATTTCGTATGATAACAGATTTTTTGTTTTGACCGCTTCCTGCATAAGCAGTTTTAAGTTCAACATTTTTTCAATAACGAATATGTCAATGTTTTTCCTAAGTACCAACGATAGAAAACGTATAAGAAGACTCTTAATTTGGCTTTTTAGGTACTTGATACTGTGATATGACAAGGTACCAGTCGTGCTCGATGAGGGGGTCCTCGAGAAAATTTTGTTGGGGACCCCTGTTGTAGAGGATTCTCCATAAGAAACTCCAGGGTTTCAGCAGCCGACTGTATGAAAACTAAAAGACACACATAAAAATGAAGTGTATCAGCGTGATCAGAAATACCCGTCGTGACGTAGTTGTAGAACGATGCACAATGATGGCAGACTCATTCAGAAAGTTTACTTCCTTAATCAGTAACAATGTAATGTATTTAGATGATCTGGTGATGATCTGATGCCGGCCGCGTTGGTCGAGCAGTTCTAGGCGCCTCTGTCCGGAACCGCGCGACCGCTACGGTCGCAGGTTCGAATCCTGCCTCGGTCATGGATGTGTGTAATGTCCTTAGGTTTCAGTAGTTCTAAGTTCTAGGCGACTGATGACCTCAGATGTTACGTCCCATAGTGCACGTGAGTCGAAGAACGTGGAAAAATCATCTACTCCTCACTGTCGCATCGAATTAGTCCACGCCTACAGATAGGCAAGCCGGTGAACATATTTACAACAAGAACTGCGATGGTTGTGCCCTCCCGCACAGAAGCAGCAACGATTTCCGTTAACAGCACGCACGTATTGACGTTTTCCGTTTCACAGACGATGTGTATGCCTGCTATTTATCATGTGGTCATCTTCTCAAAGCTCCGTAGGTACTTACAAATAACCTTGTATAGTGTATCCGCAGGTGTAATGCTACCATTGCCACCTTGCACTTACTACCAGGTCATCAAAAATGGTTCAAATGGAGCTAAGCACTGTGGGACATAACATCTGAGGTCATCAGTCCCCTAAACTTAGAACTACTTAAACCTGACTAACCTAAGGACATCACACACATCCATGCCCGAAGCAGGATTCGAACCTGTTACCTTAGCAGCAGTGCGGTTCCGGACAGAGGCGCCTAGAACCGCTCGACCAACGCGGTCGGCATCAGATAATCACCAGATCATCTAAATACATTACATTGTTACTGATTAAGGAAGTAAACTTTCTGAATGAGTCTGCCATCATTGTGCATCGTTCTACTGCAAGATGAAATTGCCTTCCTATATCCATTTAAAGTTTCAGCTGATAGGGCACAGCTTTTACATATCATACATGCGTAATTTCAAGAGCAAAATTGCCTGTCAGAGGGTACTTAGAACCACTTTCCGACTATTTCTCTACCGTCCCACTCTGTAACAGTACTTGGAAAAAAAATGAACAATTAAATAAACTTCGTGAAAATACCTCGCGGCAACAAAAAACGCCCTTGTTCCAATGACTGTCACTCCACCTCATTTATTATATCCGTGTCACTTTTTCCTGTAGTTCGCAATAATAGAACACGAGCCGTCCTTCTTTGGACATTTTCGATTTCGTCTGTCAATCCTATCTAGCAACGGTCCCATACCGCATACTTCAGTCCGGAACCGCGCTGCTGCTACGGTCGCAGTTTCGAATCCTGCCTCGGGCATGGATGTGTGTGATGTGCTTAAGTTAGTTACGTTTAAGTTGTTCTACGTCTAGGGAACTAATGATCTCAGATGTTAAGTCCTATAGTGCTGAGAGCCATTTGAACCATACCGCATAGCAGTATTGTAGCAGAGGACGAACAAGCGTAGTGTAGTCAGTCTCTTTAGTACACGTGTTGCATGTAATTGGTGTTCTGCCAATAAAACGCAGTCTTTGGTTTGCATTCCACACAACATTATCTATGCGATCGCTCAAACTTAAGTTGTTCATGACTGTAGTTCCTAGGCATTTAGTCGAATTGACAGCCTATAAATTTGCGTAATTTATCGTGTAAGCAAAATTCAACAGATTTCTTTTCGTAGGGAGGAAACAAGGAACGAAGATTGAGGTGAACGTCCGTCGACATCGGGGTCATTAGAGACGGAACACAAGCTCGGATACTGTCAAGGATGGGGAGGGAAATGGACCGTTCTCTTTTCAAAGGAACCATCCGGGCATTTGCCTGGAGAAAATTTGGAAATCAAGGTAAACCTAAATCTGGATGACCGAACAAGGGTTTGACTCGTCTTCCTCCCGAATGCGAGTCCCGAATGATAACCACAATTCGTTTCGTACTCATGTGGATGACCTCACACATTACTTTATTCAGAGATAACTGCTAGTTTTCGTACCATATAAATATCCTATCTAAATAATTTTGCAATTGGTTTTGATCTTATGGTGCACAACAGTATGTTAAGGCAAAATATATATAATACTGCTTTTGTACGGTTGTTGTACAGACTGTAAAGCAGATTTAATGAATACTATGTGTGATATTTAGGTGAACTTCTCAAGAACTTACTGCTGGTATCTGAAAAGCTAATTTAACCAAGGTCCAACATTACCCATTTAAATCATATTTTATACTTTCGCTTTGAATATATTTAATTTTAAGATATTCCATTTTATAAACAAGACCTGAAAGAAAATGAAATGGAGGCAATGTCATCTGCACTAAAGACCCATCTCGGCTAGAAATTTTACCTCTTTATTTTTATTTATTTATATTTAGCTAAGATAACAGGTGACATCATGCTTGGACATATATTTTACAGACACTGACATTAACGTCGTTTTACAAGTTGTAAGTTACGATGAGTGAACTTTTTAAATTTTTTATAATTTTTTCTACCTTTTATAGCCATATAATGTAGAACAAAAGCTTTTGTATTTTTATGTTCCTCTTATCTTACATGTATTTGGTATTGGAAGTAACCAATATGATGTAGTAAATAAAGAAAAATATTAGGGCGTCTAGTCCGTTTTATTCACAACGTTTGAACAACAGAATAGGCCCGGGAGGCGCTCACAGGACGGGTTACTTCAAATGGTTCAAATGGCTTTGAGCACTATGGGACTCAACTGCTGAGGTCATTAGTCCCCTAGAACTTAGAACTAGTTAAACCTAACTAACCTAAGGACATCACACACATCCATGCCCGAGGGAGGATTCGAACCTGCGACCGTAGCGGTCTCGCGGTTCCAGACTGCAGCGCCAGAACCGCGCGGCCACTTCGGCCGGCCGACGGGATACTTACTGTGTAATATATTCAGTCATTTGATATTGGCATGGTAACAACTCGATACCATTTCTGTAACATGAAACAAACGTAAGTTTCAATGGCGGGGGTAAAGCTCTATATTTCCAAAAATATTCCTTCTTTTATGTATGAGACACTGAAACAAAGTTTTTTCGTCTGGGTTGTTACTAGGAAGCTGTGGTTAGTTGACTGTTTTCAAGAAAAGAATCATTTGTGATAGAAGCAATCTAAATGAAAAAGTTAAAAATGGTCCGAGCTGATCCAAAAGTTCTCCAGTTCACCTCTTATAGAATAATCATATGAAGATCTTTCAACTTCGTGAAAATGAAAGTTCCGTGATAATGAAAATGATATGTATGCAAAATTACGAACAACAGCGTTTCAAGGTCGTCGTAATCTTCTTATGGAACTCAGAAAATATTCTGTTGCTTTATCTGCGTTGGTAAAAATATCCCGTCAAGTGTAAAAGGATCAAAATATGCTTGAGATTTCAATGTGAGAGTTGCCAAAACACAATAACCCTAAAGAAAGACGAACGAAATTATTATTGTGTTCCCCCGATGTTTTCTTTATGGCATTTCGTAGATTTTCGTTTTACTTTGATCTTCGTTCGGGAAGCTGTGTAACGACATACTGTAAGTTCTTATATCATTAAGACGCAGCTCCAGTCGAATTAAACGAATAAATAAATATAAGAACCGTGATTGTAAGGTACTGTGAGTCTTTTAAGTCCGAGCTGAACAATAATTTTTAGATTAGAATGGCCAGAATAAGGGCAGAAAAAAAGAACGATGGATTTTGCAGGGGGAAGGAGGGAGAGAGAGAGAGAGAGAGAGAGAGAGAGAGAGAGAGAGAGAGAGAAGGAGTGAGTGTGTGTGTGTGTGTGTGTGTGTGTGTGTGTGTGTGTGTGTGTGTGTGTTTTTTCAAATTAAGTGCGAAAGTTTTCCCTTTGTTGTCATTATAAATATGACTCCAATTTCTTCATTGACTCAAATCAAATGACACACTGTTAAATTATACTAGCAAAACGTTAGCATACTCACTTCTGCCATGTATATAACAGACTGTCTCGTCCATTGCGTGATACGATGAGACGATGACACCACGTTAGAAAAATTGAATTATCATCTCGCTCTCTTGTCTCCCAAACAAGCCTTTCTGAAAACACATTTTACCTATACCCAGATACCTGCTAGGCCTAACTATCATTTTAAAAAAGAATCGCACTGGGTGTAACCTCGTGACAAATTAAAACATTGTGTCTCGAGGGAAGCTGAAATCGCACGTTTGCTCTCACGGACATTCCCACTCCATTCTGCCAGTACCTTTATTTTATTTTTCATATCTCACAGATCTCCCCTTGACCCTGGCGGATTAGCACACATAGAAGACATTACATCGTGGAGAGATGGCTTAGCTACAGCATACAGTGTTTGCTTAGAGAAGAGAGAGATTTGGAATAGTGGAGCTATGAGGACTGATCGTGGGTCGTGCCTGGATAGCTCAGACAGAATTATCCGCAGAAGACAAGGGTCCGTGTTCGTGTCGCCGTCTGGCATACAATTTCTGTCTGCCGGGAAAATTTACAACAGCGTGTAATCATTCATTCTGGAATCATTTTGTGTACTGCTGGAGACCATTTCACAAAATATGTCCCGCTGCAGAGCTTTTTCAGCACAGTGTACTATCATGAAGATGAAAGACCGATACGAGTACACTCTTCGGGACACGCTACTGTTTCTGTCATTCACAGGTGGTCGAAAAGGATTTATAGCGCGTTCCACCCATTTATTTCGACCGTGTTCGCCCACCCCTTTCACACTCCGCATTACCAACCATTCCCAGGCCTTCTGCCGTGTACTGCTGTAATTTATTAATTACTTATTGACGCAGAATTCCGCAGCGGCCGGTAGGTGCGGCATCACACCAGCGTCGGTTCCACGCGTTCGCTCGGATGTGGCACTCGCTCGGCTCTAAATCCAGGCACGTGGTTACAAGACCACCTCTCCGCGCCGAATTAACAGCTGTCAGTCGCGTATCGTCCACTGGCTGTTACAGGACGCGGACCTGTCAGCACTGAACGGGAGAATTACTGTACCCCTCTGACGAACACGTGCGCATACAGTGGCCTGTAAACATCTGTTGCCGTCGAACACCCATACCATATAATCCTTTACGATGAACGGAGAAGTGTATGTAGGCCGCTAAATGTGATAAGCTCCGACGCTCTCATAAGTAGAGCCCTAATGTCGGACTGCAGACGACGTTACAGTAAGAAAAGACTCCTCATTAACGAGCAAACTAAGTATTCTAAAGATACAAACAACACAGGGACGACTTTTCCAACAGCAAAATAAGTAAATATCAGCTCTGAAACAATATTTTGCGTTAGCAACGGGAATATATACAGATGTGCGAAACTTAAGTGCGAAAGGGAATTTCGCATGATGTGTCACTGCCAATTAAAGTGATGATGAAGTCCCATACTCCTTGACAGAGCGTAGGGGACGATGCGGGAGACCCACACTGCTGTATTAGGTAAGGTCCTAGCGGAGGTGGTTTGCCATTGCGTTCCTCTGGCCGGCTAATTAAAGTAGCTACCTGAAACATAGACCATAAGTAGAAAGAACTGCTCCCATATAGTAGAGAAGGTGACTGAAAGAATTACGCAATTAGACGAAGAAAAATGATACTTTCATTCAGAGACAACAGCTACACTGAAGTCACCGAGATTCATGACCGTACCCTGGACAAAGGAAAAAAGGCAAAACATGATTCTTAATATTGTAAGGAAATGAAACGCCTACTGCCGTTCTTATGATCTTACCTAGTGTGCAACTACCAGTTTAGATGCTTCAATGCGCCATCTCCAGGCCGTCGTTGATGCTGAAGGGGTTATCACGATCCACAAATACGATGCATCAGTGACCAACATAATTGGTTTACGCAGACTATCTGTAACTATGATGTCGTCTTCCAGGCAGTAACTGTTAACCTTCAGTTGATGGTTGAGAGACGACACCCACTTAAAGACAGGTTGCGTAAACCAGCTATGTCGGCCACTGATGCGTCGTACATATGGATCGCAATACACTTTCAGCATAGCTAAGGCCTGAAGATGGCGCATTGAAGCACCTAAACTGGTAACTACCCCATAAATAAGATCATAAGGACGGCTGTAAGCGTTTCATTTTCTTACGACAGCGAACGGCCGTGGTCCACCAGACCTCCAGTCAAAAGGATTGACATACAAAAGCTTGATCTTAACAGGATGTGGGATCACCACGGACAGTAATGCATGCTGGCCACAAAGTTGGTTACGGTTATGGTTTTCCATTTATCCACCAGTGACGTTGACAACTGCTCTATGGTCGTTGGAGCATGTGGATGAGTGGCAATACATCTCCCCACCGCATCCCATACGTGCTCGATGGGAAGTCGAAGAAACTGGACAGATCAGTCCATTCACCGAATATTCTCTCATTCCAAGAGCTCCTCCTCGTAAGCTGTTCGGTGCAGTCGCGCATTTTCATCCACAAAAATGAAGTCAGTGTCAAATGCAGCCCTGAAAAGATGCATATCGAGAAGGAGTAGTGTCACAATATCACCGAACGGTGAGTGTACCGTATTCAGATATATGGAGAGCAGTACGCCAAAGCAACATTATGCCAAACAGTAACATCTGGTCCGCCAAAACGATCAGTTCGACAGTATTCCTCGGAGAGGAATGTTTTGGACGTCCAGCTGTTACAGAGTGGTAACAATAATGTTGTATGGACGTACACATCTTCACGTCTTTGAACACGACACAGTCGGCAGTCAACAATATTGTCACACACTACTCTCTTCCTATGAGCGTCTTTTCAGATGTGCATTCGGTCATAGCTTCGATTTGTGGATGACAAAGCATTACCGCATCGAACTGCGCTGGCGGATGAGCTCTTTGAACGAGAGAATATTCGGTCGGCGAATGGACCGGCCAGCCCGTTCCCACCGACTTAAATCCCTTCGAGCATGTTCCAGATGCCACACATTCGCATGCACCAGTGACCATCAAACCGTTATCAACTGGAACGCCCCATAACACGAATTTCTTACTAACATTGTGGCCAGCAGGGGAACGTCGCAGAGAATGTATTGCTGTTCGTGGTGATCTCACATCCTATTCCTATTACGAAACCTTTTCTGTTGTCCAAGGGACCGTCATGAATGTCGGTAACTTCAGGGTAATTATTGTCTCTGAATAAAATCAAATGGTGTAAATGGCTCTGAGCACTATGGGACTTAACATCTGTGGTCATCAGTCCCCTAGAACTTAGAACTACTTAAACCTAACTAACCTAAGGACACCACACACATCCATGCCCGAGGCAGGATTCGAACCTGCGACCGTAGCAGTCGCGCGGTTCCGGACTGAGCGCCTAGAACCGCTAGACCACCGCGGCCGGCTCTGAATAAAAGTATCATTTATGTTTGTCTCATTGCGTGATTCTTTCAATCGCCTTCACTAATACACTGGAGCCCTTCTTTCTATGTAAGGTCATGGTTTCATCTAGTTATTTTACCTGGCAGTGTCACATCATGCGAAAATTACTTTCGTTCTTAAGTGTATGACTACAACGCTGTATGTTACAAAAACGGGAGAAAGGAAGGAAGCGATACAACTGGAATAATTTTGATACATTCGAATGTAAAAATTGCATTCAGAATCATCAACGAAATTAGAAGGCAATAACGGGTACTAAGACAGTCACGTCTAACGACTAAGGACTACGACAATGGGAGGACCAAAAGGAAACAAAAGTAATACCAAGGACAGACGTTTTGTTACGTAGGAGTCAACAATGAAGATATTGCCCTTAAAGGCTGGTGGCCGAGGCAGAATGACATTGTTTGTCAATAAAAAGGAAGAGGTAGTGTACAAAATTTGTGGTACATTGTAAATTGTGCCTTTTCCACAATAAGGTTTTGTCGACTCCCTATTACCACCAGTCTCCACAGGTGTGTTATTAATTCTGATGACGTGCGTGCAGTAGAATCACTTCTTTAGTTGGAATATATTTTAAATACACCACTCTGACGTAAATCACTCTCCTTTATTGACGCAAATGGCTGCTGTACTTACATCTGAATATAGAATAAACACATTTCGAAACCGGTTGCGTTAATAAAGACATTTCAGTTGCAGCAGTGAATGTGGGCTGGAAATAGAGTTCAAATTCTATATATATCTGCCATTTTTGCAAACTATTTCCTTTCTGTTCCACGTAATCAAGGATGTGATTAAATTAATACAGCTCCGACGAAGCTTAACCAACTCATTATAGATTTCTACTTGAAATGAACTAAAATTACTGTTGGGGCTGTTGGATTTACGACAATGATTAAACAATTTGTTCTACGAAAGGAGTTTATGCGAACTGTATAAACAATGTTTCGATTTGGGGAACAAAAATACCTTTTGAGCAATGAACCTTATAACAGGACGTTATACAACAAAAATCTTCTCTACCACTCATATCTTACCTATTTTTGATGTAAAGATTTAGATGGCGATAGGTGAAAGTTGGAGACATCACCATAAATCAGTTTTGGGCAGAAGTCACGAAGTCTAGCGAAGTCTAGATTACAAACGTTGGTTACACCGTTTACTCGTGTCTGTGACAGAAGTGAGTGAAGAAGGAAAATGAAGTCAATTTTCTAGGTTGCTTAACCGATGAATGTGTGTTTCAGCCCGAATAAATTATGTGCAATTCTGTTTTTATTTACTTCTCTCCCCGAGCGCTTGTTTCATCCAGTAATTCGACTCCCTGAAAGTAATAAGTGATTCATTGTAGCACCCATGAGGAAACTTCACTTCTACATATTTCTGTAAAATTTAAAATTTATTCGTGTTCAATCTCTGTAGCATAGCAAAGTTCAAAACTGAACCGTATTTTACCTTCCATTTTCTTATCCTTCCCCAATAATCTATTATCAATCCGGCACTGTTTGTTCGGCAACACATCTAACACAACGTTTTGCACGACGGACACATAAAGTGCACCGCGTCTAATGTTCACAAATTTTAGCGAGGCAGAGCTCGGACAGAGAGGAGTTGAGAAAGGAAAAAAAATAGAAAAAGAGGACAGCTCGTTTCATTTTTCTTTATCTGGACCGAGTAAGGTTATTGCTCTCTGGGGAGCAGAATGTATTCTGTTTCCCCTGGCTCGCTCTTCCTTTCTCCTGTCTCATCTTTCCAATGCTCACACCACATTATTATTTCCTTTCTTTCCTTTTTTCCGTTCGTCTTCGCCGCGTCGCTCCCCCGCATACACTTTTTCCCAGGCCGGCAGCACACTCCCTTAGTCTTCATTTCTGCGCGTGGCGTTCGTCGGCGCCAGTACCTGGCCTCACGGCTGGCGCGTGTAATCTCCCCTCGATGAGAGATTTATCACCCAGGGTTGGCAGCAGTGGCCGGGGGCGCCCCTTGGCGCCTAGCCAGTCGCCCGGACGAGCCAATCGGCGCGCCGCACTTTCGCTACCAATTTCGGGATTACTTCAAACAGCCGCTCGGCCGCGAGGCGCTGCAAGGCTCTTGTTCCTGCTGCCGCAGGGCACTGGTGTTTACCGGCTTTCGGCCGTGCGGGATGGCCAATAGTCGGCGAGGTTTTTTACACCAGGGAAACGACCGCGTTGTTGAATAAGTGGTGTGGAACTGGCGCTGGTGGTGCTATGTTTTTCAGTTTCTAGGCAACAATGCATTTATCTTTGCTTGACGAAATTTACAAGTTCCCGATCCGAGTGTGTTTACATGGTAAGTTGACAACCATGAGTTTGGTTTTCCTAAGTCACCTCATATGAAACCCAGCGATGCTGCTACGTTTCCGCTTGACGTGCTCAACGCTGACTGGATTTGTATTATCAGGGCAGCGAATACATAGTGCTACTGAGCCAAGCTGCATAGTCATCTCACAACGCTATAGTGGTGTGGATGTAACAACGTCGCTTGTAAGGCAAAACGCGTTTATCGTGAGGTGCTCCAATGATTTCTGACGCCTCTGTCTGCACCGCTTGCTTCAGGGTGTATGTACAACATTTGGTGGTGGTTTCATGTTAGTTTGGATCCTGTGAAGGTATTTTGACACAGTGTTCATTGTGCAGAGTACATAGCAAACGCGACAAGTATTGTGTTAACAAGCGACGGTGATAGTTATACCCAACAAATACGAGGGACGTTCCATATTGATCGACATTTCATTTTTTATAATCATTCATGGTGCGCCATTTGACTCATCATTGCAGTCGCAAGCGTGAATATTTCGTCCAAAAGGGACGGAATTACGAGGTCCGCGATTATTGATCAGTACAAATAAAACACTTTCTGTGTCAGTGATTTGTTTATTTTGCCACTCTGCGCTTCGATGGTTCACACCATCATCTTCAAGTGGAGAATCTTTTATTTATATGGCTGGTCTGTGACTGTGAAAAGACGTCTGCACTCTTGTCAAGAGTTGAGGCGAACATTAACAGAAGTTAAAAAAAAAAAACAAAAAACAAAAAAACTAGGTTAACAGATTGTAGCCGAATCAAATCAGGTGATGCTGAGAGAATTAGAATACGAAATGAGAGACCAAAAGTAGCAGATGAGTTTTACTAATTGGGCAGCAGAGTAATAGCTGACGGGTGAAGAAGAGAGGATACAAAATGCAGTGAAAATAGCAAGGAAAAGCGTCTCTGAAAAAGGGAAATTTGTTAATAAAGAATATAAAGGTCTTTTGTGAAACTATTTCTCTGTAAGTAGCCTTGTACAGAAATGCTATGCGGACATAAAGTGCTCAGACAAGAAAAGAAGAGAATGAAGCGTCTCAAAATGTGGTGATAGAGACGAATACTGAAAGTCAGATGGGTGGAACCGACGATGAATGAAGAGGTACTGAAGCAGGCTGGCGAGGAAAGATGTTTATGGCAAAACCTGACTAAAAGGAGGTTGCTGATGGGACACATGAAGCATCAGTGGAATGGGAAATTTCATAATGGAGGTAAATGTGGGCGGTAACAGTATTGAAGAGGGGGTGGACTAGTAGGATAGGCTAGCGCGGAAAGCTACGTAAATCGGTATTCGGACTGAAGATCACAACAACAGCAACTGACAATAACATAAAAGTCAAAACTAAACATGTCAGCCGCGCTGGATTAGCCGAGCGGTCTAAGGCGCTGCAGTCATGGACTCTGCGGCTGGTCCCGGCGGAAGTTCGAGTCCTACCTCGGGCATGGGTGTGTGTGTTTGTCCTTAGAATAATTTATATTAAGTAGTGAGTAAGCTTAAGGTTCAAAAATGGCTCTGAGCACTATGGGACTTAACATCTATGGTTATCAGTCCCCTAGAACTTAGAACTACTTAAACCTAACTAACCTAAGGACATCACACAACACCCAGTCATCACAAGGCAGAGAAAATCCCTGACCCCGCCGGGAATCGAACCCGGGAACCCGGGCGTGGGAAGCGAGAACGCTACCGCATCACCACGAGCTGCGGACTAAGTTTAGGAACTGATGACCTTAGCAGTTAAATCCCATAAGATTTCACACACATTTGAACATTTTTTTGAACTAAACATGTCAGAAACTCATAAATAGGAGTACGGTACACTAATGGAACAACGGATGCAGAATAAGAGTTGACCTTTGTGACGAGAAACTGGTACAACGCTGGGATATGGAGTAGACGTCACATCTCCTTTAATCGCTGCCGATGCGTTTCTCGCCTTGTCTCCTCTAAATGCTCTCCTTTATTACTTTTTCCTTACTAAAAAAAAGACATCTACTTCTTTCACTTTGAAAGAGAAAAAGGAAGAAAAGAATGAAAGAAAAAGAGCCGACAGGAAGTTGGTGTGCTCTTTAAAAAGTTTGAATTATGACGCCGAGGGGGAGGAGGAGGTTTGCGGCGAACGGCGGGCTCGCAGCTCAGTCACGAGCCGGCTACGTCAGCGGCCGGCCGGGAACTTAAAAAACAGCCCGAAAAGGGACGGCAAGATGAGCAGCGCGCCCAGGAGGGCGGCGCGGGGAGCGGCGCGGGGGCGGATCGTTTGCGCCGCGGGGTGTCGGAGGGAGCTGCCGGCCGGAGCTTAAAGTTTTGTGCAAAAGCCGGCCGCGCGGCGCGCGGCTGACGCCGCAGCCTGCCCCGGCAGGGAGATGACCGAAACAGCGCCACCTCCTTAATTGGATTAGTGAATCCCGTGTCTCGGCGCATTGCGCTCAAGGGGCTCAAATGATTTTGTGTTGCGCAGTATGCACAAAAGATAGTGAAGAGTGGAGGCGGAGGGTGGGTACTGGTCGGTTGCAAAGTTTAACCCTTTCGTGAGCCGTGGGAAACATGCTTCCCACTACAATGAACTCGCTCCTAGTCCGTGGGATTCGCAGTTTCCACCTCTGTACGGTGTTACCACCTAGAGAACAGTATAGGGTACTCCTTCCAATCGAAAGTTCCCGCCGTTTTTGCTGTACCTTCGCGCAGAGGCATTGTATAGCTGAGTTTTGCAATGTAGAGGAGTCTTTCAGTGCTGTTTGCGTGACATTTTGTGATTTTTTCCTCAAAGCTATAGTATAAGGTAAATACTTTTGATTTACCCAAATTTACGAAGGAAAGCGTAAAATTGGAACGAGGAGAATTCCAGTTTGAAACAAAAGGAGCCACTTCTGCAGTAAAATGGATGGATAACCGTCCAGTCACTTTCCTGTCCTCAATTCATGACCCATGACAAATAGCCACAGTAAAAAGGAAAAACAAAGATGGTACTAGTACAGAGATTTCTTGTCCTGAAGTTGTGGCACAATACAACAAAATAATGGGTCGTGTCGATAAGTTTGATCAGTTACGAGAAAGGTATGCTATTGGCAGAAGTTCTGTAAAACGGTGGCACAGAATATTTTATTTCCTGGTACACGTTGCTGCAGTGAACAGTTTTATCCTGTGGAAAATAAGTAAAAGAGAAAGTCGACAGCATGATCAGCTCACATAGAGGATCCATCTAGCCAGACAATTGATCGCTGGCTTCTCATCCCAAAAAAGGTGTGGACAAAAACCTGTCTTTCTGGCAAAAAGAGGTAAAGTACCTGAAGATTTTCGTCATGTGGCTATAGGGGAGCATCAACCCATTTTAGGAGAAACCTACTGCACGTGCCGTCATTGTAGTACCAAAGCTGGTGAAAAGAGCACTCGCGGTGTTTGTACATACTGTCAAATTCCACTCTGCATAGACCCATGTTTCAGAAAATTTCGTGGCAAGTAATTGTGAACAATCATTGTAACAAGAGAAGTAAATTTATCAAATAAATATGACATATATTGAAAAGGTTGTTTTTGTCATTTAGCTCCAAGGAAGGGCAGTGGGAAGAATACTTCCCACCTTGTTGTGTGACGTCACTTCCACAGTTGGAGCAAATTTGATATTCTGTATGATAAATATACCTATCTGTTAACTACTATCTGATCTCCATTCATTAAAAAAACTGCTCAATAATTTTGCCCACGAAAGGGTTAAAAGGAAAGGTGTTCATGAGAACACATATTGCTGCATGGTAGGTGTGACAGTTATGAGAGCAGGTTTGCAGACTAACTTCGACGAGTACACTGGAACGAGGATAAATACACCGTCTGATCAAAAGTATTTGGACACCCGTATGTTATCGAGAATTGACCACTAGACGCCACGAGAAGCGGACCCGTATAAAAGGAGACGGGGAATACCGAGTCGTCAACAGAGAAGCAGTAACAACAGATGGCTCGGTCAGGGAGCTCAGTGGCTTCGAACGTGTACTAGCCATTGGAATGTCACGTGAGTAACCGAACCACTAGGGACATTTCAACCCTGATGAAGCTACCCAACACACACAAGATGGATAACAGGAGTATCAGTAACAAACATTTTTTGTAGTAGGGAAGTAGTTCCCCACTCTTAGCGTTGACAGCAGTGTGGCTCCGTATTCAAAGTCTGATTCGCTGACTATGGTAATTCACTTAAGATATCTATCTAACCTACAACTGTTTATCAAGACTACTGTATGTGCCTGTACTCAGTTCTGTCTCTGACTAATAACTTCACTGGACACTTGTCGTGGAACAGTCACTCGTAAATAGCGGCTTACTACTACGGTGGTAACTGAAGATAGTGTCGGCTGCTATAAACTTGAGCTATAGAACTGTAGCCACTCGGACTGAACTCCATGAACCGGAACTGAACTCTCCGCGAATTGGGACAGAGTGGCCTCGAGTCGCTATTTATCCCAAGACCGGCGAAATAATCTCGCAACCACCATAGGTGGGAACGCAACCGCCCAGAAACACTACTACTTGGGAAAGTTAACCACCTATGGACAGCACCCTCACACAAATACTGGTGGTCCCCTACAGCACAGCAAAATTAACTAGCACTGCCAGGTGTAAACTAGCCGACCAACCGGCAACGCAGAGAAGCCGTAATGCCCACTAAATGCAAACAAACTGTTGCATAGTGATCGATTTACGACCAGTCGACCACTTATATGACAACCATGGCATGTTACAGGTACATATGCTGCAGCTGGCCCAGGAGACCTCGCAGGTGTCCATCGCAACTACAACTGTACCGAGCACTGCACGATATCCAAAACTAACAACCACCCTACCCTTGCATGACCTATAGCAGATGGCAAGAAAACCGCTACTGCTGTTACTAGCCGACCAGACTATCGCAGTTTATTTCCCTTGGCACTTGCCTTGGCATTCCATCCCCCCCTTCCCCCCCTCTGCCCTTGAAACCGATACACTTCGTTCGCTTTTCGCTCACTATGTCCTCTATGCGACCGTGTTAGTGGGTAATCCTATCCAGACGCAATGATAACATCACGGTCCCATGTCCTGTGAAGTCCTAGATTAGTAACAAACAAATAGGGAGTTGATAATACATCTCTTGAAATGGTCATCACGTCGGTGTGTGCATGCAGGGTAGCCATCTTCTAAAATAATGATAATAATCGTAATAGTAATAATAATCTCGCATCAGCGAAGAGGCAAGCAGTTCCGTATATGAGCGTCCCCTCTAGCAATTGATACCACTAGCGGAGGATGAATCTGCCGCTCTGAGAGTCTTGTAGCGGAAGTACACTCCTGGAAATTGAAATAAGAACACCGTGAATTCATTGTCCCAGGAAGGGGAAACTTTATTGACACATTCCTGGGGTCAGATACATCACATGATCACACTGACAGAACCACAGGCACATAGACACAGGCAACAGAGCATGCACAATGTCGGCACTAGTACAGTGTATATCCACCTTTCGCAGCAATGCAGGCTGCTATTCTCCCATGGAGACGATCGTAGAGATGCTGGATGTAGTCCTGTGGAACGGCTTGCCATGCCATTTCCACCTGGCGCCTCAGTTGGACCAGCGTTCGTGCTGGACGTGCAGACCGCGTGAGACGACGCTTCATCCAGTCCCAAACATGCTCAATGGGGGACAGATCCGGAGATCTTGCTGGCCAGGGTAGTTGACTTACACCTTCTAGAGCACGTTGGGTGGCACGGGATACATGCGGACGTGTATTGTCCTGTAGGAACAGCAAGTTCCCTTGCCGGTCTAGAAATGGTAGAACGATGGGTTCGATGACGGTTTGGATGTACCGTGCACTATTCAGTGTCCCCTCGACGATCACCAGTGGTGTACGGCCAGTGTAGGAGATCGCTCCCCACACCATGATGCCGGGTGTTGGCCCTGTGTGCCTCGGTCGTATGCAGTCCTGATTGTGGCGCTCACCTGCACGGCGCCAAACACGCATACGACCATCATTGGCACCAAGGTAGAAGCGACTCTAATCGCTGAAGACGACACGTCTCCATTCGTCCCTCCATTCACGCCTGTCGCGACACCACTGGAGGCGGGCTGCACGATGTTGGGGCGTGAGCGGAAGACGGCCTAACGGTGTGCGGGACCGTAGCCCAGCTTCATGGAGACGGTTGCGAATGGTCCTCGCCGATACCCCAGGAGCAACAGTGTCCCTAATTTGCTGGGAAGTGGCGGTGCGGTCCCCTACGGCACTGCGTAGGATCCTACGATCTTGGCGTGCATCCGTGCATCGCTGCGGTCCGGTCCCAGGTCGACGGGCACGTGCACCTTCCGCCGACCACTGGCGACAACATCGATGTACTGTGGAGACCTCACGCCCCACGTGTTGAGCAATTCGGCGGTACGTCCACCCGGCCTCCCGCATGCCCACTATACGCCCTCGCTCCAAGTCCGTCAACTGCACATACGGTTCACGTCCACGCTGTCGCGGCATGCTATCAGTGTTAAAGACTGCGATGGAGCTCCGTATGCCACGGCAAACTGGCTGACACTGACGGCGGCGGTGCACAAATGCTGCGCAGCTAGCGCCATTCGACGGCCAACACCGCGGTTCCTGGTGTGTCCGCTGTGCCGTGCGTGTGATCATTGCTTGTACAGCCCTCTCGCAGTGTTCGGAGCAAGTATGGTGGGTCTGACACACCGGTGTCAATGTGTTCTTTTTTCCATTTCCAGGAGTGTAGAAATCTGGCCGTCTGCAGCTCGTGGTGGTGCGTTGGCGTTCTCGCTTCCCACGCCCGGGTTCCCGGGTTCGATTCCCGGCGGGGTCAGGGATTTTCTCCGCCTCGTGATGACTGGGTGCTGTGTGCTGTCCTTAGGTTAGTTAGGTGTAAGTAGTTCTAAGTTCTAGGGGACTGATGACCATAGATGTTAAGTCCCATAGTGCTCAGAGCCATTTGAACCATTTGAAATCTGGCCATTATTGTGAGCGCCACCTCAGTAGCAACAGATTGGAACTCTGTGCGGCATGGAAAGTGGCGCTCTCTGGTACTTACTGCTGCGTCGAAGTGAGTAAGCTCACAGCACCGGGGTCTGCGCAGCATACTGTGACTTCGGCGCTCACTGAGGTTGCAGTAATTACACAGAGCTCTAGCCACGAGGCACTCCCGCAGACGAAGTTTTGGAGTTTCTGCGTTGCGCCACGAGGCAGGAAGTGGCCGAACTGCGGCGGGGCAGAGAATTAGTGGTAACGACACGGAGTCACGGAAAGACGACGACAAACGCGGCCGAGTCAGCAAGTGAAGTGCGGAGAGACCGGCCGCTGGCGTGACTGGGCGACATCTCCAAGCTGCCAGCTCGCCATGAAAGACGGCTCGGGAGGCGTCGCAGACGGGGACGGGAGGCGGAGCCGGTCTACTGGCGAGTTCCTGGCGGACACGCGGCAGCGCCAGCAGCAGCAGCAGCAGAAGGAGAAGAAGAACAACAACAACCTGCGACTCATCGCGGCGCCAGCGGAGCGAAAAATTAGAACCGTTTAAGGATGGGCGGCAGGGCGTTTCTCGCAACAACTAGGTGGAAAATAGTTTGCCGCTCCGGCGACCCGCGATCCGGCGTGCATTCGGAACGCTCTAGAAAAAGAGAAGTATCGCTCGTAGCGTGTGTTTTTCGGGCATTTTCCAGGGTACAATGGCACTGTTGGTATTTCTTCGACTAAATTCCGCTGCACTGTCCTTCAGTATCTTCCGATTCCCAAGGACACTTCTAAATTAACTTGTTTGTTTTAAATGCACGCTTTCGCTGTGTTGGGGACTTCTTGACAGGACGCAGCATATTATCTTAGATGGACAACCGTCGACAGAAGTAGACGTAACTTCGGTCGTACCCGAGGGAAGTGTGTTAGATTCTTTGTGGTTTCTCTGTATTCAAAATTTTTGCATATGACTTGGGGGGGGGGGACAAATCACGTCATGTGGAACAACTTTTGTTAGAAACAGTACATTCGTTGCCGCTTCTTGATGAAGTTGGATTTATTTTTATTATTGGTTATGCCCCTGAGAGGCAGCACGGCGTAGGTAATCTACAGTGTGCAGATGCAATGTGTGTTGCCTACAACCCACTCACCTGCTCCATACGAAACGTGACAGGTCGAACAAAATTGAAGTTCCTGATTCACTTCTAAAGTATCTATCTCCACCTAGAGCCACTCATTCTTAATATTTTTTTTTTTTTGAGAATCACGCTATCAAATTACTTGGGTAGTTAGTATGCAGATGCAGTACACCTGATTAGTAGTGTCCACGTCTTGCCAGATGCCTGATCAATAATAAAACGACGACTAGCGTCACTCTAAAGTGTCAGAAAACATTTTTCTCTAAGAGAAGGCCTTCTCCACGACGTGATATACCAACCCCCAGAAGTCTGATGCAAAGATTCTGAAAGACATTGTATAGTAGAATGGTTCTTTCATCTATATTTATGGGCCTTACTTCACTTGTGATTGACTTCCGTATGAGATTTCACATTCTACAGGCCTCTCTATGACACCAGAGAATCCTGTAAATACCGGGTAAACATTCTTATACATCTAATAGAGGGTACTATGAATCAGTGTCCGGTATGATGTACCTTCTTTCCCATTTATAATGTCAACGCACATCAAGACTGTTGGAAAAAGTTTCAGCATAACGGACATGGTTCCTTTTCCCCCCCCTATGAGATGTATGATGACATTGCTCATTATCCACAAGATCATCTGGTATCATAGAGGGGCTTGATAATTATGTAATGTAATGCTGAAATCATAGCAAATAGAATAAGACCTGTAAATATATCTGAACGTGTCGTCCTCACGGCTTGAAGACATAGTAATAGCTGTTGTCCAGTGGTCTGTACGAAGATAGATCTTGTATATCAATCACCTGTCCAGTGGTCTGTACGAAGATAGATCTTGTATATCAATCACCTGGCAGACAATGTTAATTGCTTGTTTCTATTTTTTTGCTACCAGTAACTTTTATTTGCTTTTTGTTTAATTTAATATATTACAACGCGTTTCGAGCATGTCGTTTCCATCTTCAGGAGTTTATTCATTCATCAAGAAAATTATCACTTAAAAATAAAATGTCAAACTAAATTAACATAGGATTTTCTGTTAATTCATCGGTGCTGGTGAGGCAGTTGGAGTATTTGAAGGGAGGGGGAGGAGTAGTGGATGGTCAGAAATTGATTTCCAGCGATGTCTTTTGCTGGTGTGGAACTGTGTCTCATTGTTTATTGTGATTGAAACGACAGACTGTACGGGATGCACCTAGTTCTCCATCAGTTATTACGGTGCGAAAATCGTGTGAACCTTTTCATTTGACAGGCGTTCAGTTACGATTTTGGGATCTCAAAGCTTCTTTTCTGTCATTGGTACGCTGTTGGAGCTGTTGTGATACACTTCACAATTGCACTATTTATTTTGGCACATTTCACATAGATATTCGCGATACTGACAGTTTGGTAATCGTTTGTTTCACATTGGCGAATCGTAAATCTGTTGTATTAGAACTGACTTAAGACGACTGATGAATGTAAAATGAGACACAGTAGTCGATACTCATTCACAGCCTGCAAGGCCGCCATATTGTATTACGTGTACAGTGTTTACAGTTATGTAGAAAATTTTTTGCAGTGAAATGCCGAAGAACAGTGCCAAAATAAATAGTACTATAGTGTAACGTCTCACAACTGCTCAGCCAGTGTACCAGTGATGCAAACGAAGCTTTGGGACGCCAAAAGCGTAAGTGAACAACTGTCAAATAAGAAAAGCGTGTCACCCGATATTTGGACCATAACAACTGATGCCAAACAATCTGCGTCCCACACAGGCTGTCGTGTCAGTCACAATAAACAACGAGACACAGTTCCATACCAGCAGAAGACATCATTGGACATCAATTTCTGTGTGAATAAACTCCTAACGATGAGCAGATCATGCTCGAAACGCATAGCGAGATGCTAACTGAAACATAAAAAACAAATAAAAGTTACTGGTGGCAGAAAATAGGTAAATATTCCACGCAGTCACGGTTCCCACGGCTGGTCGGTGTGACCGAGCGGTTCTAGGCGCTTCAGTCTGGAACCGCGCGACCGCTACGGTCGCAGGTTCGAATCCTGCCTCGGGCATGGATGTGTGTGATGTCCTTAGGTTAGTTAGGTTTAAGTAGTTCTAAGTTCTAGGGGACTGATGACCTCAGATGTTAAGTCCCATAGTGCTCAGAGCCATCTTTGAACGGTTCGCAAACGTGGTCAGTAAGGCCACAAGTAAATATTAATTCCATCAACCGACTTTTCACAGGTGATGCAGTCTTCACAGCATATGAATACCACTTTCGTTCAGTTTCACCTTGCTCTAGCTAAATACTCGATAACAGTTGCGTAACGAAGGGGAGATCTAAATGAATAGAATCTAAACGGGAAAATGCCTCCTCCATTCGATAAAAGTATTGTAGAGGGCTATTTTACAATTTGTGTACGCTTACTCTCGCGTATATAACAAGATAAATAAACTGTGTGATGGAGGTGGTGCTGGGACGTTCCACTGAGATATAGGAGAGAATCTAACTGTGCGCTTTGCGGTTTTCTAACACGTCCATATGGGTAAGGACACTGTGGACAATAAACACAGTACATTCTTTTGTCTTACAGTGCAATGTCTATAATCGTGTGATTCGACACTAACTGTCTGGCACAAGGTCTTTTGCGTCTCAAATCAACAGCACAGGGGTGTGCATTAACGTAAACGTCCTGTAATACCTAGATGGGCACGGGAAGTTTCTGCGAGACGGTACGGTATCAACATTTTGAAAGCTTGTAGCTACTTCCAAGCATACGTGTACGCCGGCGTATAAGAAAAGCACGCAGGGCGGAAGAGAAACTTCGCTACTCGACTACATCGCGTAGCTATCGACCGAGGTAGCGTTCGCGCTGAATTACACGCGCGTAATCGTTTCCATTAACACCCACCAGGCACGGGCGCTCGTAATTTATGAATACCGGCACGTACTGAAGTAGAGACACCTGTTTTTGTTCAGCAGCGGAGAAGCAATACGCGTTACTATCAGGCGGGAGTCTTTATTTTCCCCGGTAAAAATTTCATCCTTTACGCAAACTGGGTAACAGAAGGCACGACCTCGAAATGTTACCTCTCGCAGCCGACCGACAGCTGTTACGCTGTATGAATTCTTCACAAGTTAAATCGGGAATTCCATCTCTCGCCCGCGAACGCTTTGTGTGCGCAGGCGCCGGTAATGCGAATGCAGCGGTGTCGGAGCGCTCCGCGTAATTTGCCCACGGGAACGAAAATCCGGCGGCCCTTTTGTAGCTGGTGTTAACAATACAGGTCGAGGCAGCAGTTCTGGCAGACGACACGGGATCGCCTCAAATTGCCGGTGCCGCATTGTGAGGGCTGGCTTTCAATAGCTGACTATTTGCCCCTGACTGCCGGGCGGTTGTCTGCTGTACAAACAACTGGTTTGATCCGGGCGGTGGCGGCGGCGGTGCGGTGAGGCCTCCAAACGGCAGTTCACAGCGCTATTTCGAAATACTCGGTGGCTTTTCTCCGGCATAATTCGTCGGTGCAGGGCAAACGGTAGGTACGACAATGAAATATTAACTAAATGCTGCATATTTCACCAGAATTTTTGTACTTTGCTGAAGCCTATAGTGATGTGTACGTAAGAAGACGGGTGGTGGGGCGATGCGCAGTGGGAAGGGTCTGCGTAACACGTGATGCTGAAGCAAATAGCTTCTCTGTGCCTCGAATGGTTTGGCGTATGTGGAGGCCATTCAGCATTGATTTAACTATTAGTATAACTGTGATGAGATCACTTAGCTGCTGTAATGTTCATTATGTACGCTATAATGTAAACACAAAAAAATTATTGCACCTGGCGGTGAGGGCCCTTCGGCCTGCTTGTCGTGAGTTTTTATGGCGATTTTTCAAGAGGACACGCTGAACTACTTGATATGTGACGTCACCACATGTTTACGGTAACGTCCACGGGAGGCCAAGTGCAGTAATATCGTGGTTGAGTAATATTACGTAAGTAAGTGACTACGATCTAGGCAGAATTAGAAGCAGAAACAGTGGCCCAACGTGCCGCTCACGCAGCGTTGCCATTACCAGGGTAGGCAACAGCTGGATCGTGTGACGTGCGACAAAGGACACACTGACAATGCCAGAAGGTATTCTCCTTCCCTCTCTGTGCAGAACGCATCACGCACCCTCCTACTTATTAGCACACAACCATAGTTTTGAACTTAGTCCAATGATTTGGCAGGCTCGCAGTGCCCCTTGTGGAAACTATGAAAAGAAACTGCTACATGGCCGGCCGGGGTGGCCGAGCGGTTCTAGGATCTACAGTTTGGGACCGCGCGACCGCTACGGTCGCAGGTTCGAATCCCGCCTCGGGCATGGATGTGTATGATGTCCTTCGGTTAGTTAGGCTTAAGTAGTTCTAAGTCTAGGGGACTGATGACCTCAGATGTTAAGTCCCACAGTGCTCAGAGCCATTTGAACCATTTTTTGAAAACCTTTCAGAAGGCTGATAACACAAAATAAACAAATGCTAGAAGTAAGTAGAATCTAAATGAAACGTCGGATTCTTCGTCTGATGATCCGCATTGTAACCTAGTTGTGGTTTCGTCTACGGGAATCGCATCAGGAGAGAAGCGTCGTAGAGTGTTATGTGACTCCGCTGTGAATCTTCGAGAGTGCTTCGTCTTGTAGCATCGGGTCGGCGCGACCGTACGAAGGTGCTTCCGAGCTGGCGCCGTAAGTCGTGGACTTGGATTACGGCGTCCGGGCAGCCATTACGCCGGTGCTAAAGTTGATAACAGGTCTGATGGCGCCTGCTTTACCGGCTAACGAAACCTAATAACATAAAACTAGACCTTTCCGTGTCGGCCACGTGCCAGGTAGTAAACCGCCATAAATGGTATCTCAGCCGTAAGATGATACAGTCTTGCCACGATGCAACAACCACGAGCCACTGCGCAGTTCGCTTCGCCACTGCCCGCCCCTCCCTCGCTCCCACCAACGACTGTACATTTTTTGTTTTATTTTCCCGCCCACTACGCTGTACCTCCCCCTCTCATCTTGCGCAGCAGCCGGGCGGCTAGCGGTCCCCGGCGACCCTGCGCGTTTTACAGGCGGCCGGTTTCCGCCCGCGATCCAGGTGGGGCGGCCGTGAGGCTGAAGATAACACGCCGTTTAGGTTTTATGTGTTAATAAAGCCGGGGTTAGAGCTGCGCATGATGTGGGCCAGCTCTGGTCCGCTCGTACGGCCAGCCATCAAACGCCGCCGTCCGATACCGCTGACGCGGCTATCTGCTCGGAGCCGGACCCGCCGTGCCCTTCTTTCGCGTCCAGCGGCCTCTGTCGACCGTGCTGCGTTTGCATGGGCACGGCTCGCTCCAGGGACAGCCCACAGTTGTCCGGTCCTCCAACTTCATTGCTTCGAAGTTCCATATCTTAAGAAAAGGTGTCACACACAAAAAAAGTTCCTGTAATATGTCCGAAAACAGATACCTACCTGCTCAGATATGGGTCGTATAACCGTGACATGTGAGGTATTCGGTAGCATAAACAGGATTCACAAGAGATGACATAGTAATTTAATCTAATACGCATGTGCTAGCAGATGCAGATCCTCGAGAAATCGTGGATACGAGGCAGCAGGATCGCTTCAGTATCAGTGTATAGGCAGGAACTGTCGGTGACGGACTCAATGGGTCCTGCACACTTAGCTGACAAAAGTAATTTGGGTCGCAATATGCACATATACAGATGGCGGTAGTATCGCATACACAAGGCCGAGGTGTCGCTTGTACTCAGCTGATTCAAATGGGAAGGTTTCGGACATGAATATAGCCTGTAAAGAAACTCAATAATGTTTGGACTCTCATACCAAAGATTCATTTAAAGTATTTAACAATGACGGACGAAAGAAGATACGCTCTTCATTTATTAGTTTTAGTAATAGTGACCTTTCGTTTTTCACATGATGATGATGATGACGATGAAGTCCCATAGTCCGTGACAGAGCGAAGGGGAACGATGCGGGAGACCCGCACCGCCGTACTAGGCAAGGTCCTAGTGGAGGTGGTTTGCCATTGCCTTCCTCCGACCATAATGGGGATGAATGATGATGATGAAGACGACACAACAACACCCAGTCATCTCGAGGCAGGAAAAATCCCTGACACGCCGGGAATCGAACCCGGGACCCCGTGCTCGGGAAGCGAGAACGCTACCGCGAGACCACGAGCAGCGGACATGTCTTGGTGATAAGACGTATAAACGAAGTGCTCTGTAATTTCAAGTGAAATTGTGCTAAATAACGAAAGTAACTTCTGACACAATACGATTTTCTCATTTACGATAGCATGGATCCCAGCTCCTGTAACTCTGGAAGATTATTATTATTTTAATTTTGTACTGAGAATTTATATGCAGGCGACGATCTTCACGACGGCGCTGCTCAGCAACAGAGGTACGTGAATGTGTTCATTTCCTTCCCTTCGTAACCTCCAGTGTCAGTTTCAATATTTTGGCCATATTTGCCGTGACATTCAGAATCTGCAGTCTTTCTTTTAATTTGATTACTAAATCCAATTATTTTATTTCTCACGTGAATAAATGTATTTTAACCAAAATTCTTTTTACCCAGGCCACGGGGAATCATAGTACTTAGAACGTATGTGCCTCTATCCCGACCGTACGTTCGCATACAACTGTGTACCGGCGTAACTATGCGTATGACCCACTTCCATCACAGTAGTAATTCTTATTTTGAACTACTTACTCCGGAAGAATGTACGTGCCCTCTTATTTTGTATAGTCAGTCGGGTGTATTCCCTAATAACGTTACTTTTAATATGCAGTGGTTTAGTTTCCACGATTGACCTTCGTCTCTGTCGCAACGTCGCTTCACGGGAAATATTTATTACGCGACATTCATACTAACTCTCATTTCAAAATTACGATGTCGGCTGACTAAGTTTTTAACGATTTAACAGGGCGGTTACAAGCTGTAAGACGGGAATTAACAGACTTTGAACTTAGAACGCTAGTGAGATACTCCATTTGGAAAATGATTAGGGGATTCTATATTCCGATATCCACAGTGTCAATAACGTGCCGAGAATACACAATTAGAGGCTTTACCTCTCACCACAGACAACACAGTGACCGACAGCCTTCACTTAACGAGCGAGAGCAGCGGCGTTTGCGTAGAGCTCGGAACGTTTATGTCCATAGTAAGGTGTGATTTTTTCATCTAACAAAGAACAGTTATATCGTGTGTTGTACTGACTGCGTATCTGATTACGTGTACCTGTATATTTACCTGACTCTGTCTTAAACAATCTGTCGACCAGCAAGAAAGTAATACCAGTAAACCCAAATTAATTAAAACCTATCTATGATAATGACAAATTAGATGCAATTACATTCAAAAAATGGCTCTGAGCACTATGGGACTTAACACCTTTGGTCATCAGTCCCCTAGAACTTAGAACCACTTAAACCTAACTAACCTAAGGACATCACACACATCCATGCCCGAGGCAGGATTCGAACCTGCGACCGTAGCGCCCGCACGGTTCCAAACTGAAGCTCCTAGAACCGCTCGGCTACTCCGGCCGGCTAAGTACACTCAAATCTACGCGATCTTACTGCGGCCCTGTAAATATGAATAAGTACAAAAGTGGTCCCTGTGCGAAAATCCATAAATTGTGTGAAATAAATTTCTTACTTCGTATTGGTGCCGCCTGGGATAACGTGCTGTTCTGCTCTCAGCATTACTAAACTAACTACAGTTGCAAAAGCTAAATTGCAAGATATTTGACAGAGTCACATTCAGAATTTGTTTAAATCAAAACGACTTGGAACTGAGAGGCGGAACATGACTGAGGAGAATTCCTGCAATATCTTACTTGCAAATTTTGCTATAATGTGAAACTGACTTGCAATTGTTAAGCCATATCACAAAAATTACGTTTGCGGAAGCAAATGATGTTTACAAAAAATAAAATAAGAACTTGGGGCTACATAAAAGATGGTCTCATTCAAAATCGTTCTACAGCAAAAGAGCATAAATACATAAATATTGATTACCTTATTGTAGAACGATATAACAATATGTAGCAAGATTCTTCATCAAAATTTCATAATGATATTGGAACATTTTCTTAATTAATATGACCTCAAATCTTATTTCTTCCATAAATTGTTAATATATTACACTGAATATTTAATACCAAGCTACTGCCCGCTCCGGAGAATCGCAACAGACGCTGCCAGTTTCTCACGCGCTGCTCCTGCTACTGCTAGCAACAATTGCCCACTACTGCGCGACCTGACCCATAAGCTATTTGTCACACATATTCTGCCTCAGCGATAGATGTCTCGCAGCGTTCTTTCACACGTACTTCTTTGTAATAGATACATGGCTTATGCTCTTGGATAATAACTTAAAATTTACAGTTTTCATTATATGTACCTATTTGAAGCTGACAGTTTTAACAGGGATGAAAAATAAATAGAAAACATCTTGCTCAAATACAATCGAGTAAGACACTTCCTTAAGAATCTGGCAACCTGTTATTTATTATTTCGAGAGGATTCGTTCAGAACGTGGTGTTGCTACCACACCGCACGCCGAACTGCTCCATGACGTCAGACCTGACGCCACATTCTCTAATTATACCACGCAATGTCACGAAAGTGACCTGCTGCGCACTGCTCCACAATTATCCAAATTACCATCATTACTCAGTTTCAGATCCCTTTTAAAAGCTCGAGAGAAATTAAACGAGGAGAGCCACTTTATTACGCGACGAAAGCTGAGAAGCTCACGAACCTCTCGTATCTTTCAAATATTAAACCTATGTTATTTCTGCGGTAATGTGCGAAAGGTTTATCTGAAAAATATGGACATAATTTAATGTTTTGTAATTAGGAGTCATACTAATAAGACAAATCGTAACTGCATGTACTTCGATGATTTTGATTACTATAAGGTACAAACTAAATGAAATTCGAAAGCATGCCGGGGACGAGCCACAAATTTAGAAGGGGGGCAATTAATGTTGCCGTAGCACCCTACTGAAGCTAGAATGTAACGCTGCAGTTTACACAGGCTGATCTATATGCAGCAAACATGGCGTGAAGCACATAACGGAATTACTGGGCCATTCTTCCGAGAGTTTCCTGTAATTCTGTTCCCATCCGCCATTTTCCCTCACTCCGTCTAATTTATGGGTAGTAATTATGGGTGTTCGTCTAATTATCACTGCGTGCTCTATAGTTCACGGGAATGAACCTCCTGTACCTGCCAAGACAGTGTGCCGCCTGCAGACCGTGCTTTGTATAACTTAACGCTTTCCGGCACAAGGCGAATGTTGCACGGAGCAGACACTGGCTAGCTCACGTATCTCCTTGCGACTATTCTGTCTGCAGCGTATCTTTTGTTGCATTTCACTTACGGACTTGATTAGAAGGATTGTGTATCATCTTTACGGTAATTAAAAAAGAGGTTGGTAATTGTATGTACTTATATTTCTTTAAATAATCCACTTTTTTTGAAGTTATGGGAATTTATCCAAGAGATGACGAGGAAATTGTTGTAATGTACTGCGTTTATTTGACAGCACATCCAGGACCCTGAACTAGAACATCCGCATTATGATGTCGCAGTTTCGACCTGATATTGGCAGTAGCCGAAAGCGGTTATAAATAAAAAGATACACTAAGCGATTTAGACTACTTGATCGACGAAAAAATATGATACTGCTACTCCCGTCAGAAATTTTACGATACGAAGTAACTTGAAACACGAAACCCGAGGGCTGGACCGAGACCCTAACAAGGTCTATCAGTCATGAATTTTTATTAAACCTAAAGATTCGTTCTAAAATCAAATCGTTCGCCATAAATGAAGAGTGAGAAGTTGGATAGGGTACATAGCACAAAAACTCAGAATTACGATAAGCAGTAAATTATGCAGAGGGAAGTGAGTTTGTTGATTCTTAACTGTGTCCTTCACATACTGGGGAGCCAGCCGGTGTGGCCGAGTGGTTCTAGGCACGTAAGTCTGCAACCGCGCTGCTGCTACGGTCGCAGGTTCGAATCCTGCCTAGGGCATGGATGTGTGTGATGTCCTTAGGTTAGGTTTAAGTAGTTCTAAGTCTAGGGGACTGATGACCTCAGATGTTAAGTCAGATAGTGCTTAGAGCAATTCCAATCATTGAACCTATTGGGGAGCAGACGTCTGAGCTAGTTCCTCATAACTGGAATCTCTGGATGCGACCATCACTAACACACCGATACTTCTGTCAGTTGTTAATAAGACTGGTTGTTTTATTTATTCTGTAATGTAAACGTGTGTTTACTCATTCGCCGTTTGAGACGGAACAGGTCTGGGAAAACAACGCAAAATTCATTGGTACGAAGTAATCAGCCTTCTTAAAGCACCAGTAAATCATACAGTATTTGCTTTCTTCTGGAATTTTTGTTTTGAACAGACGTGTATTACACTGAGTGGTGGAAAAAATTGAGACATTTGCCCATCCAAATATTTTCAATAGTGACATGGGTATAACCACGGCATTTCCACGTGTAGCAGCCGAGTGGTTCAGCTAACACGTGGGACATCGATAACTCTGCGCCGACTCACCATACCTCTGGCTGGCAGAACGGAGCGAGCGTATCCACGCTGTATCACCCGGCAGCCTACGGACAAGGGGCATTACTTCCGTGTAGGTGGGCAGCGCGGCTTATCGGCATGATGGCAGCCACCAGATATGGCCCCGTGGCCAGCAGTATCTCTTGCGGGCAGTTAACGCACCCCCCGGTCGTGTTGCGGGGGTGAGGGGACGCTGTTGGGTGAGCTGTTCCACTAGGGCCAAGCCGATGCCGAGTCAGGGGAGGATCGAAATGTCAAAATGAGTATCTACCTGTCTATATCGTGAATAAGCTTGTGTTAGCACTGGGAGACAAGTCAAAGTAACACTCCATGGCAGTTGTGCGTAGGCGAGACGGGAGGGGTGCGGTTTACGCGGTGTGAGGAAGGACACAATTACTGCCTCTTAAGCGAACGTTACAACTACATTTCAAACCACATTGACATAAACTGTCAGCCTGCTGGTTTGTGGAAGCACGATCGAGAAAACTGTGTAACACCAAGAGCCGTTTATGCACATCAGATCTAACCTATAGCCACGAAACTGCTTTCGGAAACAAATAAGGAGTCTATTCTAGGGGATATTTTGGCAAATGTGTGAAGAACTACAGCTAACTGCAGAAAAAACTATTAATGCATTAAAACAAGAATAGATTGAGATTTTGTGTACATGCGCATGAAATCTCTAAACAATGAATAGGTAGGACGACAGAAAATCATGAGAAGTGAGAACATTTTTCAGTCAGATAGCTAAAGCTAATGTTAGGAATGGCGCCAGTTTTGTAGATGATAATTTGCAGTTTCCTGCCAGTAACTTTGTAGGTCGAAAACTAGTTGATATGAAAAATAAATACTGACAAACTTCACCGTTTTTTAGTTTAATTTACATTACGAATTGATTGAACTAATCAGGGATGGAATAACAAGTTAATATCAGTGGTACATAATTTCTGAAATGGTTTTCAAGAGATATCCTTTTACATCTAGGTTTATTTCTATTATTTGCTTTGCTTCTTTTCACTGCGGAAAACGCTATCGTATACTGGGATAGATATCTGAGATTGGTAAGGACATTCAAAATTTATGAAAATAAATATTAGAATAATCAGTGGTGTCAGCACATGAGGATCGTGTAGCTCGGCTTTCTAGCACCTCCGTGTTGTGTCATCCCAGCACAGAATGGAATTAGCGGTTAATAATAGAGCCGATAATAGAGCAATCGATAAACCTTAAATTATCTAATCTAACTGGCATAATATTTGTAATCTCTGCAATATATACCGCCATAGCTGAAGTCAACCCAGACAAATACTACGCATCACTTCTTCAATGCGACGTCCAGTGGCGACGGAACTCTTCGGTTAGTTTCCTCGTTAGAAACAAATTTTTTTTAAAGCTGTATGTTACGTGCCTACTCGATAGAGCGACCTCAGAGTAGTCGAATGCGATGGTTTTTTTTTCACTTTATATTAACAGGGACGGTAAAACGCGAAAACTAACGAGTACTCTAGCAGCGACAGAGCAGCGCTGCTGTACGGTGGTAGCAATCAGCGTGGGCCAGTGTGGTGGTATCGTCGCTGGAGCAGTAGCTATTGCTCTTGTTTTACTGTCCCCGTTACAAGATACCGATAAAACGAATATTGCACTAGATCATTCATTTTGGGAGCGCTCTATCAAATGGGTACAGGAAACTCCGCTTTAATTATTTTTTAAGCGGGAAAACAACCGGAACTTGCCGCCGACACGGAGCGTCGCATGAAAGATGTGATGAGAATATTTCTTTGGGCCGATTCCGGATAAATGGTGCAAAAACGAAATTGCAAATATCAGTCGAAATACCAGAGAAAATACGCCAGACGGCTCTTAGGAGGGACACCCTGTATAATGTTAATAGTACTTTGCCTTCTTAGGGGCAGACTTCCCTTCCCTTCACTTTTTCCAATAGTTTTTCGTAAACTGGCCTACCTGCCATCTTTGGAGAATTTATTCTTTTTTCCTGTCATATATACGGCCTTGCCGCAGTGGATACACCGGTTCCTGTGCGATCACCGGATCACCGGGTGCGGTCGGCACGTGGATGGGTGACCATCCACGCCGCCATGCGCTGTTGCCATTTGCCGGCCGGAGTGGCCGTGCGGTTCTAGGCGCTACAGTCTAGAGCCGCGTGACCGCTACGGTCGCAGGTTCGAATCCTGCCTCGGGCATGGATGTGTGTGATGTCAAAAAAAAAAAATGGTTCAAATGGCTCTGAGCACTATGGGACTCAACTGCTGAGGTCATTAGTCCCCTAGAACTTAGAACTAGTTAAACCTAACTAACCTAAGGACATCACAAACATCCATGCCCGAGGGAGGATTCGAACCTGTGACCGTAGCGGTCTCGCGGTTCCAGACTGCAGCGCCTTTAACCGCACGGCCAGTTCGGCCAGCTGTGTGATGTCCTTAGGTTAGTTAGGTATAAGTAGTTCTAAGTTCTAGGGGACTGATGACCACAGCAGTTAAGTCCATAGTGCTCAGAGCCATTTGAACCATTTGTTGCCGTTTTTCGGGGTGCACTCAGCCTCGTGATGCCAATTGAGGAGCTACTCGACCAAACAGTAGCGGCTTCGGTCAAGAATACCATCATAGCGACCTGGAGAGTTGTGTGCTGACCCCACGCCCCTCCTATCCGCATCCTCCATTGACACGGCGGTCGGATGGTCCCGGTTGGCCACTCGTGGCCTGAAGACGGAGTGCTTTTTTCCTGTCATATACATCCCTACACGGTAATTCTTGCTTCGTTTGTGCCATTGAAAATTAAAACGCTAAATATCGAGAAATTAGACTCCATTTTAAGAGTGAGATGCACAAAAATCACCAGCTGAAGACTATTTAAATTGTCGCGAGAAAGAAAACAGCGTCTTCCACTGACGATGGACGCCTTACGAATATTTGGGTTGATCCGACGTACAGAGCAGGAGAAACGAAACTGAGGAAATCTACTGAAATACTAAGAGGTACATGGGTCTTAGGGGACAGCTCTTCTTTCCTGCGTCTGATTATTTTATTAGCATTCCGTGAAGTATGGACGTAGTGACTTGTTCTAAATGTGAGTAACTTTGGCTCGGAAGGAACCTCAGGATTTCTTAGATGCGAATAACGGCACGTGTGTGTGTGTGTGTGTGTGTGTGTGTGTGTGTGTGTGTGTGTCAGAAGGGGTGGACGCGAACTTTGGAAGGTGAATAAATGGTTTGCTTTGTGCCTTAGACACGCGCTTTAGAGTATGGTGGCGTGGCGCCCTGCTTCATGCGTGAGCGCACCAGTTAGGGGTCTTTCTTAAAGGAAGGAGGCGTCCGTGTGGGTGCATCCGCATCGGAGGAAGCCGTCCAGATATCGCCCTCTGGGTGGCAGAAAGGCGCGCCGGACCGTAACGGCGGAGCGCTGTCGCAGGGCCTGGCGAAGTCTGATAGCGGCTCGAGATGGTTATTAGCAGGGGACCAGGCGAGGCGGGAAGGGTCGAGACGAGACGAGACGGGACGCCGTCTTATCGGCGCCGATGCCCACGGCGCCGCTTCGTGCCGCCTGATTCACTTGCCGCTCCGTGACGACGTAAGCTTATGGACGGCGTGGTGCAGCTCCCCCAAGACTGGCGGCGCTTACCCTCCGTTATGGTTGGCCGGGCAAAACACACACACACACACACACACACACACACACACACACACACACACATATATATATATATATATATATATATATATACACAAACGATCCGGGATGAAGAAGTGAGATGAGCCCATGACTCCATTACCTTGTACGAGTGTAAGAAGCTAACACGAATGGCAAATTTTGGCGGGACACCTCGCTGCGTGGATCGACCCAAGAAACACACATTTCTTAGTGACTTGCTGCAAAAGAATTGAGGACAACTCGATTTCAGTCAGGGTGACAGGCGACTGCAGGATTACCCAACATTTAAAAAAGGAAAATTACCTTCTTGCGCCGGCCGGTGTGGCCATGCGGTTCTAGGCGCTCCGGTCTGGAACCGCGAGACGCTATGGTCGCAGGTTCGAATCCTGCCTCAGGCATGGATGTATGTGATGTCCTTAGGTTAGTTAGGTTTAAGTAATTCTAAGTTCTAGGGGAGTGATGACCTCAACAGTTAAGTCCCATAGTGCTCAGAGCCATTTGAACCATTTTTTTACCTTCTTGCAGAAATAGTAAATAGCCAATCAATTCCAAAATTGGAGGTTTATTAAAATCACTTTACCATGCTTTCAACGTAACAATTTTTTTGTTTAATCGCAAAAAGTATTTTACCTACAGAATGAGATTTTCACTTTGCAGTGGAGTGTGTGCTGATATGAAACTTCCTGCTGGATTAAAACTGTGTGCCGGACCGAGACACGAACTCGGGACCTTTGTCTTTCACTGGCAAGTGCTCTACCAACTGAGCTACCCAAGCAGTCTCGGTCCGGCACACAGTTTTAATCTGCCAGGAAGTTTCATGTTACCTACAGTTGATTACAAGTTTCGGTTACTAAACAGCCATCTTCAGATCACTCACAGTAAGAATACTGTGTCTACGTACACTGCAGGCTAGACCGCCATCGTCTGCTATTACAGCACGGTACATGGATGAGCCAAGTCTCGATTCACTATTGGCTATACCATCGAAGTGATAGACCGCAATTTTAAACACTTGGGAAGAAGTGTTTTGAGTTCCAAGTTAACACATGCTAGTAACGAACTGTAACTCGTTGGAATTAAGAACGTGAAATAAAGTATACCTGAGTGAAAAGTTAACACATCCCCGTTACGAATTGTAATCCCTGAAGAATGATACTGACGAGTTACAATTCGTAACCAAGAACTTGGTGCTGAGGCACACTTCTTAATAAGTGCTCAGAATTCCATTCTGTAACTTCGTTGGTATAATAATAATGGCGTGTGACGAGGGCCTCTCGTCGGGTAGACCACTCGCCTCGTGCAAGTCCTTCGATTTGACGCCACTTTGGTGACTTTCGCGTCGATGGAGATGAAATAATGATGATTAGGACAACACAACACCCAGTCCCTGAGAGGGCCCTTAGGATTGATAGGCTTTCGCGCTGACCACTGAGCTACCGGGGGCGGACACTTCGTTAGCCGGCCGGTGTGGCCGTGTGGTTGTAGGCGCTTCAGTCTAGTACCGCGTGACCGCTACGGTCGCAGGTTCGAATCCTGCCTCGGGCATGGATGTGTGTGATATCCTTAGGTTAGTTAGATTTAAGTAGTTCTAAGTTCTAGGGGGCTGATGACCACAGATGTTAAGTCCCATAGTGCTCAGATCCATCTGAACCATTAGACACTTCGTTGGTATAGCTGATAGTGTATGGAAACCTGGCTCATTCATTAGCATGTACCACGTTGTAATACGAGTCGGTTGCGTTTTAAGCTACAGTGTATAAAGACACGTCCGCCTTCGTGATTGAGTTGTCAGCGTAGACGCTTTTCTAAAAAAATGGCTCTGAGCACTATGGGACTCAACTGCTGTGGTCATAAGTCCCCTAGAACTTAGAACTACTTAAACCTAACTAACCTAAGGACAGCACACAACACCCAGCCATCACGAGGCAGAGAAAATCCCTGACCCCGCCGGGAATCGAACCCGGGAACCCGGGCGTGGGAAGCGAGAACGCTACCGCACGACCACGAGATGCGGGCAGACGCTTTTCTCCAACATCTTATAATGTCAGGTCTTACAATAACCAATTTTGTTGATGCGGGAGGGGTTTAATTATCACTTCGAAGCAGTAATGTTACGTAATTAATTTTTCGTTTGTTTGCAGGTACCTGCGGAGGACCCAGAGAAGCGGGTTCGATTCCCCGCACTGCCAATGTTGTTTGCTTGGTGGAAGGAATGGCACGGGGTGATCTCACTCTCGAGGCGCCAATTGACCAGCTACTTGGTTGCATAGTAGCGGATCCACTGTCTGGAAAGTCTGCGAAACGGCTTGGTGACCAGTGTGCACACCACATGCCCCTCCATACCGCATTTGCACGATACCACAAGGCAGAGGATGACATGGCGGCCAGTAGACATCTCTTGGGTGTTCAAGGCCGCGAAGCGCTCCTATATAGGCACAGTGTCATTGCCATGCGTGATCTGAAGACGAATGTTTAGCAACAGAAACTAGTAATCACTTAAATCTCATCAATTTTTTAGTTTCCAAACATTGAAAATACTTTGTAAATTGCTTTTAAAAGTTTTAAAAATACAGGTTCATTCTATCGCTTTTCTCCAACATCTTATAATGTCAGGTCTTACAATAACCAATTTTGTTGATGCGGGAGGGGTTTAATTATCACTTCGAAGCAGTACTGTTACGTAATTAATTTTTCGTTTGTTTGCAGGTACCTGCCTGCAGTCCTGGTACACACTGAAATTCCTTCGCCTTAGCGCGTTAGCACGTCGCTATAGGGACAAGAACAAAATGGCCCAGCCTGTTCACATGGTAACGTGCGTTAATCCGTTTTCTGTATTTGAAGGGGAACAACTCTGCAACAATCTATGCTAATGGGAAGTGTACGGCAACAATACACTATCCTATGAGAAATGTTTATGCGGCGCAGGTGCTTTCGGCGCGGTCGAACACGTCACGAAGCCCGAAATGGCAGAATATCTCTTTGGAGCACTGGGAGTCACAAGATAAGTGGATCCCCTATTTTCGAAGAATGGTCAGTCACAATCGAAGTGATAGTGAAAAAGTGGACCAGTTGCTAACATCTTGTGCGACATTTGGAGCAGGCAAACATGGCCGCTCACTGAGTTCCGCGACTGCTCAACAGTCATTCCGAAAGCACGCCGAGTGGAGGGAGCAGCGGAAATTTTACAGCTGTGTCGTGTAGATCCCCGGGACTTCTTTAGCTGCCTTGTCTCCACGAACGAGTGCTGCATCTATCAATACGACCCCGAGACAAGAGAGCAAAACAAGGAAAGAAAGCAGGTGGCTTCACCGTCATTGAATAAGACTAAGATCGAACCTTCATCCGGAAAGCTGGTGTTGCTTTTAGAGAAAGTCATAGTATGGTGATAACAGATTACAAGGGACGTCCCATATTGATTTATACTTTATTTTTTCCAGCCACTGACGGTCTGCTATTTGACTCTTCATTACAATTGCAACTAAGTAGTTCTTTGTTATAACCGTAGGTGTCGGGACAATCACTGGAGGTGTATCCCTGCACACTACAGCCCATTTTCCCCAACTGCTGTCACTACGTGGGCGGACAAGATGAAGAGAGATTGTCAAGGACAAGGCTCCCGAAGCGTCTCCGTAGTACTTGCGCTTTGTTCGAACCTAACAGTAACAACTCTAGCAGTCCACCTCCGAATTGCTTCGATGTCTTCTTTTAATGCGACCAGGTACAGATCCGAAACACTTGGGCAGTACTTGTTTCTGACATGGTACTTCATCAGAAAATTCGAAACGAAGTCTCGCGACAAGTTGTAACTGTACTAACATGGGTGCTGAACATTCGAAAAATGGGTGCGATTAAATTGAATGGATGTCAACTGCTACGTATCATCTGCTGCGTGAAGGATATCAGCTGATTTCATGGGTCAGTTGAGACGTAGTAGGGAGCTTGCATGCTGTAACAGCCTGCCAATGAATTGATTCGCCGGCCGCGGTGGTCTCGCGGTTCTAGGCGCTCAGTCGGGAACCGCGCGACTGCTACGGTCCGAGGTTCGAATCCTGCCTCGGGCATGGATGTGTGTGATGTCCTTAGGTTAATTAGGTTTAAGTAGTTCTAAGTTCTAGGGGACTGATGACCACAGATGTTAAGTCCCATAGTGCTCAGAGCCATTTTTGAATTGATTCGATGTCTTACATTAAACCGACTTCGAGCGGATCCCAAACACTCTAGCAGAACTCAAGAATAGGTCTGACTAGTGTCCCAAATTCGTCTCCTTTATAGATGTACCACACATTATTAAAATTCTCCCAATAAACCGAAGTTGACCATTCGCCTTCCCTACCACAATCCTCAAATGCTCGTTCTATTTCATATCGTTTTGCAACGTTACGCCCAGGTATTTTAATGATGTGACTGTCTCAAGCAGGACACTACTAATGCTGTATCCGAACGTAACTAGTTTGTTTTTTCTACTCATCGGCATTACCTTACATTTTTCTACATTTAAAGGTATCTGTCATTCATAACGACAACTAGAAATTTTGTTTAGGTCATCTTGTATCCTACTACAATCACTCATCTTTGAAACCTTCCCGCACACAACAGCATCGTCAGAAAACAATGGCAGATTGATGCTCATCCTGTCCGCTAGATCATTTATTTATATAGAACAGCGGTCCTGTCACACTTGCCGTAGAGCACTCCTGACGACATCGTTGTCTCTGACGAAAACTCGCTCTCGAGGACAACATGCTGGGTTCCATTACTTCAATTACCAGGCCGCTTTAACTTCTGTAGCGCTTCTTCGAACTTCTTTTCTACAATCTGTCGCACCCATCGCATGACAGCATCTCACGGTTTCTCTTAGTTCAAAAAATGGTTCAAGTGGCTCTGAGCACTATGGAACTTAACATCTGAGGTCATCAGTCCCCTAGAACTTAGAACTACTCAAACCTAACTAATCTAAGGACATCACACACATCCATGCCCAAATCAGGATTCGAACCTGCGACCGTAGCGGTCGCGCGGTTCCAGACTGTAGCGCCTAGAACCGCTCGCCCACACAGGCCGGCCCCGAGGCAGGATTCGAACCTGCGACCGTAGCAGTCGCGCGGTTCCAGACTGAAGCTTCTAGAACCGCTCGGCCACCGCGGCCGGCGTTTCTCTTAGTCTGCGAAATGATGTCGGCGTAGAGGTTGCGTCATAACCCGGAACTGCTAATCATACTTGCAACTGTAATGATGAGTCAAATGACACACAATAAATTATGGAAGAAAATATGGAACGGCCCCCGTATAACCGTGAGATGTAAACTGTCGCAGGAGCATACTACCGAAGTTTTCTCACGAGCTTGGAGGATACTGTCAAGAAGAAAAGTCGCTGGAAGTAGTCGAAGCGGCTACTTCTGCTCCACGACAACGCCCTAGTTCATTCTGCGAAAGACCCAGTCACATATGCTGTTTCTTTCGGCTCTCAAATTTTGTCTCCTCCAAAGTATTGCAATGAATCTTGCTCTTTATGGAAACCAGTGTATCACTCACATTCAGATGCGCTCGTTTCTACCCTCCCCATTACCGACGCTCTCATTGCGCAGACGCAGTAACTCCAAGTCGGCACGACAGGCATGAAAAAAAGAGAGGAAAGCAAAGAAAATGAGATGCGAGTAAAAGGGAAAGGTAATTTGTCTCAACCTGTCTGGCAGAAATGCGATATGACGTAAGGCACGTTATCTTAAGGTTAACCGCAAAGAGCGTGCTGGTAAATATGCAAATGCGACGTGTAATAGCGAAGTTAAAGGGCCGTGTCAGAGGCGCGGAGGAAGGAGGCCCTTTACAAGTTCTTTCTCTGGAAATTTCCAGCATGGAGAAACCTGACACAGCGGGCCGCCGTCTTTGTTTCCAGTCTGGCTTTGTCCCGGCCGAGGCGAGCCGCTACCGTTACCGTGGCTCCTCCTGTGATCTTCGGTTTCACCGGCGCCGGGAACGAAAAGAAACGGTTAGCACAGGCACAGGAGGTTGACGAGCACGTTTCACTTGCAGACAGAGGGGCGAGTATTGGCGCCGCTGTTTGCGTCCTACATTCCTTCCTACCTGTTGTTGAATTTTGTCAGGACTTACGTAAAAGATAAAATCTCTTTATGAGGAAAATGAAAACTCGTAACGCCGTCTCCTAGTGGTCTGTTTTTGACCTTATCATTATATCTGTACACAGTAACTGGTCACTCCCGCATCGTCTAGGTATTAATTCAAACAGGATCTGGCTACAGCCAACAACAACACACAGAAGGAGTGTGATGAACCGACCGACGCCGGACATCCGGGTTGATCCATAAGTGAAGACTTGTCATGTGACGTCACAACCCACAAAGAGAGATACAACATCGACAGTATTATGTTTCTTCTTCTTTTTTTATTTATGAATTTGGCCAGCAATGGACAGCACACAATTTAAGATTTATGATGTTTCTTTTTCTTCCGTTCTTCCCAGTACTACTTCATTTTCTCGCCAACTGCTCGTCTCTGCTCATCTGTCCACACTCTCTTGGGTCGAGGTTTTGGCTCATCTCCTTCATAGTTTGCGTTTTCTATCAGTAGCCTTAAGTGAAACCTGTCACATATTATTTCTTCTGTAACACCTATTTTGTTGGCGTCTTTCTTTACTGCTTCTATCCATCCTACAGTTTTTTCAGCTTACTAACGTAATTAAAAATTTTCTTTGTAATCTGTGTTTCTTCCATTCTTTTTAAATGTCCATAAGACTTTAGCCGTCTCTTCCTCATTGTATCAGCGATCTTTCCTGTATTTTTGTATAAGTCTTCATTTCTCCTTTTAATCCACTTATTTTCCTTGTTTTTCTCAGGACCTAGAATTTTTCTTATGTTTCTTCTATATTATTTTTTTGGCTGTTGTGGTGGCAGATAAACCTGTACGGTTGCCCGAGGTGTCGGTTAGTTTTCAAAGTGACGGTTTGATTCAGAACCAAGGAAGCCGGCAGATTTGAGAGCAAAATCTTAATTTCTGGTAACAAGACTCAATTAGTTCCTGGTATGACTTGACAGATGTGAAAATTACCGAACTATCTGTTTAATAACTCACAGCTCCAAAATACTAACGCGAATTCTTTACAGACGAATGGAAAAACTGGTAGAAGCCGACCTCGGGGAAGATCAGTTTGGATTCCGTAGAAATATTGGAACACGTGAGGCAATACTGACCCTACGACTTATCTTAGAAGCTAGATTAAGAAAAAGGCAAACCGACGTTTCTAGCATTTGTAGACTTAGAGAAAGCTTTTGACAACGTTGACTGGCATACTCTCTTTCAAATTCTGAAGGTGGTAGGGGTAAAACACAGGGAGCGAAAGGCTATTTACAATTTGTACAGAAACCAGATGGCAGTTATAAGAGTCGAGGGACATGAAAGGGAAGCAGTGGTTGGGAAGGGAGTGAGACAGGGTTATAGCCTCTCCCCGATGTTATTCAATATGTATATTGAGCAAGCAGTGAAGGAAACAAAAGAAAAATTTGGAGTAGATATTAAAATCCATGGAGAAGAAATAAAAACTTTGAGGTTCGCCGATGACATTGTAATTCTGTCAGAGACAGCAAAGGACTTGGAAGAGCAGTTGAACGGAATGGATAGTGTCTTGTCTTGAAAGGAGGATATAAGATGAACATTAAAAACAGCAAAACGAGGATAATGGAATGTAGTCGAATTAAGTCGGGTGATGCTGAGGGAATTAGATTAGGAAATGAGACACTTAAAGTAGTAAAGGAGTTTTGCTATTTGGGGAGCAAAATAACTGATGATGGTCGAAGTAGAGAGGATATAAAATGTAGACTGGCAATGGCAAGGAAAGCGTTTCTGAAGAAGAGAAATTTGTTAACATCGAGTATAGATTTAAGTGTCAGGAAGTCGTTTCTGAAAGTATTTGTATGGAATGTAGCCACGTATGGAAGTGTAACATGGACAATAAATAGTTTGGACAAGAAGAGAATAGAAGCTTTCGAAATGTGGTGCTACAGAAGAATGCTGAAGATTAGATGGGTAGATCACATAACTAATGAGTAGGTATTGAATAGGATTGGGGAGAAGAGACGTTTGTGGCACAACTTGACTAAAACAAGGGATCGGTTGGTAGGACATGTTCTGAGGAATCAAGGGATCACCAATTTAGAGTTGGACGGCAGCGTGGAAGGTAAAAATCGTAGAGGGAGACCAAGAGATGAATACAATAAGCAGATTCAGAAGGATGTAGGTTGCAGTAGTTACTAGGAGATGAAGAAGCTTGCGCAGGATAGAGTAACATGGAGAGCTGCATCAAACCAGTCTCAGGACTGAAGACCACAACAACGAGTTCTACAGCTCTCAAACCGACCGGTGTGCTCTTTTACGGGGTAACTACCATTTTTTTTTCTTCAGACTGCAGACAGTGCTGGCGACTGCTTTCGTCCTGGCCCCTCAGGCCGACGGCAGCCACGCTGCAATGACGACGGCGATGGCTGCGGGGGCGGCGGCGGCGGCGGCGGCGGCGGCGTCCATCGAGGCGGACGTGAGTTACGGCGGGGCGACGGCCGTCCGCAATTCCTTACCTCAGCAGGCGCGCCGAGGCCCGGCATCCAAATTGATAGCAAGCGCCGCGGCCGTTTAATTGAATTAACCTGCGCCCCTCACGGCGCGTCCCCGCTTCCATTCATCACTCGTCCCGCTCTACCGCCGCTGTCGCTGTCGCGGACACTGGCCACCTCCGGAGGCGGCGTCCGCCCACCGCCTGTAATTGAGGTAATGAAATACGGCCACCGCGCTGCGTCCTCCGCTCCGCCACGCAGTCGGAGCCGCCGCCTCTGGGCGCTAGAATCCGACTGACGAGAATCATCTCGACCGTAGGCTTGGTGGAGGTCGGTGCCGGTAGCCGCAAGTGGGCAGCAGCAAACGACCCTACCACCCACTCGTGCAGAACCGAAATAAAAATTGGCAAGAGAAGCCACTGCCTGTAGGGGAAGCAAATACACAACTGGCCATAAAATTGCTACACCACGAAGATGACATGCTACAGACGCGAAATTTAACCGACAGGAAGAAGATGCTGTGATATGCAAATGATTAGCTTTTCAGAGCATTCACACAAGGTTGGCGCCGGTGGCGACACCTACAACGTGCTGACATGAGGGAAGTTTCCTACGGATTTCTCAGACACAAACAGTACTTGACCGGCATTGCCTGGTGAAACGTTGTTGGCTCTGAACACTATGGGACTTATCATCTGAGGTCATCAGTCCCCTAGAACTTAGAACTACTTAAACCTAACTAACCTAAGGATATCACACACATCCATGCCCGAGGCAGGATTCGAACCTGCGACCCTATCGGTCGCGCAATTTCAGACTTAAGCGCCTAGAACCGCTCGGCCACACCGGCTGGCGAAACGTTGTTGTGATGCCTCGTGTAAAGAGGGGAAATGCGTACCATCACGTTTCCGACTTTGATAAAGGTCGGATTGTAGCGACATTGCTGCTCGCGTTGGTCGAGATCCAATGACTGTTAGCAGAATATGGAATCGGTGGGTTCAGGAGGGTAATACGGAACGCCGTGCTGGATCCCAACGGCCTCGAATCACTAGCAGTCGAGATGACAGGCATCTTATCCGCATGGCTGTAACGGATCGTGCAGCCACGTCTCGACACCTGAGTCAACAGTTGGGGACGTTTGCAAGACGACAACCATCTGCACGAACAGTTTGACGACGTTTGCAGCAGCATGGACTGTCAGCTCGGAGACCATGGCTATGGTTACCCTAGACGCTGCGTCACAGACAGGAGCGCCTGCGATGGTGTGCGACGAACCTGCGAGCACGAATGGCAGAACGTAATTTTTTTCGGATGAATCCAGGTTCTGTTTACAGCATCATGATGGTCGCATTCGTGTTTGGCGACATCGCGGTGAACGCATATTGAAAGCGTGTATTCGTCATTGGCATACTGGCGTATCACCCGGCGTGAAGGTATGGGGTACCATTGGTTACACGTCTCTGTCACCTCTTGCTCGCACTGAGAGCACTTTGAAAGTGGACGTTACATTTCAGGTGTGTTACGACCCGTGGCCCTACCCTTCATTCGATCCGTGCGAAACCCTACATTTCATCAGGATAATACACGACCGCATGTTGCAGGTCCTGTACGGGCCTTTCTGGATACAGAAAATGTTTGACTGCTGCCCTGGCCAGCACATTCTCCAGATCTCTCACCAATTGAAAACGTCTGGTCAATGGCGGCCGAGCAACTGGCTCGTCACAATAGGCCAGTCACTACTCTTGATGAACTGTTGTATTGCGTTGAAGCTGCATGGGCAGCTGTACCAGTACACGCCATCCAAGCTCTGTTTGACTCAATGCCCAGGCCTATCAAGGCCTTTATTACGGCCACAGGTGGTTGTTCTGGGTACTAATTTCTCAGGATCTATGAACCCAAATTGCGTGAAAATGTAATCACGTGTCAGTTCTAGTATGATATATTTGTCCAATGTAATACCCGTTTATCATCTGCATTTCTTCTTAGTGTAGCAATTTTAATGGCCAGTAGTGTACTTTACTTCATTTACCTGCTTCGTTCAGTTTATCGTCAAAGACTGTTACATTTGCACTGTGGATTTATCCAGAGATACAACACGGAATCCTAAACTGACATAAAAGAACATATTCAATTTACATTATGTGGCAACAGACGATGGCAACAGTAAAGCCGAAGTTTTAAATTTCGCATTTAAGAAATAGTTCACGCAGCAGAGTCGTAAAGCATACCACCGTTTGACATTTGCACGTACTTCCGTATGGAAGGCACAGTAATAAGCATCCTGGTGTACAGAAACAACTGAAAGAGTTGGAAGGAAGTAACTCGCCAGGTCGTCATGGAATCCCAATTCGGTTTTACAAAGAGTGCTCTACAGCATTGGCCCCTCACTTAGCTTGCATTGATCGCGACTGTCGCTCTCAGCGCAGAGTCCCAAGCGACTGGAAAATGCGCAGGTGACTCCTGTATATAACAAGGACAAAGGAACGGAACCGCAGAAATTACAGACCAGTATCTTTAACGTCGATTTGCTGCGGAATCCTTCAATATGTTTTCAGTTTGAACATAATACATTTCCTTGAGAGGGGAAAGCTTTTGTCCACAATTCAGCACGGTTTTTGAAAGCATCGCTCACGTTAAACTCAGCTTGCCCTTATCTCACATGATGTACTTCTAACAATACCACCACTTGCAAAGTCGGTTAGAAATCAGATTAATAATGTTGCTTACGCAGCATATGTTCGCTTTATCGGGCAACAACAAAGTTATTGACTGTGGATGGTATCGTCAGAATGGAAATAATGAAGTCACTGTAAAAAAGTCATTAATTTTGGCACTTACATTGAATGGATTCCCACGTAGGTTTCGTCGAAGTTGTTATGGCTTATCTTGTTGAGTCTAGGGTGATTCCACTTTGACTGCTAGAAGGTCCAGATCTGTATTTTAGCAATATTTGAAGACCTAACAAATGCGTTTTTCAGGAAATTCTTAATGATCAAACAATCCCAGATCAGAACAATGGTATGGCAGAAATAATTTTTGACTTGGTGGCCACGATCCAGATTTTTATTAAACTTCGTGTAAATTCACATATACTACTTCTTAATTGTCACATCATCAAGAAAACAGTTTTGTATCAATCTTCATATATTTAATTTCCATTTTAACCAAACACAAGACTTGACTTTTCTTTTACAAAGCGAAATAACAACTTAACTTCTGCAAAGTGAAACAAAGACTGCTCTGTGCGCATTCGCGCCAAAACGGTTACAAGTAAGTTAAAGATTATGACAGTCTCACAGAAATGAATACACACAAGAACCATATCACTGAAATATATCGATACATCGGAGTACCTATACATTAATAAAACCCAATGTGAATATTGTCACAAAAATATGTCTGTTACTTCACAGAAAAGTAGTACGATATTACTGGTATCGAGAACTGGGGTTGGAGTGCCGTAATGGTCACGTAAATAAAGAACCATTACATACTGCAAACTATGGATGAAGGGCAACATGCAGATTCCATACTCCTCGATTTCCGGAAATTATTTGGAACGCCGCCCCACTGCAGAGTTTCAACGGAAGTAAAAACATAACATTTCCTCCAGCTCCCTCTCTGATCATATCTTCCTACCACCTCCTTCTGACGATGTACTTCTCCCCCTCTCTGTTTCATTCTCCACCTCTCACTCTTTCTTTCGAATCTGCTCACCACGCCTCTGCACCTGATAACTGCCACATGCATCTCCTCCTCGTCCCTCTTCTCCCGTGATACATCCATCCCCTCCTGTATTCATTTCAACCTGTCGCCAGTTATGCTCATTAGCCCATGCGGCCCCTGCGACATAATTCAACGAAGCGGGACAACACTACTTCCACAAACAACTGTCATGCACGGTGGCTCCACCCCAAGTGCCTGAAAATCATTTGTTTATCCTTGCCGTGCAGACCGCCATGCAAATCAGGTCAATACTGCTCCAACACAACACGCTGTCATGCATGGCAGCCTAGAAGATGGGTGCTGAAAAATGTTTCATGTCTCTGGTACGTAGGCTGCGCTGCAAAGCAGGTTGAGTTGGCATGCTAGTACTGTTTCCACACAACATACCTGTCATTCAGGGCAGTCTATAGGCCAGGAGCCGGAAAAAAACACATTTTCCCCGTATCTCTGCTCCTATTGGAGGTAGGAGGTTATAAACCCCATAGTGTTGATGCTCGTGAGGCCTATTGATTCTGTGCCAAATTTGGTTGAAATCGATCCAGGGTTTTGGAGGAGACCCCAGACATAGACATATACTCTCTGCTTTATATAAAACTCTGAACAGATATATATGGGAAGCAGCGACTCTTGAAATTAAGATTGTAGGGCAGCCACAAGGACACAAACAACATTACACACACACACACACACACACACACACACACACACACACACACACACAGGTTGTTCCAGAAGTAATGACCACTATCCAGGGATTTTACAGAAACTATCATTTGAGGAAAAGTCTAGTAAACATGAGCTCTAAAATGTTTACCTTAAGGGTTTGGGCACTTTTGCCGCAAAATACATGAATTTCACTGTACTGAAGATCAAGAAGTGTTCATAGCTCTTAAGGTATACATTTTAGAGACAATGTTTACAAGACTTTGCTCTCAGTGATGTTTCCTGTTATATCCGTGAATACTGACCATTCCTTCAGGGGCACCCCATATACGTTACTCTGAATCCATGTCACGAGATATCAGTTTAATTCAGTTACTGCACTATAATCACACTATGGTAAATAAATGTCATTTGCTATCAACTACATTTAAACTCTCATATAAAATACAAACATAAACCTGCATCGTCGCTTTTATGGGCGAATATGTAGATGTGTTATTCTTATATTAAACCCATTTCATTATGCTGCAATATCTGTTCAAATACAGCTTCAAAAAATACATCTTTCAAAATGTCTTTACAAATATATATTTAAAAACACACATTCAAAAAGCATGCTTTTAAAAATACTTCTACAGTATTCAGTGCAATGAATATTTATTCGTTCGGATGTTCCAGCCTAACAATGTGAACTTGTTTCTTCCTTTGCATTGTCTTGAGACGAATTGGTTCTAGTTCCACGTTGCTCCGTGAGGAGACCAATAACTTCCAGTCTTAGCAGTACAGCAATATTACGCTCTTATATAGCTCAAGTAAGAGAATGGTGTTCCTAGGAGAACAATGGAGTATCACAGAAGTTCTTGACTATACAATAAGCTTTGTTTTCCTTCCACAGAAAGAAGACTATTATTCACTGCGAAACTTTATACTTACACATTTAACTTCCATTTTTTTCCTGTCTGTATGAATAAATCAATGTGCTTTACTCCGTTGAACAACGAGAAGCAGGACTGCCGTCATTGACAGGTACACACAGTGACTGGTCTGGCTATAATAAACAGTCTGTGAACTCAGAGAAAATTTTAATGAATGTTTCTATCATCTTCACTATATAAATAAATCAATGCGCAACTGAACCCATATATATATCGGGAGTGATGTAAATGCCCGCTAGACAGGGAAGGCGAACGAAACAGGATACTAAATCCGGCTCGGTCGTATTCATATATTTCGCATTTGTATGCGCCCGATATGGCTGGCAGCTAGAGAGACGGACATCCGTGCTGCCCTGCTGGCGGATCGCATTAGCAAGTCAATACTCCGACAGTCACTGAAAAAGGTATGCGAAAATATGAGTCTTAGCAACGAAACAAATAAAAAATCCATGACCTGTCTGCGTTGCCCTATGCTCTGGTGACCTTTAATGCTTCTCTTACGTACTTGGCTGTAGGATTCCAATGAGCAATATTCTTTACGTATTGGACCATACCCAGGCAATCACTCGAGAAAATAAACTTACTACTGTAATATGCGTTGTTTACCTCATCGGCAGGTTTCTTTTTTTTTCTACGTATGAGGCAGTTAAAATTTTCGAGGAACGTTGCTGTGTCGTCGATTTTGGAGAAGCCTGGTTTGAGCGAAACACAATAGCTAACTCTACAAAATCAAATTAATTAAGGATTTTATTAAGAAAAGATTTCCCTGGAAAAACTACAGAAATTATTTCTTACAATGGTTTAGCTTGCCAAGATACAGTAACTATTTCTTGATACAAAATTGTTCGGATTCAGTTAACAATATTCCTTTTTTGACTTGTGTTTTGTTTACGATGCACGTAGAAAGGTGTAGCACAATAACAGGAGAGAAGACGCGCAATGCGATGCACCAGCCTTTAGCACCACTCTGTTGTATCTACAGCATGAACCACTTAGCGCCACTTAACAATGGCCTTCTTGTTAGTACACCAATGAGAACGCTAACATAATGCATCATTACAGCTGACAAAAAGTAAACATACAAATATTACGTTAACAAGAGAAGGGATACATTCATGTTTGCCGCAGGGAGTGTCCGCGCGGTTTGACGCGCCATGTCACGGATTGCGCGGCCCCTCCCGCCGGAGGTTAGAGTCCTCTCTCGGGCATGAGTGTGAAACTTAACTTCACTGAAAACCAGGCAAATTGAAAGTAAATTCTGTTTGTTTAATTTATTGTCAGAAGTACGAGAATTGACAGAACAGAGATAACGCTTATATCTAGCGAACATCTAAATCGATAAAAGATCGACATCATTAATGCCAATTAAAGAACTTCAGTGGTTGCTGAAGCTACTACACAAATATCGCGTCGCAACTTGTCTTTCGATTACTGACCTTGTTTGGACATTTATCATCGAGTTAAAGTGTGGCCATTCATAGTAGTTAATCATATCAAAGAAATTATATATATAAAGTAAAAACCGAGTTAAGGAAAAACTATAGTGTCCAACGATTTCTAACAAAGTACCACGAGATGTGAACCGTGTATTGGATTATCTCCGGACAATAATACTAATAATAAAATTTTATTTCACAGTAATATTCAAGGGAATAACATTTCAGCGGACAAAACATCGTGCTGTGTTGAAAGGACCCTTGTCTTTTGAAGGAATTACTGACGTGTACAAGGGCTACGCTAATCAAAGATAACAATTCACCTTGAAACGCGAATCACCCACGTAGTAACTGCTAATAAGCGTCTTTCGTGGCAACAGCTAAACAACACAACTAGCCGACAGCAATAATTTGAATCTAAACTTATTAGCAAGAGAGACTTTAAAAGATTTTTGTAACATCGAGCCGGCCCGAGTGGCCGCGCAGTTCTAGGTGCTTCAGTCTGGAACCGCGCGACCGCTACAGTCTCAGGTTCGAATCCCGCCTCGGGCATGGATATGTGTGATGTCCTTAGGTTAGTTAGGTTTAAGTAGTTCTGAGTTCTAGGGGACTGATGGCCTCAGCAGTTAAGTCCCATAGCACTCATAGCCATTGGAATCATTCTTTGTAACATTGCATACAGACTCATATTAGCGCAAAGAGCGGACATTATTAAAAAATTTAACTGAAGTAGCAGATAGTGTAATGTCGCCTCGCTTTCACGTACCTCGACAAGGTGAAAAATACTGGCTGGGCATATAAAAAGGACATTACACTTTCGACTCTCCTGGAAGTGCCAGTAGGCAGCAATAGAAGGCTTCACAGTCCAAATAACCCTTAGTCACTTCCACTCCTCAACCCACGACTTTGCTAACGCTGCCTTACCAATACAAACAAACCAAAAATTAAGTGATTAACTTTGGACGTGATGATTAAAAGTTTAGGACCAGTTCTCTTGCTCGTCAGACTTGAATTAAGCGCGCAGACACGGGCAACCAAAATCGCACACCAGTTTCCAGAAGAGCGGAAGGAGCAGGACTTCCTACAAATCCGCCGCCGCCGGGAAGACTCGGCGCCAGACGCGCAAAGTGCAGTGAGTGGCAGCGCGGAGAAAGTCCTCCAGCGGAGATCCATCACTGCGCGTCTCGAGAGCAGGCGACGCATTAGCAGCGCGCGCCGCACGCTGTTTGTTCCGGAGCTCCACACGACGAATGTATTCATTTGCGGGAGAGGCGGCGTCGGCGGCGGCGGCGGGGCCATCCGTCTTCCGGCGAGACGTCGCCGCGGCGAGCGGAGGCGCTGTCGCCGGCGGCGATCGACTAGCGAGCGCCGCCTCGGAGGCACAAGCCGCGTCCTTACTTATCCTCGCCTGCACTTCGGGCCTGCCGGGCCAACTTATCCTCTCCCGTCCGATGTCGCCGTTCAGCCGTGGTCGCTTTCCGTGGTGTGTACTCTACTGATGAGCCAAAGAAACTGCCTATTCAAGTACAGAAACAGGCAGAACATGGCACTGCGGTCGACAACGCCCGTATAAGTGCTAGATCGGTTACTGCTGCTACAATGGTAGGTTATCAAGATTCAACTGAGTTTGAATATGGTGTTGGCGCAAGAGCGATGGGACACAGTATCTCCGAGGTAGCGATGAAGTATGGATTTCCCCATACGACCATTTCACGATAGTACTGTGAACCATGGACCTTGCCGTTGGTGGGGAGGCTTGCGTGCCTCAGCGATACACATAGCCGTACCGTAGGTGCATCCACAACGGAGGGGTATCTGTTGAGAGGCCAGACAAACGTGTGGTTCCTGAAGAGGGGCAGCAGTCTTTTCAGTAGCTGCAGGGGCAACAGTCTGGATGATTGACTGCTCTGGTCTTGTAACACTAATCAAAACGGCCTTGCTGTGCTGGTACTGCGAACGGCTGAAAGCAAGGTAAAAGTACAGCCGTAATTTTTTTCGAGGGCATGCAGCTTTACTGTAAGCATGGAGAGCTGCATCAAACCAGTCTCTGGACTGAAGACCACAACAACAACAACAACAACTGTGAATATCAGGAATCCGGTAAAACATCAAATCTCCGACGTCGCTCCTGCCGGAAAAAGGTCCTGCAAGAACGGGACCAACTACGACTGAAGAGAATCGTTCTGCGTGACAGAAGTGCAACCCTTCCGCAAAGTGCTGCAGATTTCACTGCTGGGCCATCAACAAGTGTCTGCGTGCGATCTATTCAATGAAACATTATCGATATGCGCTCTTGGAACCGAATGCCCACTTATGTATCCTCGATGACTGCAGGACACAAAGCTGTATGCCTCTAATGGTTCAAATGGCTCTGAGCACTATGGGACTCAACTTCTGAGGTCATCAGTCCCCTAGAACTTAGAAATACTTAAACCTAACTAACCTAAGGACATCACACACATCCATGCCCGTGGCAGGATTCGAATTTGCGACCGTAGTAGCCGCGCGGTTCCAGACTGTAGTACCTAGAACCACTCGGCCACCCCGGCCGGCTTTATGCCTCGCCTGGGCCCATCAACACCGACATTGTACTGTTGATGACTGAAAACATGTTGCCTGGTCGGACAAGTCTCGTTTCAAGTTGTTTCGAGCGGATGGACATGTATTTGGGTGGAGACAATTTCATGAATCCGTGGACCTGCATGTCAACAGGGCGCTGTAAAAGCTGGTGGAGGCTCTATAATGGCGGCGTGGGGCGTGTGTAGTTGGAGTGATATGAGAACTCTGATACGTCTAGACACGATTCTGACAGGTGACACATACGTAAATACCCTGTCTGATCACGTGCATCCATTCATCTTCATAGTGTATTCCGACGGACTTGAGAAATTCCAGTAGTAAAAGGCGACACCCCACACATCCAGTATTGCTACAGAGTGGCTCCCCGAACACTCTTCTGAGTTAAAATACTTCCGCTTGACATTGACTCAGTGAGTTGTTGGATGTCCTCTTGAGGAATATCGCGCCAGATTCTGTCCAACTGGCGCGTTAGATCATCAAAATCCCGAGATTGTTGGGGAACCCTGCCCACATTCTTCGAAATGATCTCAGTTGGGGTGTGGTTGCTGGCGGGGGTGGAATTTGCCACCCATGAGAACAAGGAGTAGAAACTTTCGCCGTACGCGGGCGGGTGTATCTTGCTGAAATGTAAGTCCGGGATGCCTTGCCATGAAGGATAATAAAACGGGAAGTAGAATCTCGATGCGTCGTCAGAGGCGTCTTCCGTCTGAAATCGCACTAACTGGAGTGGAATTGTCTTCAGTGATGAGTTCCGCTTCATACTAAGCCCTGATGACCAGCCTTCTCACACGCCATACGGGAGTCACAACATTCGAACAGCGCATAAGAATCAACTCTTAGAAAGAGATGATATTCGGTGAATGCATTGTCGTGGCTGTTCCCGGAGTTAAATCCCATGGAGCACATGCTGGGATGCGTTGGGTAGACGTATTCCAGAATGCCTACATGCACCAATGAGTATCAAAGCAATTGTCAACTGCACTGCTGGAGAAAACGATCGTCCTTCCTCTAGAACGCCTTACAGACCTTGCAGGCAGCATGAGAGCACGTTGTAGACCATGCACTGCTGTTCTTGGTGATCACACGCCCTATTAAGAAACCTTGTCCCGTCATTCGTAATGCACGGGAGACCATCATGAACAGTGGTGACGTCAGTATAATTATCTCTGTTCGCATCATTCAGTATTTCTTTCAAGTATCTTTTGTGCTGCACTGTGGTAGTTGTTTCTGTCCATGGCCCAAGTTTCACCGAGCTATGTTCATTGGCAATGACACATGAGAAACATACTTTCGTTCTTAAGTTTTGCACACCAGTGTGTATCCACGCTCCTCAGTGGGGGAGAAAAGGCGGGGGGGGGGGGGGAGGGTTTGAAGGTAGTCTGTGTGGTAAGGGGCAACTAGTTTTTTCATCCCTTGCTAGGAAAGACAGCACACATGCGGGTTACCATGTCAAGGCAGCGGGTGGCAAGTGTGGTTGGCAGCCAACCGCCACCAGCGAGAACGGTGGGCGCCGGTCCGCGATAAGGCGCTCCGGCACGGCCGCAGCTACGCGACGGATGGCGGCGGGGTTAATCGCGGCGATATATCTGGCAGACCGCCGTAATGAAACTCTGTGACGCCGGCGCACGCGTTCATTAGGGCAGGGAGACGGCGCCACGCCGCGGCGGCTCGCAGCGCCAGCAGCAAAAACTTTGCGGGAGCAGCCGGAGGGGACGTGTCGCAGTTGGGAGCGAGGAGGAGGAGGAGGAGGAAGAACAGCTGCTGGGAAGTCTGTCTGCCGCGTGTTGTGCCTGCTCGTCTGGCCTCACAGGTTACACACAGGATGCCAGCGGTCTAACAGTTGCATAAGACGAGAAGACGAGCGCACGTGTCCTACGTGGGATGATCAAAAACGACTGGAAATTTTTGGAAACATTTTCGGAGAAAAGCGATCTTGTAAGCTATATAAAATTAGTGGATAACAGTCTAGATCGCAATGGCTATTTTATTTAAAAAGACCGGTTTCAGCCGAGACTTTGGCCATCTTCAGAGTAGCACCGTGAAAGTTAGAAATCTTGTTAGTTTCATAAAGAACTCAGTGACTTAATATAAGTAATTTATACTTACTAAAAGCGAAGAGTGGTTACCCATCAGCTGAAGCCGACGATGTCCAGTCGCTGAACTGCTGCTGTTGGCTAGGCAGCATAGCCTTATATATTAGTAGATCTAGTGAGGGCGTATTTGTGCTGATTGACGTCACCGTCAGCCAATGAGGAACGATGTACATAGATTACATATCATTTGAAGTGCAGTTTATCTAAAAGTGAATAATTATTTAAAAAAAGTGGTGTCTATAGGACAAATGGTTCAAATGGCTCTGAGCACTAAGGGACTTAACATCTGAGGTCATCAGTCCCCTAAATCTTAGAACTATTTAAACCTAACTAACCTAAAGACATTACACACATCCATGCCCGAAACAGGATTCGAACCTGCGACAGTAGCGGTCGCGCGGTTCCAAACTGAATCCCCTAGAACCTCTCGGCCACACCGGCAGGCTCTATAGGACAGAAAGATTATTAAAATAGTGAATACTGTAATAAGATTATTTCAAAGTTATTTCTCGTATTTCTTGTAGTACTATGTGGCGAAAATAATTTATTTAAGCAGGATAACATATCCATAGCATCGGCTACTTTGTCAGTAGAATGTGTGTATAGAATAAACAAATGCATTTGTGTAAAATAATTATCAACTATGAAATTAGAGAGTAATTATGCTGTGTTCTCAATAATACGAAATTTAATAGAACACTGGTGCACTTTTCTGATCTGAACTTGGTATCTACGGACGCCGTTGCTATGGAGACGACTTAGTAAGATGGCCAGCAAATGTCGAAACTGTGTATCACGGGCGCCATGTGTTACCACAACGACTGAGGTAGATCATAGCTGTCAAAGATAATGAGGAGGTGTCTTCTGAAGTGGTGCCAGTACAGTTTTTACTATCAGTTTTTTTAAATAAAATAATCTTTGCGATTTAGACTGTTTTTCGCTAATTTATATAACACGGACTGAGACTGCTTTTTTCTGTAGCTTCCGTGATAAGGTTCCTATCTGTGCCATCAGTGTCTGAAAAGACCGTAGATTTGTGTGTAATGTCCACAGGCGGCAGCACTATCGTATCGATTGGTTGTTAGTGATGCTGTATCTTTCAGATGCTCTTTGCATTTCGCATACCAAACAATGGAGGTGATGCGAGAGCAGCAGTACGGCGCAATAAAATTCTGTGTTTGTTTAAGCCATGCAACCACTGAGACTTAAAAAAAAGCTGCAACAAGTGTACGGTGATAAGGTGATACACAACCTCGTACGACAGTCTTTAGATATTTCAAGGACTTCAAAGAAGGCCGACTTGCATGTGTTAAGCAAGGTGGACTTGGTGTTTCAGCTTTTGCTGTGACTGAAGTCAACGGCACAGATGCGGTGATTGTCCGTGACGATTATATTACGTAACCTCAGTGAAGTGTTGAGAATTTCGTATGGCAATGTCTTTACGATTATGCAGGATCATCTCCATATGATCTGTGTTTGTGCCACGTCTGTTGACTCCCAAACAAGAGATTGAGGTACTGCGTCTCTTTGCTGACGGAGTGTATGCGCTTCTGAAATCCATTATCAGCGGTGATGATTCATGGCTACATCATTGTGACCCTGAAGGAAAACGAGCCCGGCACAGTGTGGAAATCGCCAGGTTCTCCAATAGCAAAAAATGCGAATGTGGAAATGTGTTCAGCATCTGTACGGAAAGTGATGGTGGCTACATTTTTTTGACTGTCATGGCATGATTTACCGGCAAGTGGTTCCCACTCACACTGATCTTACAGCAGTACAGTACACGTTGGTATTGGCTAAAATCAGGAAGCACATATCCAGGAAACGACCAGAACTTTCTCGGACTAGGTGGCGACTTCATCATGACAATGCCCGGCCTCACGTTGCAAATCAAGTAACGCAGTTTGTGTCCCGGTTCAGCATTATCGGTATACTTATCCGCCTTGTAGACTCGATCTTACACCCTGTAATTTGTTTTTATTCCCATCACTAAAGGAAAAGCTTTTGGGCATTCGATTTAAGAACTCTGAAACAGCGGTCAAGAAAAGTGAGGCAACCACCACACAGACAACAAGCATCATACGAGGAATGACAAAAAGGGCTGTTACATTTGCTTAGGAACAATTTGTCGTGATACGTAAATTTGTTTTGTCGTTGAATTACGGTCGTAAGTTGTGCCATCTTTCATCAAAACCGATTACCTTAGTGACAGTGGTCAAGCGATTAACTTCAGTAGTAGAAAATTGATCTTTAATTCTGCAGCAGAGTTTGCACGGATCGTAAACTTGCAGGTTCAAACTTTGTGTCGGACTGGGTCTAGAACCTGGGACCTTTGCTTTTCACGGGCAAATGCTGTTCTACTGAGCTATCCCAACAGGATTCACGACCCGCCCTCTCAGATTATGTCTGTCTGTACCTCTCTGCTTTACCTGTTGTATCATATGTGTAGTGTCTACTGGAAGCAATGAATAGTTGTGACGGTGACCTTATTTACAAGGGAAGTCACATTTGAAAATGCCGGTCGATATTGGGGCGATGTCAGGGACTAGATATAGACGTGTTAGTCCACGGTTCTATGAAATAACGTGGGATTCGTGTACTTGTTTGTTGATTTTTCAATTCTAGATCGGCCACTGTGGGAGTAAGTAAAGACAATCTGTACTCACCTAGCTCCTACGAGGAGCGAGTTGTGGTCCTTCTCCAGCAGCTTGAAGTGGTCTTTGTGCGATTCATTGCCCAGGAAGCGTTGCACCCGCTCCTCACCTGTAACAGGAAACGATGTGGGCAATTAATATGGTTCCCAGTTACACTCGTATCGCCTACGTCCGATATACGAGATACAGTCCGTATATTTCAAGTCATTATGAACAACGTGAAGTAAATAATCATTTATTGTGCTATTACGAGTTCTTTGCTGTTTCTACATCTACATACATACTCCGCAATCCACCATACTGTGCGTGGCGGAGGGTACCTCGTACAACAACTAGCATCTTCTTTCCATGTTCCACTCCCAAACAGAACGAGGGACAAATGACTGCCTATATGCCTCTGTACGAACCCTAATCTCTCTTATCTTTGTGGTCTTTCCGCGAAATGTAAGTTGGCGGCAGTAAAATTGTACTGCAGTCAGCCTCAAATGCTGGTTCTCTAAATTTCCTCAGTAGCGGTTCACGAAAAGAACGCCTCCTTTCCTCTAGAGACTCCCACCCGAGTTGCTGAAACATTTCGTAACACTCGCGTGATGATCAAAAATACCAGTAACAAATCTAGCAGCACGCCTCTAAATTGCTTCTATGTCCTCCCTCAAACCGACTTGATAGGGATCCCAAACGATAGATCAGTACTCAAGAATAAGTCGTATTAGTGTTTTATAAGCGGTCTCCTTTACAGATGAACAACATCTTCCCAAAATTCTACCAATGAACCGAAGATGACTATCCGCCTTCCCCACAACTGCCATTACATGATTGTCCCACTTTATATCGTTCTGCAGTGTTATGCCTAAATATTTAATCGACGTGACTGTGTCAAGCGCTACACTACTAATGGAGTATTCAAACATTACACGATTCTTTTTCCTATTCATCTGCATTAATTTACATTTATCTGTATTTAGAGTTAGCTGCCATTCTTTACACCAATCACAAATCGCGTCCAAGTCATCTTGTATCCTCCTACAGTCACTCAACGACGACACCTTCCCGTACACCACAGCATCATCAGCAAACAGCCGCACATTGCTATCCAGCCTATCCAAAAGCTCATTTATGTAGATAGAAAACAACAGCGGACCTACCACACTTCCCTGGGGCACTCCAGATGATACCCTCACCTCCGATGAGCATCACCATCGAGGACAACGTACTGGGTTCTATTACTTAAGAAGTCTTCGAGCCACTCACATACTTGGGAACCAATCCCATATGCTCGTACCTTAGTTAGGAGTCTGCAGTGGGGCACCGAATCAAACGCTTTCCGGAAGTCAGGGAATATGGCATCCGTCTCAAACCCTTGATCCATCGTTCGCAAGATACCATGTGAAAAAAGGGCGAGTTGCATTTCGCAGGAGCGATGCTTTCTAAAACCGTGCTGATGCATGGACAGCAACTTCTCTGTCTCAAGGAAATTCATTATATTCGAATTGAGAATATGTTCGAGAATCCTGCAACAAATCGATGTTAGGGATATTGGTCTGTAATTTTGAGGATCCGTCCTTCTACCCTTCTTAAATAAAGGCGTCACCTGCGCTTTTTCCAGTCGCTCGGGACTTTACGTTGGGCAAGAGATTCGCGATAAATGAAAGCTAAGTAAGGAGCCGATGCAGTAGAGTACTCTTTGTAAAACTAGGTGAACTGAATTGGTGAAGAGCACTGTGTAGCCAAAATGAATTTGCGTATGTTTCTGCGGTGTTATCAAGAAGTGACATTATTTTCATTATCCGTGGACGACTAGACAGCTCACAGAAGAACGACGATGATATCCTGGTTCGTCAGTTAAAATTTACTCTTCGAGACTTCACGCAGTCAATGGAACGAAACTCCGCTTCCATTTTATAATTATTTGGTACATAAAGTATTTTCTACTTAAAGTACTGTCTCCTCGCGAGAGGCGAGATAATAGAAACTCACTAATCCTTCCAGTGAGGCTAACAGTCACAAAAATTTATGTCAACTTAAAGTCTGCAGTTCGTCCTATTCTACAAACGATTAAGAATTTTTACATCGTGATGATACATGTACAGAGCAGGCGGTGAGAAATGAAGGAATCTCTGTGCTATAGCATATTGTTCTGGCTAACAAATAGTCATTACTATGTACTGTTATCTGTTAATAATCAGTATGGACAGCCAAGACGTATTACAAGGCTCTAATGGCGTCCCCGTGGGGCTAGGTCGGTCACAACAGATCCCACGACAAACAACCTACTAATTGCCGTGTCTTATTGGACACACCACATGGACATACGGGAAAACTACAGGGTGACCTGATTAAAAAGCGCCACTCAAATGGCCACACACACATTTTGTCTAACATCTGAAATTAGTAGAATGTTTTACAGCCATGTTGTTCCCCCATTCTTTGAGTATGAATTCGGCACTCTGCCCGATTCACTGATACTCTGACATGGTGGCTAATAATATCACCATAATAGAAAACAACAGATTGTCCACTTCTCCTTTCGTGGAACGGCAGCAGCCCTCAGCGGTGACAGCTCCATATTGTATGAAGTATACAACGAGACAAGTGGCCCTCATTTCATCGTCGAGATCGCTCAGTAAAGGGCTCTGTCGTCCACAGAGCAATTTTATTTATGAGGCTACCTTTAGAGGCCAAGCGGAAAACCGCGCATCGATTTGTGACGGCCGAATAATAGAAATTTCGATTGCGGGTACCGGATATCGAACGACTTAAAGTGAGCGGACATTACAGAAAATAGGAGATATTTGTCGGGGTTGGGAAAGCTGGTCTGCCACCGTCAGAAACGAAACGTCACATTTATTATATCCGAAAGGCTGTTAACACGACGGCAGCTAACAAATATGTCAAGTGCCGCTCTGTCTCTAATCCACCGTCATTTTTTTGGCCTGTTAACAATGACGATAGAGATGATGGATAAGATGGCGAATTTGGCGCTCAAATCTGGAGACACTATGGCACATGCAGAGGCCATAACGCAGCTGGACATAGTACTGGCTTATTTGGAACGCCAGATGGAAACAGTTTCGGCCGAATTAATTATGGTGAAATGACTGCATTATTGTGCTGCGATTCTGGCTCAAAATAAATTTACTGATTGTTCCAAAATATAAGAGACACTGCATTTTTTCAGTATTTGTTCACATTTACGTGAAAATAAAGTATGATTTGTGCGTTTACTTCAAAATATATATAACATGTTTTATGGTATTTACACCATCGCATTAAATTTTTTTCTAATTTTCCAGATTATTCGATTATAGACCGCAACTCTCTTACCTTCACCGGGTAAACGACGTTCCACTGTATTTCCTTTTTGCTTTTCTTAATGCCCCACCCCGCTTTCAAGTGTTATTATCCTGCTGTTGTTCGTTCTTCACAATACTTTGAACGCTGCTGATGATTCATCATTACAGGATGAGACCGACAATTGGCTCGTCTTGAGTACCGTCAAGGTACACGCCTTACGTTGCTCTCGCTCTGAGTAGGGTTTCATCTCCGCAGCATTTTCGCTTCCTAACTAAGCTTTCCACTGTGCATTAAAATTAGCATCTCGTTACGAGCAGTACGGCTTCCGACTTTGCGGTTTATTACTCTCTGAACCCCATTTTAAGCAACAAGGGCGTCCTCTGATGTTCCGCGATCGTTATACTTTTGGTGTCGAGTTGTCTAGTGGAGGCAACCTTCTGACCTGGCGCCTGTCGAAGTAAGTTTTGTTATTCGGCAAAGAAAAATAACGGCGGCTTGAGCGGTGAAACCTTACCGGGATGTCAAGAAGCGGGTCACCGACGGGCCGAAACCATAAGACTGCGTCCTCGGCTTACGGAAGGTATGTATTCAGACGGAAGCGGGATTAAAACACTTTGCGTAGGTGAACGGCAGGGGGCGCTCTAGTCTACTTGCGGTGGTCCGCCTCTTCGGGGAAGCGGCTCCATCTCGCCTGCGCTGTTTCTTTCGTCCGCCGGCCGACGAACTTCTTTCCTCGGAGCTCTCCTGCATTACGCATTCCGAGCCGCAACCAGCACTAAATGTTTAAAGTGAAAGGAAGTCCATTGAATTATATTCCTTTCACGTCTCACAATAAAACATTAATATTCCGCAGCGCATTTCTTGCCGCTTCGAACGCCCGCTTTGCGACTAGGCTCTGTCGGCGGAGCGGAGTTGAGGAAAAATAACCGCAGTCGTCCCTGCTGCGTTACCCTCAACGCTTCCGAGTAACAGCCCGTCATCTGAATTTCAACTTGGGCTGTTGCGGTGAATCGCTCACTAGCTAAAAATCTCCATTTCTTAAAAAAAGTGCTGGAGTCAACTGCTTGAATATTTTGTCAGGTAGTTGTTCCCGACTTGATGTATTTAATGGCGATCCATAAATGTTTTACTTCCTCCGCTGAATCTTAAGGGCACTACAAATTCGAAGTAGCAGATAAATACACTGAAGAGCCGAAGAAACTGGTACACCTGCTTAATATCGTATAGGGCATCCTCGACCACGCAGAAGTGCCGCAACACGACGTGGCATGGACTTCACTAATGTCTGAAGTAATGCTGGAGGGAATTGACTCCATGAATACTGCAGGGCTGTCCACAAATCCTCAATAATGTTCATATCTGGGGTGTTTGGAGGCCAGCGGAAGTGTTCGAATAGTGTTCCAGGAGCCACTCTGTAGCAATTGTGAACGTGTTGGGTGTCGCATAATACTGTTAGAAGTACCCAAGTCCTTTGCATAATGGACATGAATGGATGCACGTGATCAGACAGGATGCTTATGTATGTGTCACCTGTCAGAATCGTGTCTAGACGTATCAGGGGTCCCATATCACTCCAACTGCACACGCTCCACGCCGCCATTACAGAGCGTCCAAAAATGGTTCAAATGGCTCTGAGCACTATGGGACATAACTTCTGAGGTCATCAGTCCCCTAGAACTTAGAACTAACCTAAGGACATCACAGACATCCATGCCCGAGGCAGGATTCGAACCTGCGACGTAGCGCCTAGAACCGCTCGCCCACCCCGGCCGGCACAGAGCGTCCACCAGCTTATACAGTGCCCTGCTAACATGCAGGGTCCATGGATTCATGAAGTTGTCTCCATACGCGTACATGTCCATCCGCTCGATACAATTTGAAACGAGACTCGTCCGACCAGGCAACATGTTTTCAGTCACCAACAGTCCAATGTCGGTGTTGACGGGCCCAGGCGAGGCATAAAGCTTTGAGTCCTGAAGTCATCAACGATACATGAGTGAGCCTTCGGCTCCGAGATCCCATATCGATGATGTTCCATTGAATGGTTCGCACGCTGAAACTTGTTGATGGCCCAGCACTGAAATCTACACAGCAATTTGCGGAAGGGTTGCATTTCTGTCACGTTGGACGATCCTCTTCACTTGGCATTGGTCCCGTTCTTGTAGGATCTTTTCCCGGCCCCAGCGATGTCGGAGATGTGATGTTTTACGGGTTTCTTGATATTCACGGTACACTCGTGAAATGGTCGTAAGGGAAATCCCCACTTCAGCGCAACCTCGGACGTGCTGTGTCCCATCGCTTGTGCGCCGACTGTAACATTACGTTCAAACTGTCAAACTGACTTAAATCTTGATAACCTGCCATTGTAGCAGCAGTAGCCGATCTAACAACTGCGCCAGACACCTGTTGTCTTATACAGAAGTTGCCGACCGCAGCGCCGTATTCTGCCTGTTTACATATCTTTGTATTTAAATACGCTTGCGATATATATATATATATATATATATATATATATATATATATATATATATATATATATGTGTGTGTGTGTGTGTGTGTGTGTGTGTGTGTGTGTGTGTGTGTCTGCCGCGCGGAGTGGCAGCGCGGTCTATGGCGCCGTGTCACGGATGGTGCGGTCTCTCCTGCCAGAGGTTCGAGTCCTCCCTCGGGCATGGGTGTGCGTATGTTGTTCTTAGCATAAGTTAGTTTAAGTTATTTTAAGTAGTGTGTAAGTTTAGGGACCGATGACCTCAGCAGTTTGGTCCCTTAGGAATTCACACACATTTGAACATTTGTGTGTGTGTGTCTGTATCCCAAGTTGGTAAGAGTCGACCGATATAGCATTACCTCAACGGATTTAACTATACCGCAAACAAACTTTCTAACCAAACAGACCGTAGGAAAGGTAGCTGAGAATCTATGAAGTTCGATCCAAGGCCTGTTTTAAGATTTTTTGCACCACTAATTGTTCCCTTCATTTCTTGTAATTCTTTAAACTGTTCGTAAATAGTTGGTTCAATAACCTTCTGACGTGAATATTTCGGCAGAGAGTCTTCTAGCCATCTTCAGGTGTATGCAATTGAACACAGCGAAGTGAAGAAGCTACAGTCGCCTCGCCCCCAAATTTCCATTGAACAGCTTTATGAGTGACTGAAATTGTGTATGTTGTTCCTGGTCTCGAACCCTGGAAGTTTCCCTTCGCGATCAGTGTTCTTACCCACTGAGCTTCTCAAGAAAGAGTCATGACCTGCCCCAAAAGCTGCAGTTGTGTCAGTAATTCCGTCCTACATTCGGAAACGCAGAGCAGCTCATCAGCATGCCTGAACACCCCGGCTTGCAAGACCGTGAAAGGCAAGGTTTCAGGTACGAATCCCGATGTGGCACACAGTTTCAACCTGTCTGGGAGTTTAGAAACAGAACACACTCCATCGCAGAGTGAAGGATCTATTCTTAAAATTGTTTGAGTTCCCAATTAAACTGCAGACCCCAATAAGCGGGCTGGTAAGCCAGTTCTGAGGAATGCAAAGGTATACCAATTCCACTATGACCATTTCAAGTAAAGGAAGTTCATGTTGCTACGTCTGGAGTACAAGTCATCCACTGTATCACCTCGTTCGCTACATGCAATCGCGCTCGCGTCAAATCACGCACGCCACAATCAATGCACCGTGGACGTCAAACGAGACAAGCCGTGGTAACGAATTGATGGAATGCATTATGAGGTACTGAGTACTTCAAAAGAGTGTGGGTGACAAATTTTTAAAACATCACTCGAGGCAGGCGAGATATGGTGCGCTAGTCTTTCCCTGCGTCTCCCGAGTGCGTTATGGTGGCAATCTAAAGGGCTGGATCAAGGACGAGTGATAGTTATACGATACAGGTGTTTCGCACCAACTCTTGCAAATAAAGTTTATAAAGACGCCGAGAGCAGCGTTTTGAAGTACAGTGTTGTTAGTTGGAGCGAGAAATATTCAAAGAAATTGCCCGTAAACGACTACTAAGTCTGAGTGGCCGAAAGGGTTGAATGTTGAAACAACTTCGGCAGAGCTGTTTGGAGTTCTCGAAATGTATCAGGTCGATCATCAGCCCTCCTTAGAGTGGAAGTTGTAAATCCATCGGAGCGAAGGTGCTGATACGAGAGTACTACAGATTTCTTGACCGAAGATTTAAGATACCTGAAGTTTTTCTTCCAACGCGGTAAAGTTAGACAATCCGAACGATGCGTTCTTGTCCGCGACTGGAGGAAGCAGTTTAATTGTTTTTCCGCTTTGATTGAGGCCAATAAATTCCAACTGTTTCCTTGGAAAAATTATAGTGATGTTTTTGAGTGACTTTTGCCGCATTGACGTTAGCCCTTTTACTGGAGGAAGGAAGTATCTTTAATATGCTAAAGCTCTTATGTGATTTTTTTTAATATTACATGCAAGACATACAAAAATATGTACGCGTTTTCAAAACATGCTTTGTACACTTGGCTTCATTTTATGGACTAAAATAATTAATTACGAAATATTCTCTATTGTAATAAATAGTAAAATGCCATTCACTAATTACCGTGCTAAATAGCAATAACAGCATTCAATAATACAGTGGAATATAGTGAACGAACCTCATCCACGTATTTTGGTGGTCGCGAACTGCTGCGCACTACTTCACTGACTTGCTAATATTTTTGGAATGATGTCCAACAGTTGGCAGCAGCTGTGCATGATGAAAAGGCTGAACATTCACAGATGTGTACCTCAGGTTTTCATTGGGAAAAAATACATGTTGCAGCTAAGACGCAGCAAAAGTTAACGTACAAAATTGTAGCCAGTGGGTCTGAAAAGGTTAAATTGTATTGCTGTTTTGATTGTTGGGAATGCTCGTATTATCGCCGGAAGTTGCAGAAGTCTGCTCTAGGCGAGGTGTGAATGACCAGCGATGTGAATTTGATGTCCAAAGGTCGGATTTCGGAATCTTTTTGAAAGAGCGAGAATTTTAACCCAGTCTCGCATCTCAAAACGAGGCAGGTGACCCTCATTTCGACAGGTTTCTATAGTGTGCAGAGCAGAGAAGTTATCAGCATCCTCCAGAATGGGCTTCTGAGTAAACATGCTAAGCATTACGTCATGTAATTTGTTTCACACGCCTAGCATCGCAGAGTGTGTGTGGACACCGAGGGCGACCGCGATTGGGACTTCACGCATCGCCTGAGAAGCTCACAGACCGGAGAAATGGAACTCTTCACTACATCAGCAGCTGTTTTTCTCTGCTGCTGGTGTCGCGCGAGCTCTGTTTTGGTAAAGTGATACTAACTGCACAATACTCGGAACCATATCTGCAGTGTTCCTAAGCGGTAAGGAAATTAGTGCGCCTGGTACTCTGGCGAAGAACAAGCGGCGGTCATTACAGAGGCTGTCAGCAGCTCAAGGCGGTGGCGGCGGCACTTTAGCTCGGTGAGCCGTATGTTTTTTGCTCCTCCTGCTCTTTAATGCCGTCCTCTAAACAGCAAGGCGGTAAACTCCTTGGCGGCGGGCAGGGTGTCCCAGCAGGGACACGCGGAAGCCTGCAGCCGCAAGAAGCTTAAGCTTACGACAGGCCAACGCGGCGGCCATGTTGCAGCAGCCAGCCGGCGCCGTTTGCTTAATTGTGTTTTTGCGAATGTGCCGCAAGGGGCAGGAGGCGGTGCAAGAGGCACGTGCAGCCGGGGGGTGGGGGCGAGGGGCGGCGGAATGAAAGCCAGCCGCCCCCTTGGCGTCCGTAGCGGTTGGTGTTGTGCGAATGGAGGAAGCCTGGGTTGGAGCATCGCTTGTTTCTAAGGAAGAAACGAGCCCAACAGTCTCTATTGTCTAGCCAGAAAGAGAACGCCACCTTCTGTCATCAAAAAAGGATTCGAATGGCTCTGAGCACTATGAGACTTAGCATCTGAGGTCATCAGTCCCCTAGAACTTAGAACTACTTAAACCTAACTAACGTAAGGACATCACACACATCCATGCCCGAGGCAGGATCCGAACCTGCGACCGTAGCAGTCGCGCGGTTCCCGGCTGAAGCGTCTAGAACAGCTCGGCCACAGCGGCCAGCAGGAAGAGACTAAAGATTATGAATATGAACAGCATTAGTCACTAGATAGCACTATTGTCTAAAATGGAAATAAAAACTTTAAGTGTGAATTGCCGTAAACTGACTTTTTTGAGCTATAATGTACCTTTTCTCAGGAACTGTAAAAGCTAACATCCTGAAATTTGGCTTAGTGCGGCACTTTTCCGTTAACTTTTCTCTGAGAACAGTTCCTCTTTAAGATTCGAAAAAAATAGAGTGGTACCGGGTAACACGAAACTGAAAAATTAACATCAAAGGGACAATGACCGTAAACAAAAACCTGTTCGACAAGTTGTATTAGCCTCTTATCTACATCTACATCTATACTCTGCAAGCCACCTGACGGTGTGTGGCGGAGGGTACCTTGAGTACCCTTCTATTCCAATCTCGTATTGTTCGTGGAAAGAAAGATTGTCGGTATGCCTCTGTGTGGGCTCTAATCTCTCCGATTTTATCCTCATGGTCTCTTCGCAGTTGTAATGTGAAATTCTAGTTTTATTGCTTGATTAGTTTACGAGAAAATGTACATTATAGAAACAATGGCAATGAAAAATTCAAATCCTTATAAAATGCATGTCGATGCTCATTTTCAAACAAAAATTGCACAAGTTTTACTATTTTAGCTGTAATATTTTTGGAGATGTATATATATATTTTAAGTACAACAAGAATGCGTTTTGTCTTAGATCTGCCCTTAACGGGAAGTGTCTTCCACTATGGGGTAGCAAATATGGAAGCACCTGAGCGCTGCGGAAAATATCTGCGCGAAAATGCTGTTATACGAGATCCGTGCGTGAAAGAAGGCCGGCTCGACTTTGACGGGCCCCCGCCGCGTCCCTTTTGACGGCGCGGAGGCCGCGGCGTGTTCGCTTACGCCGCCCACCGCGTCCGTCTCGCCGGAGTTCCGGCATATCGCGTGTTGCGGGCAGCGGGGACCACGGCGCGGCCCAGTGAGTCACTGGCGGAGGGGTTTGCCGGGAACCCGATAGCCCTGGGCGCTGCCGCTCGGCAGCCTGTCTGCTTGTCTTCATCGTGACGCCAGCTGGTCTCGCCTTCTTTCCGGCAGCCACTAACGCGGGACACAACACCGCCAGCGTATTCGACTTCATTGTCATTAAGGAGTATCACTTTTCATTCTCATTTAGGAATATCACTTTTTAAGGTAGGCTGATAATTCTTAACCCATTAGCGCCGAAATTAATTTTTTTGTGATTTTTAAAAATATTTGCGTTATTATGTCTGTTAAAGGCATAAATCAGACAACAGAGTTGTTTCGACGAAAGTCAATACCGCCATTAGCGAGATATTTGATGTTGCCATATGGCAACGCTAGGAGCTTTCGCTACCTACATTATATGGATTACAACTTCAACTAAATAAGTAAGTAAATTATTGAAATTTCTTATTACATATACAAGTCTTGTGCAAATTTATTATTCAGTCTTCATCATACAATTGATACTTTATAACACAGTACAATTAATAATCAAAAATCAAACCTTGAACGCAGCATTATTTTACATGAAATGGAATAAAACAGTCAATACACAATCCCACATTAAACTTTGAACACATTGTTCTCACAATAGATTTACAGTCCTTGTGTGCACGCCTTTTCTTCTTCTTTCCTTCAGTGTGCTGGATGAGGTGGTCAGTCTTATCAAACCTAATTGAATCTGATATGCGCCTGTTGGAACATGCCCCTGATGCATATGGTCTCCCGGCTCCTTTTGGTAAAGCTTGGTGTCTTTGCAAGTACACTGTTGCTACTTCTCTCTTGAAATCAAACTGAGAAATAGTTTGGTTTCTTGCTTTATTATACAAAATCCAACTGTTTTGTATGGCGACATCTAACATCCATGTAAAGAGACACCAGTACCATTTCCTGCTTCTTATTGCTATGCGATAGCATGCTACATTCTGATCCATCTGATGAGTACCTCCCATATATGTATTATATTTGGCAACCAGTTTTGGTCTAGGAATGATTATATTTCACTTTTTCAGTTGCAAGAATCTCTTGACTTGGCCAACTTCTTGTGCACCACGTGAAGGAGAGATCATTGTGACAACTGAGTTGTCCAGCCACTGCACATACAATAATCCATCATCCTTCTCTATTGCTGTCTCAAAATATATATATATATATATATATATATATATATATATATATATATATATATATATATATAATATGGGGGCTCAACAAAAACATCACTTCAATAGTCTCAATATATATATATATATATATATATATATATATATATATATAATATGGGGGCTCAACAAAAACATCACTTCAATATCGTCATTATAAAGTATATCCAGCGCCTCAACAATCGAGAAACCTCTTCCAAAACAAAAAAGAGAAAATTCGTCCTTTTACTGAGTACAAGCGCCTAGCGTTGCCATATGGCAACACGGACGTTCAAACGGCCTAAATGAACGTAATTTATTTCACAGCAATATGGCAACACACAGCGCTAATGGGTTAATTTGGGACCGTCTAATTACAATTGAATGAAACACAATTTTAGTGCCGTTCGTGTTTCACCTTTATTCTCTGCAAGGCATCTTCAGTAGCATGGTATATGGATATAGTTTTGTTTATACCACTCAATTTAATAGTCGACCACGATATTATTCTACTAGGACGTGACAGCTCTTCGGTTGGCTTATGCTTAGTTTTCGTAATGATATTTAACGAGGACTCGATGAAACTCTTGATGGAGTATGCACAACTGTCTTGAAGTCATTCACAATACCATTCGTTTTTCCTAGTCACCACAGTACTTGTTTAGCGTAACGTCACTCTGTTTTCCCGAAAATGGGCACACATGGCCAACTGAACTAATATCGTTGTGGGCTAGCACTTTTAGAATATTGTATATGTAGATTATAAACAGTTCTGGCGCTTTTTGATTTCCTATAATGCAGTAATAATTTAAAATTTCTACTTACAGCTTTCGTGGACGTTTACCTAAATTTCATGTGTTTGTTCCTTTGTTATCGCTGTTCTACTAATTATAACTGATGTTGTTGATATTTTTTCAGACTTCTGAATAGTAGGAACTGAACACTCGGTTTGATGTTTTGTTTTGGTCGGTGTTGCCAACTGTCGAATGTTATTGGCAACTGTTGAATGCGTTTTTGTGATATTTTGTGATATCCCCGACATATATACTCCATAGTAACACTCTATGTTGCAAATGTTAAACGTACCAATTTCTCACAACCTTTGTTGTAATCGTACGAAAATGGCGAGTGAAGTTAATCACAATAAGGACTGACGACGGCGTGCTCTACTGAGTTTGTATGCGTACAGAGAAGTGGGACATTTTACAGTGACCCACCTTCAAAGTTATTTGATATCCAGGCGGTATATTTCCGAACATGCATCCCTTACCAAAATTTTATCTAGTCCTTATCGAAGGTGTAATAGGTTCAATGGGACTTAACATCTGAGGTCATCAGTCCCCTAGACTTAGAACTACTTAAACCTAACCTAAGGACATCACACACATCCATGCCCGAGGCAGGATTCGAACCTGCGACCGTAGCAGCAGCGCGGTTCCGGACTGAAGCGCCTAGAACCGCTCGGCCACAGCGGCCGGCCGCATTTTTTGTAAAAAGCGAAGATCAGAAAGGTATTAATTAGCATTAAATGATGTAGGAATTCGTTCTTAACGAAAAGAATAAAATTAAAGAAAAAAGTAAATACCAAATTCTAGCCAGCGACCTTTTGATTACGCTATTATCAATCTCCGAAGCTACTGAGTGAGCAACTCGGCCTGGCGTTAAAATAACCTCAACTTTGGTGAATTAAAGTTCCTGGAAAAGTTTGAAAGTCTATTTCCCCGAGAATTTTTGGGAGTTGGAAAATCGATACTTGAGTTCTGATGTTCACGTGCCACGAATATACAGAATTACGTAAGTCCGATTGATGGGTGGTTTCCTTGTTAGTCGAATCCTAGCATTCAGATACATGTAATGCAGGTTTTAATCTTTATAACGTGTTCCAGATTTACGACCCTTCCGTTACACGCAGTGAGGTTTATCGGTTCATAGTCCTAGCAATTCTTTATAGCCCTGTTCTATACTTTCCCATTGTTTTCCATCTCCCTGTTCACAAGTTAACAACAACCATGGCATACGATTCCTCTTCCACGTAAAAATGCGACGTAGTTTCCACCTCTGCCGTATGCTAGTAAATGCTTGATTTGGATCTCAGTGTCCGCGACCAAAGGGGAAGAAGCACAGGTCGGAGAACAAACCACTATCGGCAAGGGCCTGGAGGAGATGTGTAAGCGGACACTGCGGAAGAACATTGAACTGTAGCTCGCAACCGTCGAGTGGTTTCCGTCCCCACCGCCCAAGAAGTTTCATTCGGGGGGTGAGACGGTCTTAACCTCAAAAAGAAAAATAGTGGGAAGGCAGGCAGGCCGGTTTCGCCCCGGGGAACGGAGCGCCGCCCCTGATTGAAGGCAGGCGACGCGCTCCCCCAGGTCGGGGCCTATTTCCTCAATCACTGGCCGAGAAATGACCGGCGCGCCTATCGACCCCGCCGCCCAGCGCCAGCCACATGCGGCCCGCCCACGGCACCCTCGAGATTTGTCCGGGCCAACCCCGCTTCCGCGCAGCCCCTCGCGTTGCGGCAACCGTGCACTTGCCGCAGACAGGGCACACTTGATTTTGTGACAAAACGTAGCGTCACCTAACTTTAACTGCGCTGCAGCCACCTGCTTCACACATAAGCTTGACCGTGCTAGGAAACATCAGAAGTGGAACCCCTGTCCCTACCTACAACCTATTTATAAATTTTTTAATCTCATATTAACCTACCGGACGGCTATAATTAAAGTGCGGCTAGACACGGACTGCAATTATCGTATGCCAGCGAAACGTGACAGATATATTAATCCGTTAATGTTGAACTGATTTACACTGGAAAAAAAATTAGTTCCAATTTCGGCCACCAAGTGCAAATATGGCGCCGTTCATTGTTTGTATGACGTTATGACATCCACTCTGTCATTCGACAAACTATAAAGTGGATGAACAGTATTGCTATCGAGAAGAGAGAATGTGAGCTGTTGGTTCAAAAAAAAAATGTTCAAATGTGTGTGAAATCTTATGGGACTTAACTGCTAAGGTCAACGGTCCCTAAGCTTACACACTACTTAACCTAAATTATCCTAAGGACAAACACACACACCCATGCCCGAGGGAGGACTCGAACCTCCGCCGGGACCAGCCGCACAGTCCATGACTGCAGCGCCTTAGACCGCTCGGCTGAGTTGTTGGTGAAAACAGCAATTACAGTGGAGCATTGAGAGACTATCACCGACTGTAAGGTCTGACGAGAGGTCTGATGTCATTAAATGATTTAAAGGTGATATTAACGAAATTCGCATACGCTGGTGAGCTTGGTGTCACACCTGAAAGAGGAATACGTCCCATCCGGGTGGAAGTTATTGTCGATGTTGCTGTTGCTGTAACTGACGTCGCAGCACGTGCCCCGTGTAGTGCCAGTGGCCGTGCAGTGTGACGAGAGCAGTCTATCCCTTGATCAACAATATGGAAAGTTTTACGGTCTATTTTAGACTGCTACCCGTACAAGATCCAGACGGAGGAGCAATTGCCGGCCGCTGTGGCCGAGCGGTTCTAGGCGCTTCAGTCCGGAACCACGCGGCTGCTACGGTCGCAGGTTCTAATCCTGCTTTGGGCTTGAATATGTGCGATGTCCTTAGGTTAGTTAGGTTTAAGTAGTTCTAAGTCTAGGGGACTGGTGACCTCAGATGTTAAGTCCCATAGTGCTTAGAGTCATTTGAACCATTCGGAGGAGCAATTAAAACCTCTTGATCCGCAGCAACCTTCTGAATTGGCCCTTAGGTTTCTAGCAAGGATCGAAGTTCATGACATGTGACTGGGAAATATTCCATGGAATGACGAGGCACATTTTACACTAAAAGTTGCATTGAATACACAGAACTGACGCATTTGAGGTGGTGTTAAAGATCGTGTTGTGCGGGAAGAGCCATTGCATTCGCTGTATGTGACTCTGTAATGTGGATCCACAAGCACCTTAATTCTCGGTCCGTTCCTTGATGAGAATACACCAAGAGGGCCCGTTAAGTGTAGAGTTACGTCTGCACGTTATCGAGGCCTCCTTGTACAGCATGTGGTTCCTGATTTGGAAGAGCGCAATCGTTTGGTGGTGGTAGTAAGTTTCTATGGGACCGAACTCCCTAGGACATTGGTCCCTAGGCTTCCACATTACTTAATCTAACTTATACTAACTTACGCTAAGGACAGCACACACACAAACACACACATACCCACGTTCCGAGGGAGGACTCGAACCTCCGATGGGGCGGAGCCGCCAACCGTTTGGAAACAACAGATGTGGCAACACTCATGTCGCTCGGCTGGTGAAAGATCTTCCACGTACGTGTTATCTCCAGATGTTTCCCAGACGCAGTGCCTGCAAGATCATCTGATGTGAATCCATGGGACTTTTGACTCTTGGGGTATCTAAAAGAATGCGTTTGCCACGGACAGGTTCGGTCATCACTTGATCTGAAGGCCAATATACAAGAACAAATTGCTCCACCGGAACTGTTGCAAGCAACTGTTGATCACGTAGTTTTACGGATTCAGTATCTCATTGACGTATCCATTGCTCATATTGAATAAACTTTGTAAACGGCGTTTAACAAGAAGATAAACATTATGCTTTTCTCTATCTTGTTGGACTTTTTCTGCCCACGTTCTTAATCTATTACTTATGGATATATTTCTATACGTCTCTCTCACACTCACTGCTCCACATTTGAACCCAGTGGCCATAATTGGAACTAACGTTTTGCAGCATAAATCGGGTCCTTATTAACGCTTTAAGATATCTAACGAGCTTCGCTGTCATACGACTTGACAGCCCACACTGGATATCTTTGAGCAGCTGGACTTTAACAGTAACGACCCGGTACATTGCCACGTAAGGATGGAAACTGTTAGTATTAACGGATGAGGATGATTTTTCGTTTGTGAGCCGCTCAACTGCGCGGACATCAGCACCTGTACAAAGTCCCAGTTTTTTCACCGTCCAATTTTTTTCGCAGGCCAATCTAGCCATTGTCCTGAATGACGAGGATGATGATGCAAACTTCTCACACCCATAAAAATTAACAATCAACTCCAAAAGGGCACTTTGTACGTAACATGTGAAAGAGTTGCACGCTGAACCAGGTGTGGCAAAACATGCAGAAACTATCAGACACTGAATTTTAACCCAGCCTGGGTGACCAAAAAACTTAGAAACTAACAGACACTCACCAGCAACTTAGCCTAGGTTAGATCTCTATGACGTATTACAATCTGCACCTCAAATTCAGTATCTTCCGCTAACCAGCAATGTAACCTTTTTTTATATCAATAATCTGGTGTCTATTCTAGTAATATATTGGTATCTTATTCTCTTAATCTCAACGTGAAATATATGATAGCGGGAGCCCAATAGTGGACCAATATTCTGCGAATACAGAATTTCGCACTAACTAAGCCGCCGTACTTAAATAAAAAGGACTATATACACAGGGTACCAAAGGCTCAACGGTACCAACAGGCCGTCGTGTCCATCTCAGCCCACAGGCGTCACTGGATGCGGATATGGAGGGCCATGTACCCAGCACACCGCTCTTCCAGGCGTTGTCAGTTTTCGTGACCGGAGCCGCTACTTCCCAATCAAGTAGCTTCTCAGTTGGCCTCACAAGGGCTGAGTGCACTCCACTTGCCAGAAGAGCTAAATAGACCCATCAAAAGTATCCGGACACCCTTACGTAACGCAGAATTAACCACAGGATGTCGCAAGGGGCATATACGTATGTATCAAAGGAACCGAGGAGTACTGCGTTGTCAGTAGAGAAGCAGTAACAGCAGAAACAGGAGAGGGCAATGACTTCGAATGTAGATTACTCACTGTAGGTAACTGAAGTAACAAATCCATAAGAAACATTTCAACTGTGCTGGCGTAAGCTGTATCCAGTACAACGGTAGGCAAAAACGTACCGCGAATATCGATAAGCAGGCGAAGATTTAAGCGCGACTGTCACCAGAGAGGCCAGAGACACATGGACAAGCAACAGGCCACCAACGCCCTCTCGACAGCAAGTATTTAGGCCACCTCCGCTGACCGGGGGGGCTCACTGACTCACTTTTCCAGTCTGACGTCTGTTATTCATTTGCAGAACGAGCTCAGTTCACATCGCAAGTTATGACAGTACATAGGGTCCAGGTTTGTCACTATAGCAAGATTAATAGTATTGTATGCAAGAAGACTATTGCTGATGAGCTTGCATCACAACACATGTACTGTAGCCAAGATAAGTAAATACTTCAAGTCAATGTAAATAAAGAACCGTGTTAATCCACATGTTCATTTGTGTTGTATACCATGCGTCAATCTCATGAAAGGGTCTGGATTAGGCGAATGTGTTAAGGACGGTTTCTGCCATCACCTGTGGTGCCTACAGCGGAATAAGGATGATTTTTGCCATGGTAGGAGGCAAGCCAAGCCCGACAGCGCTTAACAACGGTTATCTGATGAAAACCGGTGTTATCACTGCGGCTAGGCCGCTGGCCGCAAGCAAGTCTATCTGCCAAAAATAAAGCCACATATTTTACGAGTTGCTCAATATCGGTGTCATGTTTTTAATGCAAATAATTGCGCTAACACTGGAGAAGTATTAAGTTAAAATTTCCCTCAACATGACAGCGTTTCGTTACGTGTGTGGGCAGTGATGTAGGTGGATCAGCCGCACAGTGCTCCCTTAGCATGCGAACGTTAAGGCCGCTGGCAGCCAGGCGCGCGGCCACTTACGTTGAAACGGAGCCGTGAATACACCAGCGAGCCCCCCCTCCCTCCCCCCCCCCCCGGGACCGTCCCGCGATGGCGGCCAGAAGCGCGCCTCCCCCCCCCCCCCATCCTCACCCCTTGGTACTCGCTCATTAATTATTAATTAGGAGCGGTTTTTGCCAGCGTCAGGCGACAAGGACCGCGGAAGCGCCGGGATTATGCAGAGTGCGCCAGCGGGGTTGCCAGTCGCGAGGGACAGCAGCGCCCGCCGCGTATCACCGGCCTGTCAACCAATCTGGGGCCAACCTCTTGTATATCACCTTTTCCAGCACGTTTCCGGATCCCTCTAGCAAAAATTAGCACACCATCTATGGGGTAAGTACACTGCACTGGTCTGAAGGAGATAACAACCCATATACAGGGTGGTCCATTGATAGCGACCGGGCCAAATATCTCACGAAATAAGCGTCAAACGAAAAAACTACAAAGACCAAAACTAGTCTAGCTTGAAGAGGGAAACCAGATGGCGCTATGGTTGGCCCGCTAGATGGCGCTGCCATAGATCAAATGGATATCAACTGCGTTTTTTTAAATAGGAACCCCCATTTTTTATTACATATACGTGTAGTACGTAAAGAAATGTGAATGTTTTAGTTGCACCTAGTAGCATGTGGGAAATTGCCTAAAACCCGCAACCAACATGGCCGACACACTAACCTCCGTCGTTACACACTGACCTCCGTCGTTAATACGCCGGGCGTTCGATCAAGGACTGACGCACCTCCTCGTCCCGGATGCGGCATTTTAACTCACACGGCTATATGGACAGGTTACGTGTTAATACTGTAGTATTGTTTAATTAATATGATTAACAAACATAAACAATTTGTTCTGATATAATCCATGCACCAGGAGTAATCCTAAGGAGCCAAATAATTGTAAGTAATGTCACCAAGTGGGCCCTATAAGACGGCTACGTACTGGTATACCAGTACAGCTGACGGTTAGCATTTTCACGTAAACTATCACACTAAATTTATTAAAAAGGAATATTTTCAACTCTTTACTCGACATTGCTTCTTATAATATGTTCGCTGGTACATGTTAATATCGTCATTCTTTTAGTTGTACATTCCTGGTAACCTGACCAAAAGGAAAGTGCAAGTAAGAAGTAGAAACTAGGGTTGAATTTTTGAGAAGGATATGGCGTATCTGAACCCGGACTACTGAATGCCATCTTAGATCAGAACATCTAGCATGAACGAGAAACGTATCGAAGAGCATGTTAATAATAATATCAGAAAGCGTCAATGACTGTGTTTTCATTATCTTGTCAAATTATTTCGTGCCATGAGCACAACCAACAGGTAATACCAATAAGCCAAGAATCTCGTTTTACCCTAGCGACTGTTTCACGTCGTCAAGTTACTATTTGACTCTATTATTAGTGCAGTATTTATTTATTTTCTGATTTCTCAATTACATCTGTTTACCGAACAACTGTTGCGCCTTGCAGTTAGAGTAACCGAAGAATCCGAGCCAAAATATTGATTGCCGTCTGCGCTATCTTCTGCGTGTAATTTTATGGCCGCACTTAAGGACTTGGAAAAAGTAAGACCTGTAGGCGACCGTAACGAGTAATTTAGTGGAAAATAATAGTGTTGTACCGAAACGCTGAACAGAAACGGAAGATGAAGTTGACAGCTCGCCATTGGTTTCTTACTCGGTGAACAATTTTTAGGTTTACGGCTGAAGCAGTCGGTCAGTTTCAGTTTGATAATTGCCATTTGCTTTAAATAAGTAGAAATGACCCACTGGCAGAACGCAGGGGATAGATAGAACTTGCATTAGATTGAATGGTAACGAACGTGTGCTGGGTGTTTATCAGAGTGGCACCCATAGTGTAGGTAATTTTTTAAGAGGTACAACTGCAAACTGTTGTTTGTTAAAAAGATAGGAGCTAGTATTATACAAAGAACGTATTACTGATTTTCAGCCAGTAAAGCAAGTACAGGCACTGTACTTCTATAAGAGTTCTATTATCTATTGACAAAGTAATTTCGATAAAAGCTGCGTTCTTCTTAATGCACAGCTTCCCGTGATCCAGTACGGATTCGTACTATCAACCAAAATCCTTTCAAAATTTTCAAGAAACATGCTATTTGATGACATGATACCCTTACTCCGGGTCGGATAACCTGATTAGTATTCATGGCTCGGTAGTTATGAAAATCTCAGCCATAGATCAGCTACTGCTCTGCACCTGTATTTACGTCGGAGCCACTAATGGGGTGCAGATAAGGTATTGTACACCCATCATTTTCAATACCTGGAGCAACGTTCGAACTCCCTTGCGCCAGCGAAATGCAGCCATCCCGTTAATCTTGTATTCGCAGTTAGCCTTCGACATTCCTCATTAGTGTAATGAGTCTAGCGGTTGCTTTTTAAGTGGGAGTAGAACTAGATTCAGATGAAATCACTTTTATGCAGAAATTATTTATGTGGTTGAAAGACTGATGGTACAGACAGCGGGTTCCTTACTAACCTCAATTAAGATCATGTGTCAACCAAGATAGCAAAAATTTCAGTTAAGGATCGTGGGAAAAATGGAAAAGAACATTTCGCACACTTGCTAATAGTATATCAAAGAACAATACGTGGCCTCGCCTATTTCATTTTATTGCTTATTGGCTCATAAAATAGGTCTGAACTATAGCGAACATACGTAGTAGTACAAGGCATCAAACGTATTCATAACTGCAACAAAAGTTAATATTTAAATTTTTGAAAAATAAATCTAAGCTGCGCAGCAATCAAAGAACAGAAGCACATCAGATTAAAAATACTCGCATTCAAAACTTCTGGTGTTACCATTTATACCTAAAGAGAACGTGAAATCCCGGAAGATGAATTCGTGGTAAGTGCGAGTGTCTGCTTTAAATTACCTTTATGTAATACGAAGACAATAAGTTTAAAAATTTAAAACTTAATGAAGTATATGATGATTTTTCCTCTCATCGACAAATGTTTCAACGCAAATCGACAATTTGGAGCTGATATTTCACTTACTAAACCGTTTTATATCGCTTAAACGTACCTTTGAAAGCTATACTTTCATTACAACGTGGTGTTAAATGGTTCGTCACTCGATCTTCTATTCGAAATGCATATTGTTCAGGACAGTTGCCTCAGTACTGGTGCTAGAATCTGTCATCGAACTACAGTCTTTTCGCCCTAGTGGATTCCTTAATTGTTTTATCATTGTAGATAACATGTACTTCCGCAAGCAGTCTCAACACTGATATGTCACTCATCATATTTGAAATTTGCACCTAGTTTGACGTTAGCGACGCTCATCTTCAGGCACAATATTCATACCCTTCTCCCCCCCCCCAACCCCTCCCCCCATCTCTGCTCCACGCAATCCCAACAGATGCCTAACCCGCTCCCCTCCCAATTTCCTATGAAGAAAGTAAACCAACTGTTTATGGCCTAAGCTGTTCTCTGCCATGTCGTTACTTCAAGAACTGCTAGTCCATCAAGATATGGGAAGTACAATTTGCGAGGTGTCTGTAAAGAACACAGTTCAGTCAAACATTTTTAAAGTTTCAAGAAGTTTCAATACAGCATGCACTCCACTGCCGCGCGAAAGTTTCAGTTTGGAATTCCACGTAAGGCAAAACACGCACTCAGTCGCGCGCGCGCACACACACACACACACACACACACACACACACACACACACACACACAAAGGCGAGCGTGCATGCTTGGAATGGAAATTCAATCCTCAGAGTGGCACACTGCTGGAAGAAGTGGAAATTGAGAACCTTTTCAGAAATCCGTCCTTTATGGGTAGATCTTGCACCTATCCGACCAGAAGCCAACATTACAACGTAAGGAAGGACTCACATAACTCATAGGCTCCCATCTTCGACCACGATCCACCTGGCCCCCAGAGAGAGCGCATCCTAAACGCCGACAGAGATCGCTGTCAGCAAAGGACTGCCGCGCAGGGTAGCCGCGCGGTTTAAGGGTGCCTTGACACGGTTCGCACAGCTCCACCCCATCGGAGGTCCGAGTCATCCCACGCGCATGTGTGTGTGTGTGTGTGTGTGTGTGTGTGTGTGTGTGTTTGTGTGTGTTGCAGTTAGCGTAAGTTAGTTTAAGTTAAAGTAGTGTGTGATCTTAGGGACCTACGACCTTAGCAGTTTATTCCCACAGAACTTACAACAAATTTCCAAAACCACAGAACTATTCTTCGTTCGCCACATGTCTGAAAGTAATGTCTATGGTACCCTGGCGTCTGGGCAATTCAGTTAGAGTGGGCTTCCTGAGCCAGGACCCAAATGCAGTTACATTACATCAATCAGAAACTCACTTTGGCGCCACTGCAAGCAGTTAGAGGGCGTTTATGATTTCTTGTCTCTGTTTTCACCCGAGACTTGACTGTGTTTTATCAGACTGAAATTTTGAAACTGAACTGTCCTTCTGCGAATTTAACTAGTACCGTGTCTAAGTATTCAAAACTTTAACTGAAATTAAATGAAATGTGTGTTAAATCTTATGGGACTTAACTGCTAAGGTCATCAGTCCCTAAGCTTACACACTACTTAACCTAAATTATCCTAAGGACAAACACACACACACACACACACACACACACACACACACACACACACACACACACACACACACACACACCCATGCCCGAGCGAGGACTCGAACCTCCGCCGGTATCAGCCGCACTGTCCATGACTGCAGCGCCTTAGACCAAAACTTTAACTTTCGACTGTCCTGTCGGGACTTGAACTTTGTGTAGTTTAGCGCATGGTGTACTTGTTAGTGATTTTTCTAACGGTGTTTGTTTTCTTCCGAAAGGCCTTCAGAAATGCTGATGTTTATTCGTTCTTTCAAGAAGTGACTGTTTTTGTTCAGGACTTATATTAGTGTTATTTCACTACTTGAAGAGACTTTCTTTCCAACGCTGTTTATTCCTTATTCAAGAAGTGTCTTTGTCAAGTGATTAATTCTTACATTGTACTAAACCTCACCAAATAAATGTATTCTACCTTGTTAAATAAACTTTGTTCTACCAAATCTGTGTCTGCCAAATGAGACAGACACGAACCTGGTGTGGTTTTGAATGACCAGAAAAGTTACAAAATAAGAAACTTCTCGACAATTTTTTGCCAGTTCTAGGACAAAGTTTTGAAATGCACTTGTTCTCGAAAGGTTCGTCGTAGGTGACGTATGTACTACAGACCATTATTTACTTAATGTTATATGTGAAATAACAGGGGAATGTCCACAACAGTCCACGCCAATTTAAAGCACAAAGAGAACCATTTCAATTTGTGCTGCTCTTCGTTAGACATTTTTTTCGCGAATAGTCTTGTCAGTATCCACGAAGCAATATGATACTTTTAATGATGCCCTCGATGTCTTGGAAACGAGAACCCTCTAATAGAAATGTTGTGACAAACGTTTATAACGAAATTTCAAGGCAGATTACAAGCGTGTGCTGGATCGGCAGTAAAACCTGGTACCTTTACTTTCGCGGACAAGTATTGACCTATCCAAGCACGACTCACGACCCACCCTCACAACTTTACTTCCGCCTAGCACTCTTCTCCTATCTTCCAGATTTAGCAGTTCTCCTGCATACATTGTTGGACTAGCGCTCCTATCGTGGAGAAATAGCTTAGACAAAGCGTAAGGGATTGTTTATAGCATGAATTTTCGCTCTGCAATGGAGTGTGCACTGATGTGAGACTTTCTGGCGAGCGGTTCTAGGCGCTTCAGTCTGGAACCGCGCGACCGCTACGGTCGCAGGTTCGAATCCTGCCTCGGGCATGGATGTGTGTGATGTCCTTAGATTAGTTAGGTTTAAGTAGTTCTAAGTTCTGGGGGACTGATGACCTCAGATGTTAAGTCCCATAGTGCTCAGAGCCATTTGAACCATTTTGAACTTTCTGGCGAGGCAAGATAAGCTGGAGAACTTCTGTGAAGTTTGGAAGGTAGAAGAGGTTCTGCCGGTGGTAAACTTGTAAGGGAGGGCAGTGAGTTGTGTTTGGATAGCTCAGTCGGTAATAGCTAAATGGCTATCTACGTGCATCTGTCGTGAATTTCCGCAATCACTACGATAATCTCCGTCGTTGCGGTAGCGTCGAGACGCCAGCCACTACGTCGCGTTATGGACCTGACTTGCATTTTGTAAGCGGCAGAGAAAAAAACAAAAACAAAACAGGAATCGGAGCGGCGCAGCCACCTGTTTCCGCAGGCGCGCCAGCCCTAATGAACAGCGTCCGGGGTCCGGCTAAAAGAACGAAAACGAGGGAGCGCATAGGCGGCAAACACGCGGCGGACATCTGTCGCAGGGTGACGCCCATTACGGTAATATGTTTGCGCATGGGTGTGGCCCGCACACATTAGCCGGTGCGGATAATGACTCGCACACCGCCGCATCGCATCGCGACGCCGGCGTCGGCGTCGGCGTGTGCTGCGGACCCGCCTCCAGCCATCACTCGTTTAATCCACCGAGTGGCGCTGGCCACCTGGGACGGCTCGGTAATCGATTCTTGATGCGGCTCTTCCGATTGACTCGTCAAAACGGGAAATCGTAAACAGTTCGTGCTCGCTCTCCATTTCTGACGAGAAGCTCGCCTGTAAAATATATGCCAGGTTACCTACGTCAGAGCACCTATATTTTGCGACTGCCTTACTGGGAACTTCCTTCACCCTAGAGAAAGTAAATTTGCAAAACACATACTAAAAAAAGGACTCGTCCTCGGTTTGAACGGCGTTTGTACACCCGTCCAGTCATAAACATTTACATGTCATTTGAACTAACAAACTCTCTCCTGAAAACGCTCTTTGAAGGACATATGGGACAGATACCAATGGGCTTCGTAGTTCGTTTCAACTGGAGATCAACCCTAATGACTTCAATGGTGCCGTGGCGTTGTCTAATCTTTCTCAGACTATATGTTATAGAACGAATGTTGCTAATGCAAATATTACTATTTAGAAAAAAAAATACTGCTGTAGTAAGTTACAGGATGGGGCAAATAAATGAAGCCCGAACAGAGTTCCAGGGTACAAAGAAATACAGCAGAGAAAAGGAAATACAATAGTAACCTGACTATATCAAAATTTGAGCCTTCTATTAATCTGTAAATGAAGAATACGTTACCTCACAAACAAATGAATCACGTTATCGTAGTTTGCCTTGTTCTACATCATTTCGATGGGAATCGGGGAGTTAATATATGGAAAATTAAGGTAGGGTCGATTTTTCAGTGCGCTACCACTCACAAGACTTTCATAACGTGTGTCTTCAATTAGTTCGTTATGCCCACTTCTGGTCTCTGACTGTGGTAGTGCATTGTGATACCTTCGTAACTCTGCAAACGTTTATGAACCTTAAAAAAAAGAAAGAAAGAGACAATGCGTAGCATTAAGTGTAGAAGCACATTTCGCACACTGATTTGCGACGCAATATAAGACCAGTCGTGCTGTACTGTTACTCTTGGCCGTCGCCTTTACAAAACTTACCGCAGTTTCGCGAAACGCTTCTCCAGAAACCTATGAGTGAAGGAAGAACTGTATTTCTTCACAAACTGGCTTTTTTTGGGGAGGGGGAAAACCTATCCTCCTCTCTTAGTGTTTCAAAAGGAAAGCAGTAGCCCTCCAAAAGTTAGCGTTATTAAGCAAAGTCCCCTTCTTGTTCGACCATGCAACATTCCAGGAAAATTCTACTGGTTGGTTTGACCAGTAGCGAAAAGTCTCCGTTGTTATCGCGTTACGTGGGAATCTATTTCAATACAGGCAACGCTTTTCTCGTAGGCATTCTTTCGTAATTGTATGAGGAAGCAACAACAGTGATTCCAAGATCAAGGAAAAAGAAAAATTGTATGAGCAACTGACTTTAAAAGGTGGTGGAAAACAAATTTTAATTACTGGGGACTTGAATGCACATACTGGATGGAAAACTAATAAACTCATTGTTGGTCAGCATGGAGAAAATGCGACAACTGACAATGGGGATAGGCTGATAAACTTATTTCGGCAATATGCTTTGAAGATAACGAATGGATTGCTTAGGTTTGAGTCAATACACCAATACACGTGTAAAGACCAATAACTGACTACATGGTAATACGGCGAAAAATAAGGCCTTTTACAAATGACGGGACAGTTTTACGAGGCCCCGAACGTGGATCAAATCATTACTATTGATTTTAAGAATCTGTTTTCCCTTCAGAAAAAAAGAAGCAATAAGTGAAGGTGTGGCAAGTGTGAAGTCTTACGAGTTCCGGTACAATCTGTTAAGATTGCAGAAGGATTCATAACGCTTCTTTTATCAACTTAGAAAGGCAGCCAAGGCATCACATATCAAGGATTATACTGTAGCTAATATGTGTCAATCAGTTACAGCAACGATACAGGAAGCGGAGTTTGAAACTCTGGGTGTCGAGAAATCAATAATAGACGCCATAGAGAAGAAACTTCTGAAATGGTACGGACATGTAGAAGGGATAGACGATAGCCGATGGCCAAAGGAAGTGTGACTGTGGACGCAAGCGGAAAAAAGAAAGCGTGGGTGGCCTAGGAGGAGCTGGAGTCGAGATGGCAAGTGGAAAACGGGAAGCGAGAAGCGGTGCCATTAGTAGTATACGCGCGAGATGATGACGGATAATATTACATGACCAGGAACTTTGTAACTTCAAAAAAGAACCCGACCTCGTAGCCAAAATTGGTGTCAAAGACTGAAGTGGATATCGCAGAATATTAGAGAATCACCAAACATTACCTTCAAGTGTGCCTGAAGTGCCATCTACCATACAGTTTTGAGTCTCATCTACGATACAACAGCCCAACATCCAAAATTTTTTTAAAAAAAGTGTAGGGAAAAAAATTGGCAGCTTATTTGAGGAAAGACCAAAGTAGCTCAACATTATTTATTCATCAGTGGATCGGAAATTCATGATTTGTAAGGAATAATAAAAGATAATGATTCATTGGACAACCTCGTTCTTGTGATGATCAGAAATTACGGACCGGATTTACATTATCGTAATACGCTCCTGTTCAAGAAGTACATTTCACATTTGCATTTTATTCATCAAAATGAAAATGTTCAAGGCAAATCACTTGTGAATATTAACTGCTGCGCAAGTGTATGAATAGTATCTTCAGCCACTCACATCAACTGTGGCACACATCTAGACAGAATGCCGTATCCGAGAAATTCCCGTGAAAAACAGGAATCTCTCCCCACAGACTACTACCCGTCGGCGGCGTTTAGATATGAGGGCCGATACGACGTCAGACAATAAATAGCAGAAGAAGCAGTATTGCGCACTACTATTAGTGCCCAACACGTGCCTGATTGGCTTCAGCCATCGATCTCCGACCGTGGGGCAGGGCAGTAGCAGCGGAGTAGCGGCATTGCCCAGGGGAGCGGCTACGCAAGTGGGCATAAATCCCGCGGATAACTTTCGGCGTCTAGAGGCCCCGCAAATGAGACTCGGTCGCGTGACAGAGGGCCATCTGCGCGGAGCGCGCCCGAAGTTATCGCCGCTAATAGATCGCCAAATGGCAAGCGCGGGCCAGTAGGCCACGACGGCACGACCCACCTAATGAAACAACAACGCCAGACCGGGATGCCTAATTTGTTTTGCTCTGCGCCGGACGGCGGCGGTCTCCGTAATGTTTGGTTCTGGTGACCCCGAGGGGCGTTCACTTCACCGCGCACAGCCGCGTCGGGGGAGACATTCGCGGCATCCCTCCGACCACTCTCTTAACACAGACTGAGGTCAATCGTTGTAAAAGCAACAAAAGTGCCGCTTGGCACTGTCTCATCTCACGCCATGGGTTTATGGTAATTTCCTTCTGGTTTCGAAGACTCGCCAGCGTAAATTCTGCCTTGAATCTGTGCTTTTGTTTATGTAAAATGCGAGCTACCGGGCAAAATATTGTAACACTACAACACAGTGCCTCATAACTACCAATTAACTATTTCGATAATTTTGATGAAATGTCTTGGATATAAATGTGCTTTGTTAATTTTGGTCATGGTCATTAAATATGTATTTGTAGAAATATTTCAGAATCGACAGCTACGGTCGCAGGTTCGAATCCTGCCTCGGGCATGGATGTGTGTGATGTCTTTAGGTTAGTTAGGTTTAATTAGTTCTAAGTTCTACGGGACTGATGACCTCAGAAGCTAAGGCCCATAGTGCTCAGAGCCATTTGAACCATTTTTGAGAACAATATCGTTAAACTTGGTGGTAGAAATGCTGGTAAAGTCACGGACCGCATAAAAACCAGGGAATATGTTTCAAGTATGGCAATACTAGCAGAGAAGTTTATTTCTATATTATCGGTCACCAAGGTTTCCGTTTCTTCTACTGCCGACACTCCCGTCTTCCAAGAAGGCAACAGCTGTCTTTATAGAGCTGCAGCATACGTTCTTGCTATCATGAATATTCAAGCTGCCTAATGTACCTCAACTAACCCGATAAATCACCTCATCTTCATCCAACAGCATATGAAACGTAACAACCGACATTCCTGCAATTTAGTACAGTCGATAACAAATTTTAAAAAATTAAAAAAAAAACGAAAGAATTATCCGAATGGCATGAAAATCAGTAGTGTGATATATATGTACAGACAAACAAATGATCACAGTTTCAGAAACATTGAGTAAGTTATTCAAAATAAAGTGCTTCACAAACTGAGCAAGTCAATAACGAGTTCGTTCACCTCTGGCCCTTATGCAACTAGTTATTCGGCTTGGCATTGATTGATAATAGTTGTTGGATGTCCTCCTGAGGGATATTGTGCCAAATTATGTCCAATTGGCCCTTTAGATCGTCAAAATCCCTTGCTGCTTGGAGGTCCTGCCCATAGTGCTACAAATGTTCTCGCTGGGGAAAGATCCGGCGTCCTCGGTGGCCAAGGTCAGTTTAGGAAGTACGAAGACAAGCGGGAGAAACTCTCGCGGTGAGCGGGTGGGCATTGTCTTGCTGAAATGTAAGGTCAGGATGACTTGCCAGGAAGGACCAAAAAACTGGGTTATAATATCGTAGGCGTACCGCTGTACTGTAAGGATGCCACGGGTGATAGAGTGGTCCGACTATGGAAAGAAATGGTACCACAGACCATCCTTCCTAATTGTCGGGCTAAATGGCGGCTACAGTCAGGCTGCTATCCCATCGCTGTCTGGGGTGTCTTCAGAAACGTCTTCGGCCTGGAATCTCAGCACCGGACAGCGGTGGGATACCAAACAATATGGACTGACAACCAGGAAGAATGATCTGGGATGCCATTACATTCATATTAGGATCACTTTGGTGTCATCCACGGCACTTCGACGATGTTCTGCATCTTGCTTTGTTCTCCTTCATGGTAAGCCATCCTGGGCTTATATTTTAGCAAGATGATGCCAGCCCGCACACGACGAGAGTTTCTCCTGCTTACCGTCGTGCTTGCTAAACCCTACCTTGTCCAGTAGGGTGGCCAGCTTTCTCCCCAGCTGAGAATGTTTGGAGCATTGTGTGTAGATCACTCCAACCAACTCGGAAAGTTGACAATCTAAGGGGCCAATTGGACAGAATTTGACACGATATCCCTCAGGAAGGCATCCAAAAACTCTTATCAATCAATACCAAGCCGAATAACTGCCTGCATAAGGGCCAGAGATCGACCAACACGTTAGTGACTTGCTCAGTTTGTAAAGCTTTTTCTGTCGAAAAAATTATCCAATTTTTCTGAAACTGTAATCATTTCTTTGTCTGTACATGTACATCACATCTACCGATTTTCGTCCCATTTGGGTAGTTCCTTCATAGTACGTTATCCTTTTTATCTTAGAGTGTATTCTCCATTTTTCGGATGTTTACTACCGCGGGTCTTCGTATCCAGTTTTTTTTAGGATTTTCTTATAATAGACCATGCTATAAACGAATCAATAAAATTGTTATACCAAGTTCTCTATTGTCATTTGGCGACCTGAATTAGAGTTGAGGGCGTGCTAAGTTAACCGAAAAAGAGAAGGGAAGCATCCTGGCAGCTTAAGACTGTGTGCAGGACCGAGACTCGAACTCAGGACCTTTGCCTTCTTGGCAGAGCACTTGCCCGAGAAAGGCAAAGGTCCCGAGTTCGAGTCTTGGTCCGGCACACAGTTTTAATCCGCCAGGAAGTTTCATATCAGCGCACACTCCGCTGCAGAGTGAAAATCTTATTCTAGACGGGAAGCACACGGACTTGATGAACAGATGATCCCAGTACCAGCATGAAATGTTACCAGAAGGTCATCGAATCTATATTTGAATCTGCTCCTTCCAACAGAGATCAGAGTTTCATCGCCGAGATCGCATCGTCAGTTCTTTCGGTAGATTAGAAGAAAACAAGTAAACGATAATATGACGAATGAGCTACTCCCTTGACTAAGGTGCCAAGAAAAATTGCGAAAATTTGGATACAAGATTCCTAACCAGAAAATTGTGCCCAAAAGTTTCTCCATCGTTTAAATCGTGTGGTAGGAGCTGAACCTGGCTGTGATCATTCCTGCTCGGGAATAAACGGACGGTGCGGTACGGACAGCTGCCCTCGTAACACCGACTCAGCACAGGACACGGATTTCGGTGAGCCGTGTACACAGGCCGCTGGCGCCGCTACAAGACTACTACTACTACCACCGCTGCTGCTACTACCACCCCCGTGGACAGCCCCAATTACGTGGCGCGCCGAACAAAAGCCGGTGCTGCGGCCGTCCTCCGAATTAAAACTCGTTAAGCTAATGTAATGCTTCTAAACGTTTATTGCAGGGCCTAACTACCTATACGATAGCTGTTCCTCCGGGTCTTTTTTCCCTCGCAGCCATATAGCGAGGCTCTGGGGGCGGACGCGCAGCGCACGACCGCCGGATATTGTCGGCGGTGAGTGGGCGTGGCAGCGCCGTTACGACCGCGGACTCCCGCGCGCCACGGGTGACGTCAGCGGTGCGTCGAGACAGTTGGTAGCCGTATTTAGTCAGCGCCGGTTTACTTATTCCAGTATTTTTCTTACGGAAAACAAGTACTACTCCCGTAGGAAATAGCGTTGTTTGCGTTCCTTTTTCGTTTTTTCCCGTTTTTCCACTGACAACTACACTAACGGATATGGCTATTTCCACACTATTACCAAACGTTACCGTGTAGGTGCCAATGTGTTTGTCAGGAATTGTGAGCATCGAATGGGAATAAAAATAAAACAAGGGGTTTGATAGGCAAGGTTTGACTATATTCTCTGGTAGCGAGTACAGTTGGTGAACAAACTACCAGCCAATCAGAAGGGTCGTGGCTGTCGGTCACTGACGAAACATTTAAAATCATATTACATAAGATTTTTTTCCGTACTTACGTCTTTCGTCTTTATGACGACAAAGGGTGCTGTTATCATAATTAAGCACGTAAGAAACCCGTACGTAATGAAATTTTAAATGTTTACGACATTGTCTTCTTGAAAATGTTTAGCTGGAATACAGTTTTATTGACAGATGTGTGATAAGTGTTATCTACTTCCTGCCTACGAATGTGATGTCTTCGTAGCCCTTGGTCTTTGAATTCTTTACTGAGAGTTCTGGACGTCTAATGGCGTTGTATGTCTCGTGTTGGTTCTCTTCAGCTAGTTGCTCTTACACAGAAATCGTAATGTTCGAAATGAGCGATACGTTTAGTTCTGACATGTAATGTTGGCAGCAGATAAATTTTTTGACAGAAGTATTTTTCTGTTGTTACATTCTAAATAATCTTGTGACCTTGTAGGTTATTTCCGATCTGCATTTTGAAGTGATTTTTGTTTTGTATTTCGTGCAGGGCCGTGAAAATGGTCTATGACCGAAACCGGTTAGAATAAAATAAAAGTAAAGTCAGAATTCGTATGTCATGCATTTTATGAAGCATTTACAAGCTGATAACTCCCTCGACAAGTTGTTTAAATCGTTACAAGACGTCTGTTGGGTGTGTCTAACGTTACTGGAACTTTTCAGGTGCAGAACGCAACACAGAAAACCCCGAAGACATACCCATACATTTTGTCGCTAACTGTAGGTCTTTCCTGAAATAGGTCGAGTGATTGGCATGAGGGACATAGGAGGATGATACCGAGAGATCGCAAGACAGTTGGTTGATTAGAATAGCCGCAAATCTACTGGTGACGAGATGGATTCAGGAAAAGAGTGGGCAAGGGTCCTTTTAGAAACACAAAACACCAAACTGTCCTGTCACCGAGATATGGCGGAGCAAACATAATACGTATGCAAATAGTCCTTCGTACAACAGGCATATAAACAATTTAAGAGTAGAAGCAAAACGAGAACGCTCCTAAATGCAAGTCAACCATGATAAAATAGAATTTCATGGCACCGGCACCGGCCGAAAGAGGAAGATAGTAGAAAGTAAGTAATAATTACAGCAGAAGGCGGAAATGTTGTCGTTGTAAAGATTTTGTAATACTGTGGCACCAGCCAGAGGGAAGGAATGTAAGTACTGATTGATTCAAGGACCACCGACTTTGCTTTTCTAGCCAATCGTGTAAAACAGCCCTTTTGAATGTTTCTCCACAGTATACATTAGCTACAAAGTTGATGCAAAATATTGAGCATATAGGTATGCTTACGCTCTATTATGTTGTTGTTGTTGTTGTTGTTGTTGTTGTTATGGTCTTCAGTCAGAAGACGGGTTTGGTGCAGTCTACTCTGTCCAAGGCTTTTCCTCACCGCATAACAACTGCAACATACATCCATTTGGACCTGCTTACTGTACTCATCCCTTTGTCTCCCGCTGCAATTTTTACCCGCACACTTGCTTCTATTACCAAAGTAACATTTATTTGATGCTTCGGGCTGTGTTGCATCAACCGGTAACTTTAGTCGAGCTGTGGCACAAACTTCATTTTTACCCAATTGGATTCGGCGCATTCTCATTAGTTATTCGATGCAACCATCTAATCTTCAGCATTCTTCCTTAGCACCACACATCAAAATCTTCTATTCTCTTGTTGTCTGAACTGTTTCCGTTCGCGTTTCATTACCGTAAAAGCGTACACTCCATACAACTAATTTCAGGAAACACTTCCAGGCATTTAAATTTATATTCGCTGTTAACAAATCTCTTTTTTCTTTCTGAAGCACTTTCCTAGCTGCTTGCTCTCTAATTCGGCCATCGGCAGCTATTTTGTTGAACAAATAGAAAAACTCGTCTACCACTTTCAGAGTCTCATTTCCTAATCTAATTCTACCCTCGGAAGGTGATCTTAAGTGAACTCGGTTGAGCGGCACAACTCACGAAGTTGTTCTCACAGTCTCTGACGTTTGCGCGGTAGAACGAAATTATAGAGAGTTTTAGTAATACGTGAGGGAGAAAACATGAATTACCAAGTCTCCCTTTCGACGGTTCCACTGTTATGCACCAACCCCCTTCAGGTGAAATATTGATGGCTGCGTTCGCACTAACCGATGAGACTGGCCACCGGTAAGTTATTGAAGCAGGTATACATATTTCAGCGACGGTGAGCGACCGCACGCAGAAACTGCTAAGGAATGGGCGGCGGGCCGGCAGTGGTCATCCCACGGAATCTGCCAATATTAACCTTGGAGCGGCAGCGCCTTGCAGCCAATAATTTATCGGACACGGAGCGCGCATTAGCTCTGTAGCCGTCTGAGGATTAAGCCAAGAGCTAGGGGAGAAACAGCGTCGTCACTCCAGTCATATGACGACTGCAGATAAGTTTCCATTACCACTGTTGCTGAAAAAAAAAAATGTTTTGTGATTCATTAACGAGTACTTAAATACTTCTATTCGAAAATGACGCCTATGTCGCACTTGTTACCTGCGTTTTGGGAAGATCAAATTGATATCTAGTTCTTTTAAGGGAATCGTGGCCTTTCAATTTTGTCTGTGGCAGCATGTTGGGGCGTGATGCCTCAAGCAATCATTTCAGATCGTATGCCTGGAGTATAACTACGAGATATAGTAACGCTGATCATATGCACACAGAGGATAATTCTGTTGAGCAATCACAAAACCTAAGAGAAAGTAGCAACATTGTGCTTGCAGGACTAACGACAATGCTGAAATAAGATTTACAGCACCAAGCACACTAATACGTACGCTAAATCTGACACAGAAATAACGTAGCATTTGGTCATGACGTTAGTATTTCAGTCAATTTTGACTCCTAAATAAAAGGACTGATAAGCCACTTCTAAAAGAAACTGCAATTTCAATTGTGGTGAAACTGTTAGTGTACATGAAACAGATCATATTTCAGTTTTTTTGAAGTGTAACTATCTCTCATGCATGTAGCACATTGTTATTACGGAAATCTTTTCCTTCTAGCTACGCTGATCACAAGAGAACATACAAAAAATTTGTTAGGGTGAGACTGCCTGGCTTTAGAGTTTGATAGCAATGTCAGATCACAATCAATATGACTTTAGAAAAGGTAAAGATACCAGAGGAAGCAGTGATGATGTTGCGGTTGATAATAGGGAAAACTAAAGAAAAAACAAGGTTTATAGGATTTGTCAGCCTGGAAAAAACGTTCGACAATGTAAAATGGGGCAAGATGTTAGAAATTCCAAGAAAAATAGGGGTAAGCAATAGGGAAAGGCGAGTAATATACAATACACACAAGAATCAAGAGGGAGCGTAAGACGAAGTGCTCAGATTATAAAGGGATGCAGCCTTCAACTGTACTGTACTATCGATATATCGATGTATCGAAATACCAATGCCGTATATAATAGAATTTATTCAAGATTTTGATTAAAATTCAGGGTGAAAGGATATAAATCAAAAGATTTCGTGATGACACTGCTACCCCCCAGTCAAAGTAAATAAGAATAATTTCATGTTCTGTTGAATGGAATCAACTGTTTAATGGGCAAAGAATATGGTCTGAGACTAAATGTAAGAAAGAGAAAAATAATGAGAAGCAGCATAAATGAAAATAGCGAGAAAATTAACATGAGAATTGATCTTCACGAAGCAGATGAAGTTAAGCAATTCTGCTACCTAGGCAGTAAAAAAACCCACGACGGATGGAGGAAGTAGGTCATAAAAAGCAGATCATCACTGGCAAAAAAGATATTCCTGGCCAATAGAAGTCTACTAGTTTCAAACAAAGGGCTAGATTTGAGGAAGAAATTTCTGAGACTGTACTTTTGGAGCACAGCATTGTACGGTAGTGAAACATTGACTGTGAGAAAACCGGCACAAAAGAGAATTGAAGCATTTGAGATGTGGTGCCACAGAAGAATACTGAACATTAGGAGGGACTGATGAGATAAGGACTGAGGAGGTTTCTCGCAGAATCGGCGACGAAAGGAATGTATTGGAAAACACGGACAAGAAGAAGGGACAGGATGATACGACACCTCTTAAGACATCAGGGAATGATTTCCATGGTACTCGAGGGTAAAATCTATAGAGGAAGATAGAGACTGGAATACATCCAGCAGATAATTGAGGACGTAGGCCGCAAGTGCTACTCTGAGATGAAGAGGTTGGTACAGGAGAGGATTAATGGCGAGCCGCATCAAACCAATCAGAAGACAGGTGACTCAAATAAAGCACTGTAGATGGGGCAGTGGCAAGTTAAGCATTGAGTCGGATCATGTTGCATACGTTGACGGCTCAGCTGATCAAAACATCTCCTGCCAAAGCGCGGCTGACCGTGCCTCACTCAGTTTCAACATTTTACATACAATAACCGAAAACGATGTGAAAACAGTGTGATATTCTGCCACAGGTTTAGAAAAGGAAACCTATAAATGTGTTCGAGTACACGGATAACGGTAGAGGTGGGGTAAGTGACGTTTGACTGGACTCATTTATCAAAAACACGTTGGTTAGATGGGATACATATTGGCCAGGTGGCCGGCGAAAACAGAATAAACTTGTCTCTTGCTCTGTTGAGACATGCCCTCAAACACACTGTGACGTCACTGCCACCCACTACAACTAATCTACTGAAAGTTAAAATACTTAGTGTTACAAAATAACTGATCCTATTTTAGAAGACTATATCGTCTACATGGACTGCGTTGGAGACCAACAGTTCCGTTAGAAATCAGTAAGGCCTATCGACCGTTGAGGCGGTGAGGACGCGCACTGCCACGCTCTCGGCGAAACTCACATTAAACAGTCGTAACTGAATTGCTGCTATTGAAACAGAGAATGCAAAACGTATTTTGTGAATGTGTTATCGCTGTATCGAATCGGCACGCGCTGTGTAATGAACAAGCGAACGAGCTACCTGCCCCAGGAGGAGCACGGCCAGCCGTCATATGAACCGTTAACTTACAACTGACGCCAAAGTAAACTTTTAGTTTCGATGCGGAATTTAAAATGTACTTCTGTCTTCATTCATGTCTTGTGAAACCGGATGGACGTACACTCTAAGGGAAAAGAAACAACAACATACCGCGAAGGAATTATCCGAATAGGACGGAAATCGATAGGTTTGCCGTAAATGTACAGACAAGCAAATGATCAAAATTTCAGAAAATCGGGATGATTTATTCAAGAGAGAGCTTCACAAGTTGAATTGGTCAATAACGCGTTGGTTCGCCTCTGGCCTTAATGCAGGAAATTATTCGGTTTGGCATTGACTGACGGAGTTGTTGGATGTCCTTCTGTGGTACATCGTGCTTAATTCTGTCCAACTGGTGCGTTAGATCGTCAAAATCCCAAAATTGTTGGAGGGCCCTTTACATAATGCTCCAAACATTCTCAATTGGGGAGAAATCCGGCGACTTTGTTGGCCAAAATAGGGCTGGACAAGCACGAAGGCAACAGCAGACCCGCTTACAATGTGCGGAATGGCATTACCTTGCTGGAATGTAATCCCAGGATGGCTATCGTGAAGGGCAACAAAACGAGTCGTAGAATATCGTAGACGTTTGGCTGTGCTGTAAGGAAGCCGTAGATGACAACCAAAGGGGTCCTGCTACAAAAATAAATGGAACTGCTGGCCATCACTCCTGGTTGTTAGGACGTATGACGGGCAACATTCAGGTTGGTATCCTACCACTCTCCAGAGTATCTCCAGACACGTATTCACTTGTTATCGGGCCTCACTTCGAAGCGGGACTCATCGCTGAAGACAGTTCTACTACAGTCAATGAGATTCCAGGCCGAAGATGAGTCTGGTGACGCCCTGGGGAGCGGTGATTCCAACCTGACTATCGCCCGAAAACCAGGAATGATGTTCTGGGGCAGGATTTCTTTTCATAACAGAACCACCTCTCCTCCCTTCGTTGTCACCCGCGGCACCGTAACAGAACAGCTGTATGCCGACGATATTCTGTGCCCCGTTTTACCGTCCTGCATGGGAAGCCACCCTTGGTTTACTTTTCAGCAAGCATTTCTAATGCCTACCTTGGCAGTAAAGTCACCAGACATCTCCCTAATTGAGAACGTTTGGAGCATTATGGACAGAGCCCCTCTACCGTCTCGGGATTTTGACGACCGAATGCGACAATTGGACAGAATATGACCTGATATCCCTCAGCAGGACTTTCAAATTCTCTGTCAATCAATACTTAGCCGAATAACTGCTTGCGTAAGGGCCAGAGGTGTACCAATGCGTTATTGACTTGCCCAACTAGTGAAGCTCTATCTCTTGAATAATTCATCCAATTCTTCTGAAAGGGTAACATTTTGTTTGTCTGTACGTGCACCAATTTCCGTCCCATTCGAAAAATACCTTCGTGGTGTGTCTTCTTTTTTTTGTCTTGGAGTTTCTTTTATACATCCTGTATTATATATGACTAAGTTGAGAGCATGCTACCTGCTGATTATATTTCAATGGAATCTGTGCTTCGTATTGTGACATGTAACAGCAAGTATAACATATAAGAACAAGGATCATAAGTATTTCTTCCGTGTAAGTCAGGGATTCCATTCAGCACTGACCACGACACAATATTTACCGATACGTGGCGACTAATGATAAGGATAGATTAAAGGTAGATCGCTAGGGAGCAGGTCTTTTTTTCATTTTTTACGAATAGCTCAGCATTACGACAGTGTCGCTGGGACGTGGTTTTTTGCGGCCGCAACAAAGTGTCAGGCACACCGTGTACGGGCAGTTTTATTGTACAAGTCTGGCTGGCTCTGAGCACTATGGGACTTAACATCTATGGTCATCAGTCCCCTAGAACTTAGAACTACTTAAACCTAACTAACCTAAGGACAGCACACAACACCCAGCCATCACGAGGCAGAGAAAATCCCTGACCCCGCCGGGAATCGAACCCGGGAACCCGGGCTATTGTACAAGTCTGTTCGTGTTGTTGCTGTGAAGTGATTGCGTGTCGGAGTAATAAGCTAGCACCACCTACACAGGCACAACGTCACACTGTGCAGTTTATAGCTATAACAGATACGCTTAAAGCTGAATATGAAACGTATACCACCGATAAAGATAAGCAGTTCTGTTTAATTTATTTGACCGGCTTGTAAATTACTAAAAGTGGACACACATGTCTGTTTCGGGTACAGGATACCACGCCCATCCTTGTTTGTCCAACGTATAGGGAGAGGGGGAACAAAATTAGTGATAATTTAATTGAAAGTCGAAGTGCAAGAGAAAGTGTTTTTCTCGTTTCAATATTGAAAATGAATTTTTAAACACACACTTTATTGTGCAAAATTTGTATCTTTCCTTTGACATTGTACATATAGTCAGTGCCGGAAATATAATTTAGATGATCTCATGGAAGGGCAAGCACGGATGGTCACAGGTTTATTTGACCCGCGGAAGAATGTCACTGAGACGTTGAAAGAAGTGAAAGGTAGGCTCGGGAGGCCGACGGAAACTATCCTGAGAATGTCTGCTGACAACGTTTGAACAACTGGCTTTAAATGATAACTGTCGGAATATACTGCAAACCATCTACATATTCCTCCAATACATACCGAGAGGATAAGATTAGATTAATTACAGCAG